>NC_132854.1:45709637-46025887 GCF_048164855.1 Canis lupus baileyi
CCATGCAGGGAGCCCGACGTAGGACTGGATCCCGGGTGTCCAGGATCATCCCATGGGCCAAAGGCAGTGCTAAACCTCTGAGCCACCCAGACTGCCCTAATTATAAGAAAACTTACTTTCTTTCATGTTTCGGTATAGGAATAATAGGGATACATATTTAAGATTTTCTTAGTTAAAATGTCTTCCATTTCTTCCTGAAAAATGTAGTCATCAAGAATTTCTAGAAAGCAGTCATTTAGTAGATTTGGACATTGCCTGTTCTCAAAATTGAGTAAACTCCTAAAAAAAAAAAGCATTTAATGGGAGTGTCTTGGACTCTTCCTTGGTTGGTTACTCTGAGAAAATTAGCCTGTGTTTTCATAGTACCTGATATTCATCCCTCTGGGAAGCACACAGATTTAAATTCAGTTTGTCTAATCTTATTTTAGGGATCTGATATAAAAATTAAATAAGAAGATTTTGAGCCTAGTGGAAACTGAAGAGATCCCTGGTTTCCATAGTTTAAATATTCATTAATGTTGAAAGAAATATAACTCTGAACAAGAAGACATTTATAAGCATTTCAATGTTTTTCTTCATATAAGATCTCCAGTAGTTTTCAAAGTTACAGAAATATGTAGAATATTATCATATGCTGAAAATGTTGAGTAGACAAAGTTATTCAAATGAGCTAAGGGACGCCTGGGTGGCTCAGCAGTTGAGCATCTGCCTTTGGCTCAGGGCGTGATCCCGCGATTCCAGGATCAAGTCGTCGTCGTCCCCCCCCCCCCCCCCCCCCCCCCCCCCCCCCCCCCCCCCCCCGCATTGGGCTCCCTGCAGGGAGCCTGCTTCTCCCTCTGCCTCTGTCTCTGCCTCTCTCTGTGTGTCTCTCATGAATAAATAAGTAAAATCTTAAAAAAAAAAAATTAAAAAAAAAGTGAGCTAAGAGTCAGAAATGAAGATGAGGTATGATCAAAAAGTTGACAGCTGTGGAAGTCCACTTGTGTTTTATATCCTTATTTTTATGTTACAGTTTTTCTCTTATAAGACTGATTTTTTGACAAAAGATATATTTGGAATATAGACTATAAAGCTTTTTTTGGAAAGAGGCAATGTGCACATTGATTTTTTAAATTTTTCTTTTGAGGGAAAAAACTGAATTGTGTCATTGGGCAAAGTTTTAAGTTAATTTGTCAAGAATGCCTAATTTCAAAACCAAGCAGTACTTTCAGGGGAAACAGGGAACTAAACCCTTCTTCAGAGTAAAATCTCTGATTTTACTTCTATAGATTTAGAAGTATTAAAAATATGTAAAATTTAGTGGTAAATAGCTAGACTTGTGGTCAAGAGTGTATCTTGTCTTTCATATTTAATTCACCTCTACCTTACCTGTCAAGTAATCCTGCTGAGTCAGATATAATGCTTTGGAGGAACTTCCATCGAGTCAGCATACAGTCATATCCCAACACTTCTGAATGGAAAACACTTATAGGCTCATAGGGACTATGAAAATTGATACTCCCCTATATGCTTGATAGAAGCATATATAATCGATGCAAGCTAGAAAATGGCTCTTGCTTAAATTGTTGCTAGATAAATAATTGTGTGGGGCATTTCACTTAATGATATAGTAACAGAAGTAATATGAATTAGTAATATTACTACTAATTACTACTATTACTGCTAATAATAATTGCTACATTTATAGAAGTTTTACTCTGTGCCAGGCACTTAATTCTTATATCACCATAAAGTAGGTGTTATTTTGCCCATTTTACAAAAGAAGAAACTGAGACACAAGACTTTAGATTTCTTCCTCCTAACCATGTAACTGCCTTTCTAATAAGAAATAATAAACAGATTTTTAAAATATATTTCTGAAAGTAGTAAAGTTATACTTACTATTTTGTTGATGATATCCTTGATTGTCCAGTCAACAAACTTATTTGAATGACTGCCCAGCACTTTATGGTCTTTCAATGTCAAATTGTTTACTTTTGGATCCTAAAACACACAGAAATATATATAGTGTATAAGAATTGCCACATTATTCAAAAGTATTTAAGAAATAAAGATCTAGGTGTCGGTCAACCTTCTATAAGAACACACTTTTGAGAATTTCCTCACAATATAATAGACACTCAAAGATCAATCCCACCACAATACAACAAGTTATTTTAAAACATGGCTGTCTTGTGAGAAAATTGGGGAAATCTTCGAGGCAAAGTATTGTTTTCCATGAACCTTTCTCTGTTAAAGAATCTCCCAAAGCAGGGTTTGACTAACCAGTTAATAGGCCAGATAGTTAATATTTGCAAACCAGATGTTAACAACTACTCAGCTCTGCAGTAGCAGTGCAAAAGCAGTTATAGGCAGTATGTAAATGAGTGGATGTAGCTTTGTCCAGTATAACTATTTACAAAAATTGCTGACCAAGCCACAAATATAGTTTGCCAACTCCTGCCCTAAAGGATGTATTTAAAGAAGCAACACTTTTTTTCTTCAGAAAAAAAATAGAGACTAGAAGGCATGCCTACTATGAAACTAAATATAGAGAAAGTATACAGTAAAATAATGTCTAACTTGTTTTGTAGAAAAGGAGGTATAGAGCTTAACTACTGCACAAGATTGTGAAATAAACTGAACCAGGTGTTTGGAGTACAGGTGTTGCATCTTTTCTGTATTGTTCAAAGGAGAGGAAGGGAGATAAAGCTATCCGTGAACTTTCAGGTCTTGTTAAATTAATTTATGTGATAAAATTACAAGGATAACCAGTAAAAGGATATCTAGTATACATTCCAAACCACAAGGGGAAAAATGGACCAAGAAAGACATGCAAAGAAAATAATAAGGTACATAGATAAAGGAGGACAAATAAAAGGATTAATAGAAGGTGGTAAAAACATATTTTATAAATCACAGTAAAATTTTTTAAGACTAATATTAGATAAACAGACCTAGCCTTAATGCTATTTGAGACCTACCTGTAACCCAAATACATGGAAAAGTTTAAAAGAACAGTTAATGAATATGATATTAAAGGAAAAAGGAAACTAATGTTGATAACAGAAAAAAATAGACTTAAGGGAACATTACTTAATGATAGAAAGCTTAATTCATCAGAAACATACAATTCAAAAATTGGCATGAGCATAATATGGCACCAAAACATGTAAAAATTTATAATTTCTAGAAATAGGTTGACAGATTTATCATCATATTGGGAAACTTCAACAAAGTTCTCTAGTTGATATGTCCTTAAAGATATGGGAGCCTTAAACGATGCAATTAATAGAGTTGATTTGATTAATAAAGAGAGAATCCAACTTAACAATTAGAAAGTACACTTCTCAATCACAAGTGGTACTTTTATCAAAGTAATCATGTACTAGAAGACCATAAGTGAAATCTTGATAAATTTCTAAGCTGCAGCTTTGTTTGATAACTACAATAATATGAAGTTAGAGATAAATTTTTTTAAAAAGATGAAATTTTAAAACCTCCTTTGAAAACTCTAAAATTACATGAAATAACTCCTATTAAGGAAGTATTATAGAGAAAAATTAGACCTGAACAATACTGAAAATACTCCAGAATTTATGGGATGCAGTAATGGTGGTATAAGGAAATTTACACCCTAAGTGCATATGTTAAAGAATCAGAATGATTGAAAATTAAAGTAAGCATCTGATCTCACAAGTTAAAAAGGAATTGTATAATCCTAGAAAGAAATAGGAAAATAAAGGAATGAAGGAGAAAAGAGAGAATTTTTAAAAAGCTGAATTGTCATTTTGAAAAGACAATTAGATATATTTCTGAAAAGATTAATCAAGACGAAATATTGAGTGCATATCAAGGATTATAATTACAGTTACAGAAGATAGTAAAAATAGACAAGCCAATTCTAAAGAAGAAAAATCTGTATAAGCTGTTACACTGAGGAAAGAGTTACTGATGCAAAAACATAGCTACAGTGACCAAGTAAACTAGAACGGTTCCCAAATAACACCACCACAAAAATGGCCACTCCACATCCAGAAGAGATGGCTTTGCCAATCAGTGGGCAAAGGATAGGTTAGTTGTGAAGAGTTATGGTTCAACTCTTTTTTTCCATGGATAAAAGTAAATAAGGTCCCCACCTCCTACCATTCAAAAACATTGATTCCAGATAAAGTAGGTACTAAAACGTGAGTAGCATCATTTAAACTTAAGAAGAAAGTAGAGAAGAATCTCTTTGTCTTTGAAGTAGAGAAAGATCTCCTAAATAAGCTATAAAAGGTGCTAGCATTAAGAAGAGATATTTTTGACTACATTTGAGAACTTCTGTTTACTGAAAGACTACATAATTAGATGAAATTTGACAGTTAAAATCCAAAATATATTTATAAAATAAACCAATAAAAGATCAGTATCCAAAATATATAAAGAATTGCAAATTAAGAAAATGATAACCTAATGGAAGAGTGAATAAAAGATATGATGGGCATTTTACAGAGTAGGTAATAACAAATGTTTTATAAACATGTGAGAAGCAACTTAATGAGCAACCACAGAAATGCAAGCTAAAAGCACCATGTGATACCATTATAAGCCTGCCAAATAGAAGACTGATGCTAAGAATTTGGTTGATATGGAGACTATGATTATGCACTGATGATAGGTCTATGTTTCAGCACAACCACTTTGGAAACACTTTGACATCATCTAGTAAGATAGAAGAGGAACTTCCCTTATTCATCACTCACTCCACTCTTACGCAGGAAAGCAGTGGCCTTCAAACTATGTCAATCATAGCCCACATTGTCAAATATTTTATAAGGGGATCCAGCACTCCTTAGAACAAAAACAAAAAGCATCAACAAAGAATATTTATCATTACTGCTTGTGTCACATTCTAAAATGTTCTGTTCTCTTTCACTTAAAGAAACTGTCAAGCATTTCTAAACAGATTAAAGAACCAACTAATGGGACCTACCATTAAAAAACCCTTACACATAGGCAAGGGAGACCTGTGCAAAAATGTTGTATCTGCATTGTTTATCATAGCCAAAAATCCAAAGCAGTTTAAGTCCCACTGATTGATAGGTGAGTAAATAATAAAATGACAATATTATAAGCAGTGAAAGAGAGGTGCTATATATACATTAAAATGTGACTAAGTCTTAGAAATACAATGTTGAGTGGAAAAAGCAAGTCACAGAAGTTTATAATAAAGATGATGAATTAAAGAACAAAACTCAAAGCTAGTGTTTAGGAGAGGAGCCACAGGGCAGTCTAGGTGGCTCAACGGTTTAGCGCTGCCTTCAGCCCAGGGCGTGATCCCAGAGACCCGGGATCGAGTCCCACATCGGGCTCCCTGCATGGCACCTGCTTCTCCCTCTGCCTCTGCCTCTCTCTTTCTATCTGTGTCTCTCATGAATAAATAAATAAAATCTTAAAAAAAAAAGAGGAGCCACAACTTATGGAGGATTACGCTCTCCTAGACTGTTCTAAAGTCTACACACACACATACATACGCATGCATGTGCTCATTGAAATTCACTGGGTTTGGGTCATTTCGGTTTCTCTGGGACAAAATGTATGATGCTGTAATGTATATTTAAACTCGTGGCAAAGTTCTTGTTATGCAGAAAACAGATTATAGGCGGGAAATAATTGTGAGCTCATTTTCTTTCAGAATATACACACAAATATGTATACATATTTGACATAGCTATCTGTATTTTTGTATACACTTATTTGTTAACATACCTATGTATTTTTATAGTGATATTTTAGAGTCTGCTGTTAGGATAAAATGCATGTGAGCCTTAGGAGCTCAGGTAAATTATTGATTATGACTTTGAAATGAACAGTCAAAATGTGACTGAAGTTTTAAAACCCTCTGTGGTCATTGCCCACACATCTTTTAGACAGGAGCATGTGCCAGGCTATCTATCTCTGGGACATTCTGCAAGCACCCAGAGAAAGTTTTTTGGCTTTGCATAGCTGAAAGTAGTTAGTAGCAGTACAATTTATTTGCCAATTAACTAAATAGAAAACCAGGTCAAGAATAAGGTAAATGTAGCATAATGTATATAAACTTGTCAAATCACTAAGTCCTACACTTGAAACTAATGTAACATTTTGTGTGAACTATACTAAAAATAAAAAAAAATTAAGAGGATGAAGAAAATCAATGCCTTACAGCTATCTTTATGAACAGCTCATCTTTAACTTTTCTTTCTAGCTTTGAATTGAGAATTGAAGTAACTAAGAGGCAATTGTATCTGGAATAATGTGGTTCTCTAACTGTTCATCTTTTCTGTTTTCGGCTACTTTTGCTTCTCAACATTTAGAATAAAAGAAAATTCCCAATTACTGTTTGAACTGGGATATTAGTTTCAGACTAAATACCTATTTCTATGCTGTCTGTTGGTATTTTTCCAGCTAAAATTCTTCTAGTAGTTATAATGTCAGAATAAGATATGTCTTAAATGAGATTGGCTTTTAAATGAAAATCAATAGTGCATTTTCCATAAAACAAAATAGCTCTAAGAACTACTTCAGACCTTATCCCTTAAATGTAAACATTATTTTTATAGGTCCTAGGAAGTAATTTTGATTTTTTATTGCCCAGTGGAATACTAAAAGGGTGTGGCAATTATGTCTGGTAATAGGTTGTCTATTAAATGTTCTCATTGAAATGCATCCAGTCATTAAAGCAGACAATTTACATCAGAAAATTTTTTACTTTAATAAGTTTCATAAATAAGCTACATGATTTTTTTAAATCTCGTGCAGGTTTCTCGTATTCATTTCCCTCAAGCAAGAAATAGAGTTTTGATTTCTGAATTTTTGCCCATCTTTTTCTCCACCACAATGCAGTCTTCCCCAACCCCCTTACCTATACACGTGCGGGTACTCATGCGCATGCACACACACACACATACGTATACACAACTTGTCTTTGAAACCACACTTGTTTTCTACTTTTAGGCTGCCTTCTCCTACTTTCCTTATGTTGATTTTTATAATAGTCATTGTCTTATAGTTGGTGCTTAACATACGGCCTCATATGTATGAAGCAACATAGTGGAAAGAATGTACACTACAGGTAGCTTTCCCGTCTTGCCTCTGCCTCTTCCTGCACTCATTATAGTGAGCAACTATTGAACCATTCCATGCCAAATGGAGAATGCAGAATCCATTTAGAGGATTGGGAAGATTGCATAGGAAAGCACCTATTACTGCAGTTGGCATTTCGTAGCTTAGCAGTAATAGTGTTAATATATGTTGTGAACTGTGAGAAGTAGGAGTATTTACCTTATTACTTATTAGCCTGCCATCATTTCATGGATGTTGGCAGAAGACACAAGACTGTGGAGTCAAAGAATTTATTACAGCAATAGCACTAGCCAGAGTAAACTGTTTTGTAGATTCCTAAGTCTAAATTCCTACAGGACAATGTGAAGAAGGCCAGATTTAATACCTACATGCCCACTGGTTTGAATTAACTGGAGTGAAATCTTGAACCTAATCTTTTTTAAGAGGTAATGACTGCCCGACCTTTGCCCCGGTTTACATATTGGCCGGAGGACAAATCCATTTGCTTAAGAGGGAGACTCTACCTCTGTCTTCCAAGACTTTTCATAATATAAGTATCTTTAAAAAGATAGTTTGAAACATAAGTGCTTAATTAGCACTATGTCTTAGAGTGCTTGGTCTTGTACACTCGCTCGAAAATCTGATTGTTTTCTAGGTCCCTTAAAAGAAAATCCAACCTCCTGATCTTGGTTGGAAGACCCTAAGTGAACAGGCTTCAGCATATCTCCTGACTTCACTTTATATCACCACACTGGCCACCTCTCTCTCTCAAACTCACCAACAGCCTTTGTGTTTGTTCTTCCTCCAGATTATCACCGAGTTAGCTTTTTTGACATTGAAGATTCAGCTCAAATCAATCAGTGAGTGAGGCCTTATCTGACAGCCTTAATGTAAAGTAACTACCCAAGTGTCTATCACACCACTTCTTTTTTTCATGGTACAATGTTTATCAAACTTTTTATTTATCATCTGTCTTTGCCTTCTGGCCCACCCTGTCATGCAGAATATAAACTTGTTTTAGAACTATATATACATAAATACATATATAAGTCATATATGTGTGTATATATATATACACACACATGCATATATATGTTAAATGCTTAGAATAATACTATTCAGTGTCTTAGTATTTATTGCACGAATGGATGGATGGATTAATTAATATTGCTTCTACTTTAGGCTTTTTGTTCCTCCTTTTTTCCCATGTACTTCTCATTGGTTTGGTCAATTCAATTTTGCTATTTGATTTCTTTTTCTTTTTTTTTTTTTTTTTTTCTTTTTTTTAAAGATTTTATTTATTCATGAGAGACAGAGAAAGGTAGGGACACAGGCAGAGAAGAAGCAGGCTCCATGCAGGGAGCCCGATGCGGGACTCTCCCGATCCTGGGTCTCCAGGGTCACACCCTGGGCTGAAGGCGGTGCTAAACTGCTGAGCCACCTGGGCTGCCCGCTATTTGATTTCTAATGAAGACCATTCACTCTCTCCAGGGTTAACAAAAACAAGACTATGACAGTAGAGAAAGTTCCCCCCCAAAATTACATAAGCCACCTACTTGTTAAAGTTTAGTTATGCACTTTTCTATTTAATATTATTAGTGATAAACAAGCAATTAGGTCGTCTGTTTGCATTCCTTCATACTGAGAACATGGTCTTTATAGGAGATTGTAATATGTGCTATGCTGTTTGTTGGCTCATAGAAAAATCCTTGTCTGGCTGTCAATTCCCATTAATGCCATGTGAGAGGTGCTTCTTGATTGGTATAAAACTTACAAAGGAGGAATTAAATCGCATATCTATCAAGACCCTATAGTTCCCATATTACTGGTTTTGAGGAAAAGTCAGAGGTCTGGCTTTGAAATGCTGAATATTCTAGTCATCCTATGACACTTGTCTTCATGTGAGAGGAATTGTTAAATGATGGACTGTAATAGGAAACAATCATTGCAAAATTTCAGCTCTTTGCTATCATTTCTTTGCTTTTCTGATACTCAGTGATTTGCCTAGCAGAGGATGTATGGAAGGCTCTAATACATTTGCTAGACCCTCTTTTGGAAATATATATATAGGGAACAGTTTTGATTTGTAAATTAAATGCTTTTTTATTTTTAGTTTCTGTCTCCCTTAGTTGATTCCACTAGGATGCAGGTGCTTTAAACATAAGTTGTATTTATAGATCCATATTTAACAAGGGTTCCTGTGCTAATCTTTTAAAAGACTGTTACTAATATTAGAAGTAACCATTATCTAAAAGATATTTAATCATAGTTCTACAGATTAATAATTTTTCATTTTCTTCATGGAATCAATGTGGTTGAAATCGATCATTTTCCTAAATTTGTTTGTAACAGCAAGCAAGAAAGGAGAACATCAAAAAAAGAGAAGCAGAGGAAAGGGAAAAACGTGCCCAAATAGCCAAAGAATTGGCAGAGAAAGAAAGACTTGAACGCCAACAAAAGAAAAAGCGCTTGTTAGAAATGAAGACTGGTGAGTACTGTCAGATTTGCTATATGTACTGTTGATTAGCAGTTTAATAAAGTTTTGTGAAAAAAAGAAGATATGAAAATTTATTTGTATAGTTAAACCATGAACTTTTTCTTTTATTAATGGCTCTCCCCCTTTAGTTTACTACCAAGTGCTTTTATTCTAACTGGTCATTGGTTGTAGGTAATGTTGGTCTCCTGGTCTATTCTTGTAGCAGCAATATATTTGCACTGTTTTGACTGCTACTTCAATAACCAATCTGTAATAGTTTATGTCAATCAGTAAATTAATGACTGTAGAAAACTGGGAAATTCTGTTGGATAGGTACCTTGTTTTTTTCAACAAAATATTCTAAAGGAGGGAAAAAGTGATGAAGGGGAAATGTATTGATTGAAAGAATATGAAGAGACTTAACCAATTGCAATAAATGGAACTTACGTATATTCTTTTTTTTTTTTTTTTTAAGATTTTGTTTATTCATGAGAAACACAGAGAGAGACAGAGACATAGGCAGAGGGAGAAGCAGGCTCCATGCAGGGAGCCCAATGTGGGACTAGATCCTGGAACACCAGGACCATGCCCTGAGCTGAAAAGGCAGACGCTCAACTGCTGAGCCACCCAGGTGTCCCGGAACTTACGTATATTCTAATCCAAATGAACGTAGACAAAGGCAGTCTGAAAAATTTGAATACTTTTTTTTCCCCTTTAGACATGACAATGTTGCCATGAATATATTTTAAAGTATCTTAAAGAAACTTACCCTGAAATATTACAGGCAAAAATATGTCGGGGATTTCAATCAACATAGTCTAGCATGACCAGGAAAATAGGCAGTTGTGTAGATGAAACAAAATTGGCTATAAATAATAATTGCTGAACTTGAGTGATGGTGCTTGGAGGAAAGGGTATGTTCACTATGCCATTCTCTACATTTTATATATTTTGAAATTTTCTTTAATAAAAAGCTCTTGGAAAAAAATTAAAAGAAAAAAATAGAAAAATTACAATTTTACGAAGATATGTATGTATATATTCCAAAGCTTAAAGACACCACCTAATTTAGAAGCAAGAATTAAGTAAATTGTAGTTACATTTTCACTCCCTCAAAATTCTGGCTCTTCCACCTCTAAGCCACTAAGGATTGCAGAAGGCTTTAATTAAAATCCATCAACTTCACTGCTAAATTACCATAGTTTACAACTCAGGGCTGCAAATTCACCTAACGTTCCCCCAGGGGTAGACAGAGATGCCTTCTTTGCCTTTTTTACTTTCACTTTTAGAGGCATATTTTATCTTTAATAAAGCAAACTGAGTACCTTAATGTATCACACATGTTTCTTCCAGGAATAAAAAAATAATCATCTAAGCACGGGTTCTTGTTTAGAAGAGTACACTTGAAATTCAGGAAAAGTGTTAACTAAAATAGAGATCAGAAAGGTTTAACATTGATTTTTAAAATATGTTCCTGGAAATCGTTTTAAAATAATTGACTGCTGCCTAATTTACCAAACATTCTTTTATTTGAACATTAATTCATTTAGTATTGGCCAAAGAATCATCTGGATGAGTTACTTGATAGCACGTGGGCTGTTTTGTTTGTGGGTTTTGCCCAGACCCTCTGGTCTGTCATACAGAGCCGCTCAGCAATTCTGTGTTCTATCAACCTGGAAAGTTAAAACCTGATAGGAAACAAAAATTTTAACAAAATGTTAGATCCAATGTAATCTCAATAATGTGTTTGTTTAAATTTACATTTCTCCTGAAGGCATTTTGTTTGTAAGAATAAGTTCATTTGATTTTTCCAATTTAAAACAATACTGTTATGTTACAGAAAAAACCTAAAAAGTAGTTGATCAGAGGCTCTTGGGTGGTTCAGTCAGTTAAGCCTCTGCCTTTGGCTCAGGTCATGGTCCCAGAATCCTGGGATGGAGCCCCACATGGGGCTCTCTGCTCAGTGGGGAGCTTGCTTCTTTCTCTCCCTCTGCCTGCCTCTCTGCCTACTTGTGCTTGCTCGCACTCTGTCAAATAAATAAAATCTTAAAAAAAAAAAAAGTAGATCAAAGGACCATTACCAATAATCCTCTTATCCAAACAAGTAACTTGTAATATTTTGACACATCTTTCTTTCAGTTTTAAATTTTTCTACCTTTTAATAATAGCCATGATAGTGAATATGCACTATCTCCTGACCTTTCTGAATGTTTCCTGTTATTATTGTGATTCTTAATTTGTAATTTGCAAGACCTGTGTCATTGCCTTCTCTAGATATGCCATATTTAATTGCATTACTCATAATGAGATCACAGAACAATAGTTATTTCCATCTTTTCAGTGTGATACGCTTCTGCATAAATGGTTGACATATTTGTAATTATTATTAGAAAAGAGTAGTTTTAAGACTTTTTGATGCATGTTGTCAAATTGATTTGCAAAAATATTATTCTAATTTCACCAACTTTGCATATTGGTTTATGAACATGCTTTGGTTGAATATTCTCATTTTTAAAGATTTTTGTTAATAAACTAGAAAGTTGCTTTATCTTAATTTGCCTTTGAGTACTAATGAAGTTGGACATTTTTTCAAGTGTTTATTAGTCCATTTATATTTTCTTCTTTGTGCATTGTGTTGTCTTAATCTTTTTTTTATTAACTTACACATTTTAGCCCATTAAACATCAATATTTACCTT
Organism: Canis lupus baileyi; assembly: GCF_048164855.1. Classification (NCBI taxonomy): domain Eukaryota; kingdom Metazoa; phylum Chordata; class Mammalia; order Carnivora; family Canidae; genus Canis; species Canis lupus. The sequence continues at coordinate 45,721,877 of NC_132854.1, forward strand.
TTAACTTTATTTTCTCACCTTGACTATGTATTTTTATATCTTGAAATATAAAAATGTTTTATTATAATTATTGCTTTCATGATTTTTCTCATCTTTAAGTTTAGAAAGTCATCTTTATAGGGATTTTATATCCATTTTCAATTTTTTTCTAGCTTCAGTTATTCATAATACAATTCTGCTCCACTTAATTGTAATTCTTACTTAATCATTCATATACTAAGATCTATTTCTGAAATTTACTAAAACTATTCTAATACTTACCCATCAGTTATGGTTAATAATTGGTTTATTTTGGTTTCAGATAGATAATTTTGTGTTGAGAACATTAGTTCTCTTTTCGTTCTAATATAGTTAACACACAGTGCTATATTAGTTTCAGATGTCCAATATGTGATTGAACAATTCCATGCAACACCCAGTGCTCTTCAGGACAAGTGCCCTCCTTAATCCTCCTTGCCTATTCGCCCATCCCCCACCACGCTCCCCTCTGGTAACCATCAGTTTGTTTTCTGTAGTGAAGAGTTTCTTGGTTTGCCTATCTCCATTTGTCTGTCTGTCTCTCTTTCTCTTTCCTTTGCTCATTTTTTTGTTGTTGCTTCTTTAATTTCACTTAGCATTATACTCTCTGGCTTCATCCATGTCCTTGCATATGGCCCGATCTTATGGCTAAATAATATTCCGTTGTATATGTATGTATGTATATGGCATATATATATAGATATGGCATATATGTATATATTTATATATATACACACACACCACCTCTTTTTTATCCATTCATCTGTCGATGGACCCTTGAGCTGCTTTCATAGTTAGGCTATTGTAAATATGCTGCAGTAAAAAGGTATGTATGTATCCCTTTGAATTAGTGTTTTTGCATTTTTTGGATAATTACCCAGTAGTGAGAGGCCTGGATCAGATCATAGAATAGTTCTATTTTTAACTTTCTGAGGAACCTCCATACTGTTTTCTACAGAGGGTACAGCAGTGTGCATTCTCAAGAGGACAGTATTTTTCTATTCTTAATTGTTAAAGGAGATATGAATTATTTTAAATAAAGTTTTCTTTTGCATCTTTTGTAAATCACAGAGCTTATCTTATTTGACCTATTGAATTACTTTATAAAACTTTATACTCTATCTTCCTGAACAGGATCTGGGTCTGAAGTATAGGGCTCTCGCTTGATAAAAGTTCCCTCAAAACCTTAATATGCTAAGGTTCATATGTGCCAAGAAATTTTGACATTTCCCCAGACAGTGTTCTTCCAAGGATAGTCAGAGTAAATTATATTAAATAAATAATTTAAGAAAATAGATCTTTAAATACTCATGTGAATATTTTAATAGATTTAATCAGGAAGTCTTTTGATTATAAAAGAAAGCTCTCATGTAGGAAGATACTTTTGAAAACACTTGAAAATTTTGGAAATCAACTTTGAATTTCTTTTTTTCCTGTAGCCTATGGAATTTTAAGGAATCTAGAAATGTATTCCAAATTTCAGAGCACCTAAACATGTAATATTCTTACCAAAGTGAAATATCTCTTCTAAAACCCCAATAAATGATTATTTCAAATAATCATAATAAGGGTCTTTAGTTTACCTTTAAACATCGGAAGATTGCTAATAGAGAAGAACAAAATATTCAGTCTCTTAATATAGCTGTTATAGCTAAGTTAGTCATGTAAGTATCAAATATGTTACCTTTTTTACATTTAAAAATAGTACACATATGCAATCACCTTTTCCTTTCCATATTAGATGTAGAATATGCTTTTGTCAAATTATAATTTTCATAACATTTGGAGGCTTTTTGAAGTAGAAGTCAATAAAGTATTATATCTAATTAACAATTACGGAAAATATTCTTATGCAAAGTATCAGTTTTTGACACTCAACAGATACACTGGATTTTATGCATTTCCTATACTTGACAAATACTATCTTAAAACATTGTATCATGAAAAATGTAAGTTCTACTGTTTTCTACTTCATTGGTATAGAAAAAGAATTTAACAGGTCACTTTTATTTAACAAGAAATGGTTTTTGTATTTATTTGCTGGGATTATGCTGGTAAATAAGGATAAATAAAGTCCCTGGTGAAATGAAATTTGTAATTCTAAAGAGTCAACCAGACAACCACATATATAAGATAATTTCAGGTTATAATCAGTTAGATAAACTAAAACAAGGCAGGACAAAGAGATTGAAATGGAGACTGGCTGGCATGGTGGGTAGTGGTGATAAAATTTGGTCTTAGAGATCTAAGAATATTAATGTATTTGGAACTTGCTAATTTAAAATATTGATTCTAAAATTCCTTAGAAATTGATAAAAGAAATGACCAGGTTCATGTTCATATCCTATGCTATGTATGCTAATATGGTTTATTTTCTAAATGTCTTATTGTGAGCTAAAAGTTTATATTATTTTTCCTTATGAGTGTTCTATTTTAGTACAGAACATAGTACTACTTCAATCTTTGTAGAAGTTGTAAGCCTGGCTTTCCTAATCTTAAAAAGAAACATAGACAGGCAAACTGTTGAATTACATTAGTGCTTTGTCACCTCTCCAGACCAGGAACTTTTTGTTTTATCTTATTTTTGTATGTAGGGCATGCAGCCCTGAATGATAGAGGGAGAGAAAAATGTTCACATAACCCCGTCATAAACCCACAGGGAGCTTCCTTCCATATATTTTCATGACTTTAGTATTTTTACCATGCAAATAAGAACTGTGTTTTTCACAGATGTACAAATTCTTCTATCACCACCTGAGGTAGTAGAGTAAATTAAATCTCTACTCTTTCTTATCCGCCATAAATCATTACTTGCCCTTGGCAAAAGAGCAGGTAACTATTTTCAAGTCTACTATTTATTATCACTATCATTTCAGGATGTGATTTTTGTTAATAGAATGAACATAAAAGTAGAATAGTGGGCTAAATTTCCCTAGGAAGAAAAATGAAGCATTGAAAATCCTTTTGAGCAGCAAAACTAAGCAAGCAGAGAATCTCGTATTGTCGTATTACAGCTTTAAAAGGTCATTTTTCTCAGTTTTGTTTTCTTTAAAAACGATGAGCCTGGAGGTCTCTTAAATATTCACACATACAGTTTTGGTTATTTCTGTCGAATGATTTGTTATGACATTAAACAAACAAAGAAATTAACTATTTTCATGATGTCTTCATTTAATCAGTATGTGAATTTTGAATATGTTTTCTGGGATTGGTGTTTAAATTTGAATCATTTTAATTGAGAAAATATCCAAAGTATTAAATATCCGATGTAAAAACTAGAATGTATAGACACTAGTATTTATTTGTTTGAAGTGCACAGCTATCCTTATGTGTAATCATTTCTAGTAAGACAAATAGTAATAGCAATCTTATGTGATTATGTGCAAGTTTTTCGAGACTGCATTTCTGTTTCTTAATCATGGAAACGAATAGGGCATTTGATAATAGAATTCAAATATTATGCTTTAAGACTTCCTGAGTATGTAAGTTGATTCACATAATTTTTAAATAGCACATCAGAATGGCCTTGAAATGGACCCAGTGTTGTATAATTATGTTTTGTGAGGGAAGTAAATAAGAGCTTATTTAATGGAGCAATAAAAACTATATGAGCAGCTCCTATATTTCAGTCTTTAGGTTACAATTTGTTTATTATTTATTAGACTTAAATGTCTCATTTGGTACAACTTCAGTCTATTAAATAAAGAGATAATTAGCTTTTAGAAATCTGTTGTTTACCCACATGGCCAAAACGGCTCCTTTGTTTTCCATTCTGCAATTTAGAATAACTAAGCAATTAGGCCTCCATTTTAGAGGAAATGCATATTACATAAATACTACTTGGGAATGTCTCTGCCAATCTCTACAGATAGGCAATTAATGTGTGTACTTGCTTTCATAAAGGCTTTGACAATTACCCTGTCCTCTGCAGATATCATAAAACTTAGATTATTTTCCATAATGGTGTATTCTAGTTTTGTTCAGTGGTGCTTTTAGCTTTCTAGCATGTTTGGAAATTGATACATATAAATAGGCCAATGGTTTTAATCATTTCTCTATTTAGAAAAATATAACAAAATTACACTGGCTTTGATATATTTCTCTTACCCTCATCTTTTATGGGGCAGTAATAATAGCCACGCCCTCTTCTGCCAACATTTATTAATCACATATTATTTGCCAGGTTCTGTGTGTCTCTTATTGCATGTAACACTTACAGCAAATTTATGAAACCATTTTTATCAAAGGTCGCTTAAGGTCGTCGTATGTGATCACAGATTTAACAAGCACAGAAGCCAGATTTTCTGACGAGAGGACATATTTTAAACTATTCTGCTATTATGCTTGTAACACTGATGCTCTAACCATAGTGCAGGAAAAGGGGACCAAAACGAATTTTCGTAATTAATAACGAGTACTAGACTATACCTATGTATGGAGGTTGAGAATTATCTTCTCTGGAAACCTTGGGTGAAGAGGGACAGGCTCCATCTTTGGTAACATAGTCGATGATTTTAAACCATGGATACCCTCTTCCTTTGCGTTGGGAAGTTTGAGGAGGATTGTCAAATTAGGAAGACTTTTCTACTCTGGTTCAGATTCTACTTTAATTCTGATTTTTCAAGCATTAGATTATCCCAGTGCCCAGAACCATGAGGGGAGTAACATCAGTACCACTCTTCCCCTCTGTAGAAGGGTTTTTTGATGGTCTGAAGAGTTCTGGGCCCAACCGAGTAGTCAGAGCTCAATGGTTCTGAAGGGGGTAGAAACGTCTCTAGTATTTTCATTACTTGACCCAAGTTAGAAGTGAAAGAACCAGGGAATCTTGTAGGATAGTAGTTTTTGGAAGGGGCACAAATACCTTGGTGTGCTTTATTTGAGAACAAATGCCCTTAGGCACCCTCACCCCCACCACCAGATCTACCATTTAACAATTTATTTTCTAACAGTATTAGGAGACCAATAATCTATGAATAGTATCGAGGACAATTCGTGGGAAGTTTTCCCAAGAATATTGCTAATAGTTTTGTTTTGTTTTGTTTTGTTTTAAGATTTTTTTACTTATTTATTCTTGAGAGAGAGAAAGAGTCAGAGACACAGGCAGAGGGAGAAGCAGGCTCCATGCTGGGAGCCCGACATAGGACTCCATCCTGGGACTCCAGGATTAGGCCCTGGGCTGAAAGCAGGCGCTAAACCGCTGAGCCACCCGGGGTGCCCAAATATTGCTAATAGTCCTATATGTTTTCATTTGTGTGCAGGAATCTCTTTCACTAGAATAACACAGTTTCATTGTGAAAACTCATTCAGAGTCCAGCCTTTTTGTGCACTGATACATGTCTGTATGGCCATGCAACGCCCACATACCATCCTCTGTCTCTTTACAAAAAGCCTTTTAGGAGAAAAATATGGAGAGGAGGCTCTCAGACTCCCCTAGCACAACATATCTTGAAACTGTGATTTTTTTTTCCTGAGTTGTGTGTGTCATTCTTTATTAAACATCTTTAGGATGCATCCTCATAGTAATTGGCTTACGGTTCATCCAACATTTAAGAATCATTTTGAAAATGGCTTTCATTGCCCTTCTGAGTATTTTGTAATATTTGCTATATGCCGAGTAAAAAATGACTCCCAATTTTTGTTGTTGTTTAAATTCATTTCATAATGCAAGATTAAATGCTAATTATGCTAAACATTTTGGGGAGCAAAATAATTTTGATCTTTATAGCATTGCATGGGTTGCTTCTAAGAATTTTACCAAAGAAAACTGTTTACACATATCACTTAGTTATGACTTTTCTCTTACCAAGCCCAGATTCACCCTGGGTTCATATTCGAGGGCAGAAATCCTAGCAATCTTAATCTTTGTACCACATGGAGAACATTATAACTTCAACAACATAAGCTACAATCATGGTGCATATTTTGTGCATGTAACATTGACTACTCCTTGGGTAACGTTCCCTCCCAACCCTTTCTTACATGGTGTATACTTTCCAAACCAGTGGGCCATTATCATGATGAGCTCTCCTATGTCACATTACCAATTCTGAGTAAAAGTAGTATTTGTATTTGAAGTTTTTTTTTTTTTTAATTTCAGAGACAGACTGTGAGTATTGTCTTAATTTCAGACGTAATCATAGATCTCTCCATTTTTTAAGAAACTTATCCCACTCCTATTACCTAATGCATACTCTTCATGTATTGTGTATATGTCTTTATTTAACATTTACCCTGTAGAAACACAGACATCCAGAGAGAGCAACTTTTGAACTTGATTGGTGCCTGCGTAGAGTCCAGTTCAGCACTTCAAAAAAAAAAAAAAAAGAAAAAAAAATTCTATCCCAGTTGAAAAAGAGGTAAAATGTATGCCACCCTTGAAGCCTGTTACATATTGGCACCAATCAAAAAGCTAATAATGACCAGTCAGACAAAATTGTAAAAGAAACTGGATTGCTTAGGGCTTGGGGCAGCTGAATCCATTCTGTGTCTGCAACCCCTTTGCAACTCAAAACTAAAAAATGCCCTGAAAACCAGAAATTTTTAAGTAACTTCAGTGTCTAAGCTCATTCGATGCCAAACCTGGCCTGAACTGAGAGGAGTCCCCATCGAAGCAGAAATATAATGAGTTTAATTAGAGGATATTGCCCTAGGTTATTCTGGATATGTTGTTATTTTACAGCGTATGCATGTTCTTGACCTTCCTACAGTCTGCAAAACAGATTCTAAAACATCTGATTGTAGAGTTGGTGGATAAGAGACTGAATATGTACTTCTCAATGCCTGTTCTGTCTTCTGTTGAACTGGTTATAGCATCCACTCTGCCTCAGGTACACTCATTCCTACTTCTCTGAGCTTATTTCTGGTGTCGTCCTTGCCATAAATACCTTCCCTCTAATTCTTAACTGAATCAAACAAAATCTTGTTTGTTTTAATTTGGGCATTCTCTAAAATGTCTTCTCTGAATATCTGTCCTTGATAATAGACAATCTTTTTTTGTAAACCATTATAGCCTTGCCACAAAACTTAGTGTATGGACTGTTTGCTTATACTCATTTCATTTGCTTAGTCCCATGCTTCTAATAGATTGTACATTTTTCAAGAACTTGGCCTTCAGCATTCTTTATCTCATAGGACCTAGCCCATGGTGTGGGCAAGTAAATACCACAGAAGACATGCATAAGATTTGTCAAATAGTTGATAAAAATGTAACTGGTCAAATGACATCTCTTCATTTTTGTGTTCAGTTTAGCATGTTGTTATTTATGTGTAAAGTAAAAATACACATCAAACTACAGAACCTTGAGCCCTATTAGCCTGTGCCTGTTTTTATAAATAAAATTTTATGGGAAGATAGCCACACTCACTCCTTCACATATTGTCTTTGACAGCCTTGGTGCTGCAGGTGGAGAGTTGAGCAATGGAACACAGTGCGTATGTCCCAGAAAGCCTAAAATATTTGCTATCTTGTGTTTTACAGAAAAAGTTTGTCAGCTCCTGATACTGATTAATAATCTATAGAGACTATTCTTTTATTTTTATGGCACAATATGGGGGGGGGGGGGCAAAAAAACTACTCCATTAACTTTTTTCGTCCTCCTGTATCCAAAAGCATGCATTTGCTAAATGGCCAATATGTGTAAGAAAATGAGGATCTTGTAGTTAAGTAAACAAAAATATTGATAAAAATTAATGGCGATTGTTAGGGAAAAGTAAATCTTTCAGCACAGAAAGAGAATCATGTGATTTTTAGATTCTATTAATTTAAAATGAAAAGTTGTGCAGTTGAACTTTTGAAATGCTAGCAAGCATCTGGACTGCCAATTGTTCAAGTTACCAATCCAGCACAACTATTGTGCTGTTATCCTTTTATCCCAGCTCATAGTCCCCAGTATTGCTGTACTATTGTTTGTATATCTTTTGAGATGAAAATATCAATGTGTCAGAAGGTCATAGGGGAAGCCAGGTTTTTATTTCTTTATTAATAGGCTGTCTCTTTTCTCTTCCTATTTTTGGTCATTTTGACATTAAATTCTTAAGGTTGAAGGAAATCCATTCAGTGGTTGCTGAACTTGGACATGAAGGTTGCTAAGTCTAAAGTGATTATCTTGCCATTTTAAAAAAGGACCTCAGTAGTATTTCACTTTTGATGATGAATTTAAAAAATCCTAGGGCAGATGGGGAAAATTAAGCAGAGATACTGAATATTTATGTGTTACTTGAAAATGGTATAAATAGGCATTAATGTTTAGATGAAATAAGATGTTATTTTGTAATATGATTTTAAAATATTGTTTCCTGGATAGCTTCCTTCCTCAGATATCTAGTGTTCCTCAAGAAAATTAGAAGCAGCATAATATTAACAGAGTTAACATTGAGGGCAGCCTTACCACAAGCTAGGATGCCCCAAGGCAGGAAGAATTTGACAGAGTAGTGTAATAATAGAAAACACATGACTGACTGTTTTTGGAACAAGCAATTCTTGGGAGACCATTGCCTGGGTAGAATGAACTGTCACCGTAGAACTTCCACCAATAATTATCATTAATGGTTAAAGGTGACAGTAATTTCAGTTCAGTACAATCCTTTGAAGGTTTATTTTTAAACTTGTAGTACTATCCATGCAGTAACTCTTGCAAAGTCGAAACATTTTTTTGTCAAATTAGTGTTGAGTTAGAGGCTCCATCAGGAACTTGTAAGTGTTGTGTGAAGGTTCAGTGCCTTTAGAAGCTGGATAGTTTTCCCCCCAAAGTCATCCTGACTTTGATTCTCTGACTTGCCATTAGTTCTAAGATTCTAAATGTGTAACGGTTCCTCTTTTTAACTGCAAAGTAGCCCTCAAATGTTGTGAAGTCAAAAAGGTTGGTGAACAAAAGGGATGATCTTAATTCCAAAGACAAGACTTAAGAGAAAGGCAGTCTTTTTATTGTACTTCAGGTATATTTTATAAGTATTGATTCTGCTGCTGAATTGCAATTATGATCTCTTGTTTCTAGTGGATAGTCTTAATGCTCATTAGATTGTATTTGCCTTTGTAGTCATATATCAATAAAAGGGATTTTTTGTTTTGTTATACTTTGCCTTTATGCAGTTTTTTTTTTTTTTAAGATTTTTATTTATTTATTCATGAGAGAGAGAGGTAGAGACCTAGGCAGAGGGAAGGGCAGGTTCCCCGCAGGGAGCCTGATGCAGAACTCCATCTCAGGACCCCAGATCACGACCTGAGCCAAAGGCAGACTCTCAACTACTGAGCCACCTAGGTGCCCGCCTTGATGTAGTTTAATATTTATTATAGAACAATGTTGATTTTTCAAAAAAGTGTAATGTCTTTTGGTAGTCACTTGGTATTATTTCTTGAATGTGTGGAGTGTTTTTATTAAATATTAAATCAGTCAAAAAATAAATTACTAAATATTTTAATTATCATACCAAAAAAAAAAAAAAAGATAATCCTGCCACTTTGCTGTACCTCTGTTGATTATACTCTTATTTCAACTTTGGTAGAGGAAAATATCATTTATGATCATTAGAAATACCTTTCATTCTTGCAAAAAGACCCTGCAACCTTTTTAGGGACCTTTACCCATGGGATTCTAAAGGAATGTGGTCTAAGGCAACATGGCATTTGGGTTATACTGTGTTCTGATTGACTCAGATTTTGACACTTTTAAGACACACAGCATTGCAATCTGAGGAAATGCCATTTCCTAAATCATGGTATCTGCTGAGACTGAATGTAAAATGTCTCCGTGTTACATTTGGAGGCATAATGGAGAGTTTAAAAACGGTTCTTGCTCCACTTGGAAAATTAGGAGAGCCCAAATGATGCTGAGCTCTGTTCAGAACTGCCTGATTTACTTGTGGTGTGGGAAAGCTTGGGAAGAAGTACTGTTTTTCAGATCTTTCCACTCCCCCCATGAGAAAATTTCCATTTTATGTTTGGACCATCTTATTTCTAAAGCATTACACTTGAATACAATAGAAACGGAATACCAACCAAGTAGCCATTCATCAACTCTAAAAAGGGGAAGGTAAGAAATGAAAATTATCTCCAGTAGTGTTTAGCAATGTAGAATCTTAGGAACTCTTGGAGGTATAAAAATTTCCATCGGAGTATTACGACTTAGCTAGGCTAGGCTTGAATGTGCGCACGTGCTTTTAGCCTGCTCCCATTTAAGCACAGTTAATACTGAAAACAGAAATAAAACGTCTTAAGAATTTGGTGTATTCCTCCTAGAAACTTTTCAGAGGCCTCTGTGAAATAAAGGTTTAGCTAAATTCATTAATTAGATGATATTTATCTTTTATAAAATACAAGAAAAGAGGAAAGTGACTTGAAGCATTTATTATAGTTACTTTACATGATATTTCAGCTAATGTTCTAATTTGGCTATAAAAGATTTGCTTCTTTAAACATGAAAATCAAACATAATATTATTTCTCAATTAATCTTACGAAAATAAGACTCTTTTATACAAAATTAGCCATGTCTTTAAAAAAATAACCTTTTAAAGTGAGCTGCTGTTTCTAATGTAGTATCTTTCTGTAGCAGGTGTTTAATAAGTACTGTTAAAATATTTATGGAATTCACGTCTGTGAAGCGGAAATTCCTCAGTTGTCCACATTGTAATTGAGCTGGCCACTTAATAGTGTACTTGGCCCAACTCTAGGATGAGATATGGCATCTGTCCAGTTTGTTTTAGGTGCTCCTTATGGTATCAGTAACAAATAGGTATTTCACTGTCAGGAGAACAAACTCAGATGTGCAAAGATATAAGGTGTTATAAATGAAGTTTAATTTCTGACTCTGAAACATCTGCCCGCATGATGGCAAACAGCTTAGTCATTTCTCTCTGTATATGTGTTTCAGCTCAGTGATTCCAGCATCAGATTCAGTTATTCTTGTTTGAAATACCCTTCCATGCTCTCGTCTTGCTGTCCTCTCTAAAACAGATTCCAAGCTCGAAAGCCAGCTTGCATGCCCTTCTACAGGTGGACACTCTTCTTGATTCAGTTCTGTCTGGGCCCAAACCAGCCTCCCTACCTTGACATACTTTTTTTGTGTCTTCTTTTGGGAAGGGTGATGTCTCTTTTCCTCTTAAGGGGTAATCCAGGCGATCTGTTTGGCTGCTCTTAGATGCCTCCTCCACTCCCTAATATTGGTGATTCTCAGAGATGTCTCCATGTTCTTCACGTGGACTTGTTCTTTCTATCTGCTCACTTCTTTTTCTCCCCAGCCAGTGCCCCTAGAAGTCATTCATCTGTGAGGACTTCTGTAGGCCACTTCTCTGGAGTGCATGATGCATCTGCACGGTGCATCAATGGATCTGCCCTCTCCCAGTTCCCCACGTTGGACACGAGGTGCTTCCATTCTTGGATTCCACTCCCTGTGATTCCATGTGAAATACTACTCTGTGAGCCCCATTTCCTCCTGGAACTGGGAGCAGTGCACGGGATTCCTACACTGCAGGAAACCTCCCTTCCCAGTTTCTCTCCCAGCAGATGCGGGCTTGTTTTCCATTTACATACAACCCAAGGATGTGATATGCGTTCTCTCTTATGTGAATAGTTCCAATATAGTGAATAGTCCTGGCTTCCACATTAGGGTAGAGCTGGGGAAGGTGGGTTGGCATTTGAGCAGTCATGCCCAGACTTCTATTTTGAAATGCAGTCCTTTGAAATGCAGAATCTTGAATTAGGTGGGTACCAAATGGACACAGTAAAATGAGCCAGGACTTCCAAGTCTGGAAATCCACTGGGCTGTGTAAATTAAGACACAGAGGCATGAAATTCATATTTGGACAGCAACAAATAATGTAGCGGGCCTGAAATGCTTTTTGGGTAGAGCTGTAGGGAGCGGCTACAGGCTAAAGTAGAAATCAGGATAGCATACTATGCTTTAGAGTTTTGCTTTATCCTGTAGGCACTTTCCAAGGGCATTGAGCAGAGCAGTGATAGGGTCTTCTTTTAGAGAGATGGCTCTGGTGGCAACAATGCATGCAGAAGGTTTAGAGGATGTGGCTTAAGTAGAAAGAGTGAGACCAGTTAAGACACTGTTGCAATTTTTTAGGAGCTAAATGCCAACAACCTGAACTAGGATGTACTGAGAAAGAGAAGACAGGGTGGATTTGAAAGACGGTTTAAAGTGGTACCAAGAGGGCTTTGTAGCTGAAAAAGTGTGAGGACCCAGGGAAAAGCTTTCATGACAGGGTAGGTGGTACCTAGATGAGCTTCAGGATATGTGGATTTTACCTCTCTAATTTAAAACCTTTTTATCTTGGGTGTAATTTCACCTGAAAGGGCCTGGCATAGGGTATGAAATATAACTGCACATAAATGCTAACTTCTTTCCTAGAAGAGGAAAACGAACTTCTTAGTTAACAAAGACAGTTTGGGCATCTGTTTGTAGCTACACCAACCAAGAACATTTGAAAACAAATCATGTTCACTCCTGAGGGTAAACTGGGGGTGATCCTCTTATGGAGCTGCCTGCCAACTGAGGTTTGAATGTGTGTCAGGTAAAACAATGTATCCCATTATCCCCTCGGAGGAAAGAGGGGCAATCCCACTCCTTCCTCTTCAGCGGAAACCAGCACAGGCATTCAGTTCCAAGACACTGGGATTTTCTTTTTTTTTTTTTTTTTTTTTTTTTTTATTTATTTATTCATGATAGTCACACAGAGAGAGAGAGAGAGGCAGAGACATAGGCAGAGGGAGAAGCAGGCTCCATGCAGGGAGCCCGATGTGGGATTCGATCCCGGGTCTCCAGGATCGCGCCCTGGGCCAAAGGCAGGCGCCAAACCGCTGCGCCACCCAGGGATCCCGACACTGGGATTTTCATCATTAAAGTTTGCTTTCACATTTATCTTTCTGTCCTATGTGACACTGTTTTAGTTCGTTTTTTGTGAATGTTAAAAAGCATTGATCATGCCTTGCCTAGCATTCCAAAAGACATTCCCAAGGCCTCCTGTATGATTTGCTCTTGTAATTTAAAATTTCTAGCAACAAATTATAAAAACTGGCCTCAGAGTACCTCCTTTATTAATAGAACTGTTACTATAATGGTGAAAAGAAATTCTTCCCATCAAAAGATTTTCTCCAACAAATATTTGTTGAGCACATATCATTTTATGGTACTTTCCAAGGCCCTGGGGATATAGCAGGAAACAAACCAAGCAGATAGCCCTGCCCTTGTGGATCCTGATGGAGAAGACAGACAACATTTAAGATATATAGTGTTAGAAGTCAGTAAGCTCTAAGCAGGATAAGATAAAGTAGGGATGAGGGATAGGAAGTGTATAAAGGAGTAACATTTTAGATAGGGCAGTTTTGTTTTTTTTTTTCCTTTGCCACAGTTCTGATCCTATGGACAGTGTTGTTATTCTCTTAGAATGCAAGCGGTGTCCTGTACTGTTGAGTGCTCCAGCCTAGGGGTTGGGGTGACCAGTATTCCAGCCCTGGCTCTACCAGTAGCTAAGTGATAGTAAGAAGGCCAGTTAGCTTCCCAGAATATAAATCTCCTTCTCTATCAAAGAAGGTTCCTTGTAACCTTGCAAATTCTATCTATACTCTGTAAGTCAATTTTTAAATCAAAACATGCCTGAGCAGTCAAAATTTGTCCAGGCCCTCCACCCACTCATTCTACAACTTATCCTCTATTAAATTCAGAGTCTGTTATAAGACACTTTTCATTTAGCTGTAAATAAGAGTCTCTCTCTCCATGCAGTATTTTTTTTCTTTGGTTTTGCTTTCCATTTGGTTATAGGACAATTTTATTTGAAAGTACCTGTTTAGAGTATAATGTGTTCGCCCCAGTTTTGATTAGTAAAAAAGGGAGACATGGGTTTAGAAGAAGTTGCTAATTTGGGGAACTTAGGCAAATGCATATGTATGCAGGTATGTAGAAGGACAAACCCTTTCATAAATGAATTCTGCTTTTGTCAATTACTAGTGTGTTATCCATGGTTTCCTAATTTTCTGAATGGAATGTGTTTAGTATACATGTAGAACAGAAATGAAAATGTTATATATTACAGAATTGGCTGACCTTTTTTACAGACTGACAACTTCTCATTTTCCCTGACAAATACTCAATCAGCACTTCAGTCTATTAAGAGCAGAGCTCATTAACATGCATAAACTAGCAGCCTGATCTAGTTATAATGCATCTTTAATGTGCGACTTATACAGCATAGTGTAGCTCCTTAGTCTTGTAATAAAAGGTAGAGTGGCCTCCAGTGATCAACAGGGTTCTGAGATCAATTTAACCTGGGTAAAACCTTTATCCATAACAACTGTCATTAGGAATGACTAGCATTTCAACTAATTAGCCCACCATTTACAACCCATAAGCTTCTCACAGATGGTAAATGTTTATAAACACCCACAGATGTGTGCACAGCTGACTCTCAGTTATCCGCAGGACTAGGGGACATAGATAATTTGGATTCACTTACAATACAAACCACTCATTTTAGCTAGTTTCAATCTCCTTTCTCTTTGGACTTTTTACCACAGCTGTTAATGATGTAGCAAATTAACTAATGTAATTTCAACTTCTCTTATTGATGCACATACTCTATAGTGGAAGCATTAATATGTACACATGTGGTCACAAGATGGCTGGCATGAGGATGAAAATAGGACCCACAGCTTAGATAAATATATTAAGGAATACAGAATTGTCCCTATGTACTTATAGCTGTATGTCTCATCACTACCTGAACCCCTTGGAACGGAAGAGAATATCTCCTTATATTTGAGATAAAGGAAAAAACACCATTTCCCTTGGCGCTTTGCTTCCTGTGTTAACAATTTTTTTCCAGATAATTCTTTCCATAAGTTAGTCTCAATTTTTCATTAAAATGTCAGCCTGTCTACTGTCTCGTGCTGAATGAAGATGAAGAGATATAAATATAATAACCCAAACACCATGAAGTTATTTCATTGCCTTATTTCCTTCAGCCTGAAGAGTCTTGAGTCTTGCACTTCTTTCACACGTTCATAATCTAAAACTTTCATTTATTCTCCTTTGTGCACTGGATGTATTTCACTTGTCCAGGTGAGTTTAAAGGCAATATTTGATAGAGCTCACCCAGAGACAGGAGCCACCTGAAGATAATAGACTCTACAGAATGTATTGTGAATGGCAACCATTTTGTTTCCTGGCAACCTACAAACTGTATATTGTCTTCAGGCTGAGGCATCCTTAAGTTAATACAGTTGTTTTCCAGAGTTTCCTTACTGGAGGAATATTTCTTTATTTCAGCTTCCTGGAGAGGAAAATTAATCATTCTGTAACTGCATGTTAGGAATATTACAAAGTGTTTAAAGAAGAAATTGTATAATACATTAAATGGTGGCCAAAATTAGTGTCAAGAACTTGAATGGAAGAATGTGGCACTAAAGAAAGAAACCTTGCACTACTAAGAGCTCACCAGTAGATCTGTAACTTTTCAGATAAGTGATATATACTAGTTTTCTACTGTTTTTCATTGATGAGGATTTGTAAGTAGTAATAGGTTATATAAGAATCCTATCGGATATTTCCCCAGAAAGAAAAGTGAGTGGGAACTCAGTGCTTTGAAATACAGAGATCCTTCTGTACATATTTGCCTTTGACAGTTTCCTCTGCTTGAATAGGTGATAACCATTCACTGAGATAAGAAATATAGGAGGAAGTGGAATTTGGGGGAAAATGGTGGTGAATTCCATTTTGTAGATGCTAACCTTTGAGATATCTATAGAACACCCGAGTTACCTTGTCTCAGTGATTGGGTAGGAGCAAGAGTAACTCAAGCTAGTTTTCCCTGAGACTTTTCCAGTTTTGGCACTGCAGGTGCTTTGTTCCAAGAAGCCCCTTAGTCTTCGGCAAATGTGGATTGTTGGTTGCTGTAGTTGGGACTCAGGAGTAGAGGCTTGCACTCTTGATAAAAAACTTGGAGTTCTTCATTTATATGCTGTGGGATTTAATAAACTGCTGATGGAGAATGTGAGGAATGGTGTATGTGTGGGCCAAGGAGGAGGAGCCAAGAAAAGTGCTTGAAAAGGAGTCACCATGGAAGTTGTAGGAAACAAAAATTCTGATATCATAGAGCCCAGGGAAGAGATCATTTCAAAGAAGAAGAGGTAGTCTACGTTGTCAAATGCTGCCAAGAGATCATATAATAAAGAGAATGACAATTGTCCCATTGACTTCGATTCAAAGGAGGTTAGAGGGTTTATAAATGAATGTGGGAAGTGAGACTGACATGTAAGAAGGGTAGTAACTAGAGGGGACTTGGGGTTAAGAGAGGGCCAAGCAGGTGTTCAAAGTTGTTTGAATGTAGTTGGGGGAATGAGAAAAGAAGGGAGATTGGGAATGATACTCAATAGAACAAGGTCCTGGAGGCAGCAGGACCAGTGCAGAGGGTAAGATGACAGACACTTCAGGTGGAGGAAATTGTCTTGGAAAGCAAAGAACGCTCTGCTATTGTGATGGGTGGGAAGGAGGAAAGGCTGGGTCCAAGTGCAGATATATTTGTTGATTTGATGCTAGGAAGTTACACTATTTTTGTCAAGGATTTTTATTTTATATCTGAAATAGAGGAAGTCCTCTACTGAGGAAGGGCAATGGGTGGTTGAGAGGCTTGAAGAGAATGTGGAAGCATTGAAATGACCCCTATCAGGGAGTAGGATTGAGAGCCTCCTGGTGAAACACAAGAGGAGTGTTGGGTAGCATTAAGAATTTAGTTGAGATTGGCAACTGTGATTATGTACTAGCCCTGATCCTGCAGTATTCTTTTTAACCAGGATTACTCAGCAGCTGGTATATAGTTTCAAGAAAATGGAATTTGGGGTTCATTTATGTTTTACCGGGAGTCTGAAAAAGGACCTCAATGAAAGAAGTAAGATACGGGTAGGTGATCCATGGTCAAAGCAATGAACTGGAGAGCATTAACAGACCAGCAGAGAATGAAGAGAGTGGGGCCAGGGCTTTGGAGATTTCCAGGGACATGTGACAGGACTAGTGAAAGAGATACTATAGGAAGGGCAGGAGTCACAACAGTTTATATGAATCTAAGTTATTATTAATAAAATAGTTGTGGGTGGTGGCAGAGTTCAGTTATGGATGTGAGACTGGGTAATGGACCGTTAAAGAGAAAGGATTGGTCCCCGGAGATGAGGGAGTCAAAGAACTCATTTGCTGTTAGATTAGTTGTTCACATGGGATTGAATTCATGCAGGATAATGGCAGGCCTTGGCTGGAAAAGGAAGATTGAATCAGATGACCAAGTCTATCTTAAATAGAGGGGAGACTAGTGTACAGCCAGGTGACATTGACCCAGAGGGATGGCAGTGATATAACCAAATGACATGTTTCTCAAATAGTTCTTTTTGCATCAGGGAAAAGAAGTAAAACTCTGATATACCAGTAAAGATGAGAAAATAAATACTCCCCTCTCCACTACCTATATTCCTACACATAATTAATGTACCAGAGGATGAGTGACATCTACTAGGAAGGGGCAGTGGAGATACCCAGTGAGAGGGTTGTAGAGAGGGACCATGAAGCCACAGGCCGACTAGACTGATTCTAGCATTTCCAGATAGTCCTGGTCTTAGGAGAAGGAAGATGTCTCTGGCCTTTCTCTGTGGGGAGGAAGTCTTCTGTGACCTCCATTTCATTTATTGCCAGGTTCTGGAGAATGGGAGCAGGCTTCTAGTGAATTGGGGGAAACCTAACCTGTGCTTGTTGGCTGTTACCAGATT
The DNA here is from genome assembly GCF_048164855.1 of Canis lupus baileyi. Lineage (NCBI taxonomy): Eukaryota > Metazoa > Chordata > Mammalia > Carnivora > Canidae > Canis > Canis lupus. The sequence continues at coordinate 45,739,643 of NC_132854.1, forward strand.
CAAAAGCCACTGTCTATCTGTACCTTGGGGCATTTCCTGAAACACCTCTGAGTACAGCTCAGCAAAACTAAGGATCTGAGCACTGAGCACTTCTCTGCGTACAACACCTCTATATTGAGAAAAGCATACAATGGAAAGAATCAGAAAGATACTGTGTCTGACCTCCCCTTAACTACCTACCCATGGTTGTGCTTTGGGAACATTACTTCACCTCCTTGAGCTTCAGTTTCCTTGGCTTTAAAATGGCTGTGATAATAGCTACTTTGCAGGGTTGGAGTGAGAATTAAATCAGAAAATTTAGGTAATAAACCACAGAGACGTTCACACAAAGTGATGTTTCCTCATATATCTTAATTCATATTTAGATTTTTTTTCTCATGCATTCTTTTCTAAATAAAATTGTGCTCAAACATACCTAATAGCAGGTTTTATTGGGGGGCTTCTGTGTTCATTTTGTCAGGTTTTTTGTAGTTGAGAGGAAAATCTTCCATTGTTCTCTTGAAAGAGTTTGGCACATTTTTGCCTCCAGTTTCTTTGCAATTGTTAAGGAGTTCATCGAAAGTTCAGTTGTCTCCCACTTTCTTTTCTTTTCTGTGTTATTTGCTTTCTCAGGAAGCATATGTCAATTCCTTTCTTCCCCACTTCCCTCTCATTCAGAGTTGCCTATTGTCTTTGCTGACTTCCTTTCTTTGAATAATCTGTTGCTGTTACTCTGATTAGGATTTTTGCATTTCTTCAGTGTGTACTATTAATGCCACACGTTTGTGTCTGATTGGGAAAGGAAAGGGGAAGGAATGCAATATTTGTGCAGAATAAATCTGTATTTCTCCTACGAAAAGAGCTGGGGAAAAAAAAAACTTTATGAGCCACACAGTCATAATAGAAATGACACTAGAGCTTGAATCTAGTAAACTTCCTTGGCAAAGTTGGCAGCAGGGCGGTGACATTTGAGAACATCCCTGTGCTAATACACAAAATGCTAATACACAAATTTCCACTGTTTACTGTGTCATCTGTAGAGTCTTTTATTTTATTTTATTTTTATTATTTATTTATGATAGTCACACAGAGAGAGAGAGAGAGAGAGAGAGGCAGAGACATAGGCAGAGGGAGAAGCAGGCTTCATGCACCGGGAGCCCGACGTGGGATTCGATCCCGGGTCTCCAGGATCGTGCACTGGGCCAAAGGCAGGCGCCAAACCGCTGCGCCACCCAGGGATCCCCCGTAGAGTCTTTTAAAGTGCAGTTGAAACCTATCTTCAGAAATCTAAGTGCAAATATGGGTATTAAAGAATAACTCCTGCAATCATCACTGGGCGGCCATACCTTATACTATCTCTACAGGAAGCAATTTCCTAGCACTCTGCTCTCTGTTTTTGGAACATTTATCCTACAGGTAGTCACAAATGAAATTGCCCTTAGACTGTAAGTCCCATGAGAGCAAGGGCTGAGGCTGGTTTCAGTGGCTGCCACATATTCCTTGGTGTGTACGTGTAGGATTGACTTGAACTACAGATTTTATAGTCATGTTATTTCCAACTACTTCTTGGACAAAGCAGTTTGACTCTTTGCCAGAACCTCAACATCAATTCATCTAAAACCTAACTTATCATGTTCCACATAAAACCTGATTTTCATGTTCTCATTTTGGGTTAATGATACCACCAATTTCCCAGTCACCCAGGCTTGACACCTTCACACTATGCCAGCTTTAATCATGGTGAAGTACAATTTTGATTATTTCACACCTTTCAAAACCATTCTATGGCAGTTCTTCAGCCTTGACTCTCAGCTCCCTGGGCCTCACTTCCTGACCTTTCTTCCCTCCTCTTCTTGTGTGCACCATATGTTGCTGTCAGCACTTGGCTGTTGGGGCCCCTCTGGGCGCCAGTCAGTGTCCAGGTACACTCACCGAGAGTGGCCCCTCATGACCTCAAGTCCATTTATCCCAGCTTGTCCTGAAAGAAATTCCTGTGAAATGACTACTATCCCCTAGATTACCCTCCCTTCTCTTTTTTCATTCAGGATATTGAATTAAACATTTTCATTTTCTGTATCTGAAATCATTCCATTCTTTGTTCAAAATCTTGAGAAGCACAGCCATTGAAAGATATTTTTCAAAACTTCTTACTCATATAGTGAGACAATATTAAGGAAATATTAAAATAGTCAAGAAAAGGGACACCTGCGTGGTTCAGTGGTTGAGCATCTGCCTTCGGCTCAGGGTATGATCCCAGTCTGGGGATTGATTCCCACATCTGGCTCCCTGTGAGGAGCATGCTTCCCCCTCTGTGTCTCTGCTTCTCTCTGTGTCTCTCAGAATAAATAAATAAAATCTTTAAAAAAAAAATAGTCAAGAAAATATTAAGGAAAATATTTAAATGAGTCTAAAGTATATCCTAATATATTTTTAACAGGAAGGAAGCATTTGCCAAGTTTAAACAGGCTTATTTCTCAGAGTAAAGTGAAGCTCTTGTGGGTAACAAGTGAAGCTTCTACTCACAAGTAGTGATGTTAGGCCATGTAATTAACCTTTTCCTATCTGGGTTACTGTGTGATGAAAGGGTCATGGGCGTTCACTGTGTGTGAGTCACATCTTGTTAAATGCCATTATCATTTCACATCTACATATATATTTAAATAGAAAATTATCTTCCCTTGACATTCTGTGTTTTGCAACTGAAGACATCTGTTCAGCATCCTAGTCCCTACGTAATACACAAGGACAACTTTGGCAACGTATTTTTTTTTTTTAAACCAGAGTCAAAGCTGATTTTTAAATGTTGCTTTCTTTGGTAATTGCTGGAATAGGTCACTATGAACAAGCTAATCAGAGCTGAGCACTTGAGTACTTACATGGGAGACATTTTAAAAAACATTTAACACTGGAAGAATGATTACGTAATGCCTTTTTCAGCACCATGTGGTAGAGTGATGGCTAAACAAGACATCCAAAAATATCCTCTGTTTTATAGCTAATATCTGTGAGTGGTCATAGGTCTATATCCAATATCTTTATTGATCAAATAAGTAATTGAGTTTTCACTTACAAGTGAGCAAGTTCACTTGTTATGTTTTGGAGATCGTCCATATGAACAATTTAAATATGCTTCAGGGTGCTCGGGTGGCTCAGTCAGTTCAGTGTTTGCCTTTGGCTCAGATGGTGATCCCAGTGTCCTGGGATCAAGCTACCCATGGGTCTCCCTGCTTGGCGGGAGCCTACCTCTCCCTCGGCTCCCCTAACCCCCTGCTTGTGCAATGTGCTCTTGCGCGCTCTCTCTCTCTCAAATAAGTAAATGAAATCTTTAAAATAAATAAATATGCTTCATTATTTTTTCACCTCTCAATATATTTTCATATGTGAATATCGTAGTCTATATTTTTTTTTATCGTAGTCTATTTATATTTAGTCTGTCTCTTGCTGATGGGCATTTAGTTTGTTTCCAATCTCCTGATATTATAAACAATGTTATCATGAGCATCCTTGTATATATTACCTTGCACACATGTGAGTTATAAGTAGGATAATTTTCCTAGAAAAAATTATTTCATCAAACGGTATGTGCAATTTAATTTCTGATAGATTGCTAAATTGCATTCTAAAGATGTATTAGTTTTGTATTTCTACCAACAATGTGTGGAGTGACCTGTTTTCCAGCCTATACCAATTATCCCCATTTTTTTATTGCCATGATGATAAGTGAAAGATGATCTCTCACTGATGTATTTGGAATAGCCTGAATTATGAATGAGTTGAAGTATAATATTCTCTCTTTAAAAGCCTTGCTTATTTATTTTTATAATGAGTTTCCTGAACATATCATTTGCTTGTTTGGAGGTTTTTTTATTGAGTTTTTTTCTGAGTCATAATTTCTTCAAGAAAACCAGTCTTAAGGAATACCTATGTTTCAATTTTTTTTTTCTAGTTTCTCCTTTTATTGTTTGTGTAGACTTTGCTTTTATTTTTCTTTCAGTTTGCAGACACTTAGTGTAGTAAAATCTGTATGACATTTGGATATTTAGATTTTTCATAAGGCAATCTTCCCATTCCAGAAGTAATGAAAAATACACTTTTACATACTGTCTGCTGTACTTTTGCAATTTAATTTTTTAATGTTGAAAGGTTTTATCTATGGTGCCTGGGTGGCTCAGTGGTTGAGCCATCTGCCTTTGGCCCAGGTCGTGATCCCAGAGTCCCGGGATCGAGTCTTGCATCAGGATCCCCTCTGCCTGTGTCTCCGCCTCTCTGTGTCTCTCATGAATGAATGAATGAATGAATGAATGAATAAATAAATAAATAAATAATGTTTTATCTACTTAGAATTCATGTTGGTGTATGTAGCAGAGTGGGAGCTAGATAAAATATTGTCACTATAGTAGTTATTGAACATTTTCTTATCCTCTACTGACTTGAAATGCCACATTTATCATAAATCATGAATTATATTTTTATGTATATTTGATATAAATTCCCATTTTTAGTATATGTGCTGCCAAAGTGAGCACTTGATATGAATTCCCAAGGTCAGTATAAGCAACACATTATTTTCCAAGCTTATTTGACCACAGAGCCACCCTCTTTTCCCCCACAACACTCACACACAGACACATGCATTCCTCATGGGACTAGAATTCTGTGATACACTTTGGGAAACTCTTACTGAAATTTTTTTTTGTTAAGATTTTATTTATTTATTCATGAGAGACAGAGAGAAAGAGAGGCAGAGACACAGGCAGAGGAAAAAGCATGCTCCAGGTAGGGAGCCCGATGTGGGACTCCATCCTGGGACTGCAAGATCACACCTCAGGCCAAAGGCAGGCGCTAAACCACTGAGCCACCCAGCGAGCCCCTGAAATTTTGTTTTTTTAATAGGGGATGCCTATCTAATGCAGCTCAGCTAAGTTTTTCTATATTATTTCTAATAACAAACTCATTCATTGATTATGTGGTTAGTTGTAAATCTTGTGCCTTAAGTATGTTGACATCCTAAAAATGGTGTATTTGGTGTATTTATTTGGAAGGAGAATTAAATGAGCACATACATAACTTATTTTCCTGGAATTTTGCCTTTTGTTTACATCAGTTTTAAAAATAACTCTAATAAAAGATTTCAGAAGATGATAGACTGCATATCTTCATGAGTTTAACTAAATGACTGTGATGCTAGAATCATTTTCTTACATCAGACTCTAAAATGCAAGAACTAGAAAACCAGAAATTAGTAGCAATGTAGTATGATTTGTTACAGTATATTTATATTACCCTTTTTTGCCTGTGTGTTTACATAATTAAAATAGAATCATACTTTAGGCATGACATCCAATATGGATTTTTTTTTTTAGACTGGAGAGTTTATATGAGAAAAATACTTTATTTCACAAATACTTTCTTAATTTTATTTACTATAACCTTATTTACTATAAGACATGAAATTATTTAGATTCTGATTTGCATAAAATGCAATAAATAGTATAATAATCATGGTTTAGACATCCAAATGTACCTGTGAAATATGTTTATAGTCAAGCTTTGAAAATATAGCCTGTATTATCTCCAGAGCTACTATAAGAATGGCCCCATGGTCTGGGTTCAGAGTTATAAGATGACCGCCACAAGTCCACGCATATTCAAGATAGCAATAACTAGGTAGTAACATGTGATTGCAGACAGAGCTATGTCACAGCTCCAATAGATACTCAAGATAGTAAGCAGAGGTAGAGAGGTTATCAACTGTTCTATTTTTAAAAAAATAAAAACAGAACTTACTCCTTTGTAAAAGTTTCTAATTTTTTCCTTCTAACTTGCAACAGGAAATATGAATTCAAGTTGTACAAATAATAAAGTAGGGGAAAACAGGTTGAAATATTGTGTGTTTTTTTAAATATAAAATTCTCCTTATGGTTGAGCCTCTTAACTATAGTATAAAAGAGAACTGTTCTAATTATCATTTTATCAGTTAAATCCCAATGAAAATTGGCTTTCTAACTTCCTTGACTCAAATTTTCAGTTTCACATCTAGATTAAGACAAGTTCAAAGACTTTAAGTTATTCCTGTCTTTTTGCTGTCTGGTTTAAGTCATATTTTGAGCTTTGTTCTAGGTTAAAGACTGAACTGGGTTACCAAGTAAAGCAGATACAATCTGGTTCCCAGAAGGTCTATAACCAGCAGCGTTGAAAAATAATTCATGTAATTTTGTAAGGGCAACTGTCACTGTTTCTTTTAGAAAGAGTTGGGTTAAACTATGAGCCTCTGAATTTTGCGCATCAGCTGTGCACTTTTAACACTTCTTGGGAGACACTGAGCTTTTTCTTCCCTAGCCCCACTCCTGATCCCAGGCGTTTAACATTCCATCTTTTACGGCTACTGAAACCCTATAAAATGTGGTGGGAGTTAAAAGAAGATATGCAGGGGACAATGGAGTAAGAAGGGGAGCTCTCAAAGTGCATGCACAGTAAATACGATGGAAAACACTCAGACTGCGAACACTCATTTCTTCCAAAAATCCCCTTTACACAGTAGTCTACCTTGTGGCTTACCCTCGGCGCCCTTGTCACTGCACACACTCTTCCTAAGAGCTTGCACTATGCCAATCAACTGCCTACCACAACACAGGTCAGTCAATTGATAGGAAGATCATACTGTGTGCCAGGCACTCTGCTGAGCATTGCACACCTCGTATCTCTTTTAATCCTCCGATAACTTTGTGAGGCAGGTACTATTCCTATATCTACATTAAAGGTGAGAGGAAAGAAAATGAGAGTTAGTAAGGTTAAATAATTTGCCAAGCGTCATACCTGTGGTTTACTGGAAAGCCAGTATTTCAGTCCAAGTCTGTGAATTCAAAACTTGTGTTCTCTACTTGTCACTATGCTTACGCTCTTTTCCATAGCTGCAAGTGTAACCACTGTGCTTCTAAGTGAACCCTGTTCGTGTAACCAGTTCTCCTCCCCCTTGTGTTAAACCTGTGAAACCGTCAGCCTTCTGAACACCTCTAATCACAGTTGGAGGTCTCCTGAACGTCCCAACACATCCAAAAGTGAATTCCTCTCTGGGCTTGGCCCCATCCCCCTACCAAACAAGAATAATTCAGTACTTGGTGAATGATATCACTACATACCCAGTTAGCCATGCTGGATACCTAGTATTCTTCAGTGCTCCCATCCGTGCTCATCAAGGTGTTTCTGTTCTTTCTCTCTACATTTTCACCATTTCTCTTCCTTACTTGGGCCGCTGTGATCACGTTTTGCCTAGATTTAAATCCTCAGACCTGCTCTCACCTTATTTTCCTTGCCCCCCCATCTTATCTCTCTTCAGAGTATTCTTTCTAAAACAGGAATTTGATCATGTTTTCAAAGTAATTTGATGGGGGCACCTGGATGGCTTAGTCGATTGAGTGTCTGCCTTTGGCTTGGGTCATGATTCCTGGGTTCTGGGATCTAGCCCTACATCAGGCTCCCTGCTCAGCGGGGAAACCTCCCTCTCCCTCTGCTCCATGCTCTCTCTCTCTCTCTCAAATAAATAAATACAAATCTTTTAAAAATAATACATAAAAAATAAAAAAATTTGATGGCTCCCTTAAAGATAAACCCCAAATTCCTCTGGCCTATTTAGTGCATGGGGTGCTGGCCCCTCCCTTTGCCCATAGCCCCTCTCAGCACAGCCCCGCAGGTACTCTGCTCTCCACTCCCATGCACATCTGAGTCTCCCAAGTGTTTTGTGACCCTCTGGAAGCCCTGCCTATTCTGTGAGTTTGAGTAGGGCTTCCCTCTTCAGGAAGCTGTGACAAACAGAAAGCTCTTTAAGTCTTTGGTATCCAGGAGGCCTTCTATGACTGCTGTCCCTTCTCCCTGTACCCCATACCAGGTGTCCTTCTGGGCTGGAAAGCTCCATCACAGTACTTGTCATGTTGTGTTGTACCATTTGTTACCTCTCCTCTTCCCTTTATCTGAGGAAGGCACCCTTATTTCAAAAATCAACTTCTTCCTTCGTCTCTGCCTACTTGGTCATCTTTCCCTGTCATGAAATCTTTTGTTGTCATCATTTTTATCCATGTAATATCTGCAAATTCCTAAATGAAATAAGTTAAGCTCATAGCATGATAAAATGTATTTTCCCTCACTCCTCTCAACTTCTTCCACTTCTTTCCACTTCCCAGAGGCAGCCACTTTTAATCCTTAGGGTTCTTTTTCTCTGTATTTATTTACCTCTTCTCTATTTCTAGATAATATGCTTAGACTGTTGTTAATTTATTTTAGGAATTACCAAGTTCCTGATAAGTGAAGATTTAGTTCCTTTTGTTTTCTCCCCACCTTGTAGTCCCCTTGTCCATCCCTCCTCCTCCATCCCTACCATCCTCACACTACAATTGTATTGCAATTGATAGAAAAATAGCCAGTGTTTATAATATCACAGCCGTGGAAATATTCCTTACCCCTACATTTAGTATTCTATGATTATTTCCTGTTGGCTAACAATGTCCTTTCTAGATTTATACTAAAAAAAAAATGTTTTTTAATTTACTCAGTATTTGTGTACACCTGTCACGGTTTTATCTAGACTCTCAGGTATGTGAAATCAGCAGCAGTCATTTGTGCAGATGGTTCCACACAACAGATTTGCTCTTAGTTCCTTGGCCACGGTTCTCTCCCCCAGTCCAGTTTTCTTCGATGTCATCCGAACTGGCTGCTCTGGGCCTGGGACACAAGTCATCCTGGGAAATATTTTTGCCACTTTGCTGTTTTGTCCTCTCCCCTTTCCTAGATCCCATGTTTGTTTCTTTTTCTTAACTTACTTCCCTTCTTGACAAATGCACCCCTTCCAGTAGCTTTCTAAGAACCAGTGCTCATAAACTTAGATGTTCCTGTTCTATCTTCCTCTTTTTTTTTTATTTAATAAATTTATTTTTTATTGGTGTTCAATTTACCAACATACAGAATAACACCCAGTGCTCATCCCGTCAAGTGCCCCCCTCAGTGCCCGTCACCCATTCACCCCCACCGCCCACCCTCCTCCCCTTCCACCACCCCTAGTTCGTATCCCAGAGTTAGGAGTCTTTATGTTCTGTCTCCCTTTCTGATATTTCCTACCCATTTCTTCTCCCTTCCCTTCTATTCCCTTTCACTATTATTTATATTCCCCAAATGAATGAGAACATATAATGTTTGTCCTTCTCCGATTGACTTAATTTCACTCAGCATAATACCCTCCAGTTCCATCCACGTTGAAGCAAATGGTGGGTATTTGTCGTTTCTAATTGCTGAATAATATTCCATTGTATACATAAACCACATCTTCTTTATCCATTCATCTTTCGATGGACACTGAGGCCCCTCCCACAGTGTGGCTATTGTGGACATTGCTGCTAGAAACATCGGGGTGCAGGTGTCCCGGCGTTTCATTGCATCTGTATCTTTGGGGTAAATCCCCAGCAGTGCAATTGCTGGGTCGTAGGGCAGGTCTATTTTTAACTCTTTGAGGAACCTCCACACAGTTTTCCAGAGTGGCTGCACCAGTTCACATTCCCACCAACAGTGTAAGAGGGTTCCCTTTTCTCCGCATCCTCTCCAACATTTGTGGTTTCCTGCCTTGTTAATTTGCCCCATTCTCACTGGTGTGAGGTGGTATCTCATTGTGGTTTTGATTCGTATTTCCCTGATGGCAAGGGATGCAGAGCATTTTCACATGTGCTTGTTGGCCATGTCTATGTCTTCCTCTGTGAGATTTCTCTTCATATCTTTTGCCCATTTCATGATTGGATTGTTTCTTTGGTGTTGAGTTTAATAAGTTCTTTATATCTATCTTCCTCTTAAAGACAGTGTAACCATTTCTTCATTGGAACAACTTTCTCTTCAGAATTTGAAATCCATACCTTGTTTTCTGGAACTCAGTGTTGCTCTTGAGAAAGCCATTTCCATTCTGATTCGGGGTTATCTGTACTTTCTGTGTTGTACCTTTGCTTGGGAAAAGTGGAACAAGGGAAAGAATATGCTTTACTGTGTCCCCCACTGCCTCTTCCTGGTTCTCAAGGTACTGCCTCTCCTGATCCAGGCCTATGCACTTCTAGAGTACCACTGGCATTTATGAGGCAAGGATAAAGTCAACCCTGGTATTTCCAGGACCTTTCTCAGGGTCTGGCCCCTAGTGCTGAATATCTTCTGTAATATAGAAATGATTTCTGAAAATATAACTACAATTTTTGTCTGAATTTGAGGCCAGAATTTCCAGCTTATTATCAGAAGTTATCAGGAGGTCGCTGCTAGCACCGTGCACTCACATGTCCAAAAGGAAGCTCATTATCTTCAACATTTGTTCCCCACCAAACTAAATATTATTTTAAAACATTTTCATATTTTCTACTCTTCTAGTCATAGGCCCCTGAGACCTCGGACTTCTCTGACTCCTCAGTAGGCCACCCTCTGCTTGTCTGCATGTCCTATTGATTCTTCTTTAAGAGATAGCTCATCCTGAGCTCCCCCTCCTCCATTTTCCTTGACACTGTACGATTTTTGTAAATACCATTTACTAATTAAACAAGGTGAGGTGCTATTCAGGCACAGCAAAGCTTTGACTGTTAACAGCTAGTCTATTGATTTAAAAGAGTTCACAGCAGGAGAAAGGCTATAAATATTTTGGATATGAACTGACTTGTAGTTAGAGAAATTGAATTCTAGTCTACAATTAAAAAATAGTTAATTTTTGTTACTCTTTGTAGAGGAATAATGTATTAGAATGATATAAATATGAATTATTAGGTTTGTATTAGAATCATGTAAATATAAATCATTTCAATATTCAACTCAGGTTGGTTTTTATTCATATATTTGCCTTTGTACCTGCTGTTCCTTCTCCAGGTATGCTATTCTCTCTCTATGCTAATTCAGCAGGATACCTTATATCTCCAGTAATTCATACAAATCCCCCTCAATACTTATCACATTGTTCTGCTTTTTGAGGTCAGAGAACATGTATTGTTGACTCTTGGGACCTAGGTATTTCTGGTGCCTAATAATGTCCTGGCACATAGTAAGCCCTTAGTAAACATATATTGAATTAATATTCTAAATGCACTTTTAACATTTGGAATAACATCTCCATTATGTCTTTATCTTATGCATTGGATTATTTAAATACTGTTTAAAGGGCCTACTTCTGATAGATACTTCTGATGAGTTTCCCTTAGAAATGATGATAAGCACATAACAAAATACACTATACAAGTCCATTTATATTGTATCTAAAACAGTGCTTGAAGCATAATCAAATATTTCATAAACTTCCTTTAGTGCCCTATGGAATTCATTTATGAATTTATTTTCCTACATTTTTATATCACTTAACAATTTACCAAGTGCTCTCATTTGTATTATCTCATTTGATCCTCTCATTAACCCTAGATAGGTATTCTTTTTATTACACTTGCTGGGAACAATCATGTAAGGAGTCCAGTATCACACAGGTAGTTAGTTGAGAGCTCAGACTAGAACCAGTTATCTTCTTACTTCCATATTATATTCTTTCCATTAGGCACATGGGAATGAAGTCCAAGAAAAGCCATCAGCTCTGGGAAACAGGGGCACAGACATTCCAGCTACAGAGTGAAGGATAGGAGAGAGAAGGTGTGTGAAGAAAGTTGCCCTTAACTGAAGAACAGTTTGTGAAATTGGAAGAGATAAAATTAGAAACACAATTGGAATCAAGTGCTGGGGCAAGTGAAAGAGTTGAGACTTTATAATGTGGAAAGTGAGAGATATTGAAAATTTGTGACTGGAGGATTGAAGATCCTAGCTTGCTTTCGAGTTTACGTGCTTTATGGGATGAATTCAAATTTGGGATTAACTAGACGCATTGTAACTCCTAGCAACTCTTGCTATATTTCAGGTAAAAAGTAACTCAATTCTGGGCAGTGAACTTAAGTCAGAAAAGGAAACAAACGATCAATTCTTGAGATATTGGGGAGTGTGCACGAATAAGGTCTGGCAACCGAATGGATGTGTGAGACAAAGGAAGAGGAAGAAACAATACTAGGCTGTTTGTAGTGATGGTGGGAACATACTCATACCACTTCCCTGGTCTTCCTTCCACCTGTGACCTTTATTCTCCTGCATGAGTACCCTTCCCATTGGCCATATTAGTGCCTCCTTTGTTAATTTAGTCAATGTATATTAATAAGCACTCTCTAGGTAAGACTGTCATTTTGCTAGGTATTAAGGATAAACAAAAGCCATAACCTCTGTCCTGCATGAACTCAGTCTAGTGGCAGGAACTGTCAAGTAAATTATAGTGTAAGGGATTTATTGCTGTGGCTACCTCATGCCATTAAGACACAGAGGGGCACCCGGTTCAGCCCACATGATCAGGGAAGGGTTCTCCTTTCTGTCTTGAAGTAGGAGTTAGCTTGCTGAAGAAAAGGGAAGGATGTTCTGTGTAAAGAGAACAGCACATTCAAGGGCAAGAAGTACAGAATGTGATACTGGGACATATGTTGCTTAGTGAGTCTCAATGTGTCAGCATCTACCTCCTGAGAACATGGGATTAACCTACCTAATGATAATATAATTATCGCATTCAGGGAACTGAACATTGGTATAATACAGTTTTGTAATATCCAGCCCATTTTTAAATTTCCCCAATTATCCCAACAATATCATTTATAACTTTTATTATAGTCGAAGAGCTAATCAAAGATTGTGTATTGCATTTGGGTGTCCTAGCTCTTGAATCTCCCGTAATGCCCCTAATCTTTTTTTTCTTTCCCTCCCTCCCTCTCTCTGTCTCTCTCTCATTTTTCATAATTGATAGTCCTGAAGAACCCAGGCCAATCACTTCACAGAATGTTCCTCCCTATCATACTTTGCTCATACTTAGATTCAAGATAAATATTTTTTTGTGCAAAGTACTACACAGGTTGTGTCTTTCCCAGGGCACGCTTTCAGAAGGCAGTTGTTGTCAGTGTATACCATTACTGTTATATTTGATGTCAGATTTATTTATTTGGTTGAGGTGATATCTGCGAGATTTCTCTAAATCCTGTTCCCTCACAGCCTTATACCCAGTAGGTTTTGCACCCGTTGATTTCTGCCTCAATCAATTCTTACTTTGTGAGTTGTAATGTAGTAAATTTTCTATTTCCCCCTTATCTTTGGCACCTTTTGGTTGTCATTCTTCTCTAAAGAGGAACTTTCTCTTCCCCCATATTAATTTTTAATTTTTTAGTATCAGTATGGATGCATTATGGTTTCCCTCCCTCTGACTGTGTATAATAATCCATCCCTATTATCACTCATTTGGTGCTCAAATCCTCCTAAACCTGGTCAAGGCTAGCCTTCAGTCTGGCTCCCTTCTGCCCTTTTCACATATCCGTGTCTATCTGTGAGCACTTTCTTAAGAATTTTCTGGTGCATCAATACATTCCTGGCTTTTTTACACTTTTGGTCTCAGCCTCAGAATCGGCCATTTCTCTTAAGTTTTCTGGTTTTCATTAGGGTATTTAGAAACCAAGATCTGGAGACGAGGCGTGCTCATTGCTGCCACAGAGTCATTACTTCTGGGTTATTTTGGAAAGCTAGAAAAAGTGGGAGGGTTTTTTGTTTTGTTTTAAAACTCTGAGCTTATATGATGCTTGTAAATGCAATCCAACACTTCATGGTTCTTCCTCTCCTCCTATTCTATATTTGTACTTCCTTTCCCACTGTGAGTTTACTTGTCTGCTCAATCTTATAATACACACATAATGGTTTCAAAATCACACAGCCAATACCACTACCAACAGTAAACTTATTAAAGAAAGTTCAAATTTTCTTTGTAGTTCTTTGGTTTTGGTTTTTTTTTTTTTCCCCCTTAAAGTGTATGCCATTAATCTCATATTTGCTTTCTTAACATTTTAGGTTTTTAAAATGTTACCTTTTACTAAAATTATATACGCAACCTTGAATATGGGGCATTACTTGCAGTTCTTTTTTTTTTTAAAAAAAGTTTGAGTTTAAATTTTCAAAGATAGTTACTAATTAAGGTGTCTGAAATTTTTAATGTATTTTAATAGCCATCAAGCCACTTGAGAATTAAATTTACGTGTAAATTAACCTCCAAATACTCTACTTGTTACTCACCTTTTTTTTTTTAATTACACCTACAAAGTTTAGTACTTTTCTAAAAATATGAGATAGAACCAGATGGAAAGGGGCCAATACATATTTATATTCATATATCTGCTTATAAACTGTAAATGAGTTTGCTATCTGTACTCTACTGCATTCATTTGTCGTCTGTTCCCAATCAAGGGATTGCATCTCAATAAAAAAAATTTTAAATCCAAAGGAAAATAGTTTTCTATTACTTTAGATGTAACTATATCAGCCATACAAGTTCATAGAGAATCCTACAAATAATGTCTTTCTGAAGGACAAAAAAGTTTATTTCCTTGAATTGGGGTTTAAGTCAGTAGATTCTTTGAAGCTCTCCCCCCTACACACACACACACACACACACACACACTTCCTTTGAATAATATTTAGCATTGACAACGATAAGTAACTATGAATATTACAAGATAATCTGGTTTTGGAGAAAGGATTGGCTCTATCACCACATCCTTCATTAAATATATACAGAATATCAATTTAAACTAATCATAATGGGATGAAAAATCCTTCAGGTATTTGAGAGCCTCTTTGGGTTTATTTTTCATTATAGAAGACAAACTTTTCATACATTCCATGAAAGTTTGTAGTGATTGTTCTGTGTCACCGAAAGTCAGGAGATGGTTATCCTCTGATATGAAAAGGCAGTTGTTGGGAGCATGTTCACAATAGTTAACCTGGAAATATAATTTTGTACAATAAGTTTAGGCAGCAGAGTCTCGATAACAGCAACAAAAACATTCTCCTGCACCTGGTCGATTTTAGAATGGAAGCTGAAGCTTTGAAAATAACCCATTTCTACAAGGGAAATGTGATTTATGATAACCCGAGACACAGATATGACTAGAACCGCATCCTATTTAAAGTTATTGTGCTGCCAGACTATAAAATGCAGTCCTCTGAAGGGAATCAATGGAACCCAGTCCTCCTTAGTGGACAGTAACACAGGCACTAATGAGCCCCATTTCATTAAAAGATACTTGATTTATGAGAGAGTTAAAGTCCTATCTTGGTTTGAAATTGCTGGCTGAGTCCTGGCATCTGATCTTTCCTCCCCCTACCATCACCATCACCAGTTTCTGTGTACGCTTTGACATTGCTATGGTAACCCCGAGGGCTGATGGAATTCCCTGCATGTCTTTTCACAGAGGGTGATGAGACAGGAGTGATGGATAGTCTGCTGGAGGCTTTGCAGTCGGGCGCTGCCTTCCGCGACCGAAGAAAAAGGACGCCAAAGCCAAAAGGTGAACATTATACTTGTTTCATGTTACTTTCTAGGGAACTATCACAAAGAACAACCTTTTCCTTTTTTTTCCTTTTAATTCTTTTAAAGTCCTGTGTCAAGAATGTAGTGCTCTGGGCAACAACTCTTCAGAAGTTTCATGAGTTTGCTTAATCCTTCCCTTGCAATGACAAATGTCAGAGAGAGAAGCATTCCAGTTGGCCGGTGTCAGTAGCACATTAACAAACCAAAGCACTGAACCTCGAAAATCCTGATTAGTGTGACAAGTCTCATCTAAAGAACCATATGCACCTTATCCCAGTGGAGTTTACAGTAGCATAATTAAATGGGAAGTAAAAGTCATAACATCATGGCTTCAAGTATTTCAGGCTACTGAAGCATTGCTTTGGGTCTATCTAGATATATTTAACCTTTGAAAACAGTCTAATACTGTTAACACTTCTTGAGATGAAGAGACCTCTATATTAATTCTCTCTTTCTTCTTTTTTTTTTTTTTTTCAATAGATATTCGGCAAAGTCTCAGTCCCATGTCCCAGAGGCCTGTTCTGAAAGTTTGTAACCATGGTAATAAACTCTATTCATAAATTGCACTTTCTACTTATCTACTTTTATCCTGTTGATCTATTATTTTAATAGGCTGCTATGAAGGTTCTCATGTTTAGATATAACTATAGGAATAGAAATGTGCAGATGTACCTATTGCCCTGAGATTGTATTTTCATATATTCCATACATTATTGCCTGATGGTAGTATCTAGGGTTCTTCTTTCAGGTCTCGGATGAATTTTTAAAATTAGTGTTATTTGGAATTATTTGAAACCTCACATATTTTTGATCAGTGTTGTCCAATGTATCCTTTCAAAAAGAGTTTGCTCTCAAAGTAATATTGTACATAGTGGATTTGCTTTACATTTAGATACAATTTGAAATATCGAATCTGTTACCCATTTTACTCTACCACATTTGCCAGTATGGTTTGAAATACTGTGACCAGCATTTTGGCAAAATCATGAATACAGATGAACTTCATGTGCTCATTTTGTGGAAGGATGTACTAGAATCACTGTAAAGGTGAGTTAACTTAGTTTCAGATGTTTATCTGAGATTGATTGCTTTCAAAAGTCCCTAACCAATGCCTGCACACCCCTCTCCCACACAGAGCACTCTTTTTCTCTTCAAGGTGCCAATTCATGCTGGTTGGGTTTTATTTATGTTGATTCCCTTTCCCTCATTATTATGTTTTATGGGGTTCTGCTTACCTTCCATAGTTATAAACGAATTTATCAGTTACTATTGTCATTTATTCAGAGTGAGATTGTCATCAAAGTTAGCCAGTTTTATACATGGAAAAAGACTTGACAGATTTTCATTTAAGGATCGTTTTGGATACAGATGAGTTAAGTTCTGAAAGTGTTAATATGTGACTAGGTACAGAAACTTGTGTCAAATTTCTAGGGTAGCCTAAAAAAAACTATGATGTGAATAAGAAAGAGAAGTGAATGTGGGTAATTAATCTTAATAGATGGGTAGATGCATATTGTTCAAGGTAAAATGTTTAAATAGGTCTTTCTGGTATTTTCAACAGTCTGTTTTTTACTATTGTTTGGCCTTTCCCTTCTCTAATAGCAAAAGAAAGGAGCTATAGTGCTCCTACCACAGATATTCATTGTGGATAATTAAGTAATTCCTAACTTTGGGTTTATGATTTGGAGGCATTGTGACATGGTAAATAATGGCAAAATGTCTAGAGAATCAAGCTACCTTGAACCCGAGATTATTTTGTTTTGTAGATGAATAAATGGAAACTCAAAGAAGCTGCAAGCCTTCCCAAGAGTACAGGGCTAGTTAGTGACACAAATAGGACCAGAATGCAGTTCCGACTCCCATCACATTTCTTTTTTTGATTACATATAGGTATTTAGTATTATTTTTTATTCATAAAAAATTATATAACATAAACAATACAGCCCCCGTGGTGTGTCATTAAAGACCCACAGCCAGCACAATGATCATGAAATGATGATAATGGCATGCATATACCCATGCTATACTCAATTTAAATTAGATATTTTAGGTATTATGTGAGGAAGATTATTTAAGATAATTTTGTGCACTGGCCTTGGGGAACCCAGTCCTTTTCTGACAGTAATGTCAGTAGAGTGACCAGGCTACAAAGGGTTTTCCATAATTATAACTTATAAATTGTGCTGTTTTGGTCCATTGCATAAAAGCAGATGAACCTTGCGTTTCTGTCTTTACTCAAGTTGACATGTACTACCTGAAGTTCTAAGGCTATTGTGATAATTAAACTAATAGGTTATACAGCAAGGCAAAGGAGATAAATCACAAAGGTCAAATTCTTTTCTAATATAAATGTAGTGGAATAAAGTGTTTTTAACACTTATTTTCTATCAGTATTCCTGTTATGTTTTCCTTTCATATTTATAACCAAGTAGGGGAAAATTCAAATGACCAGTTAATCTTTAAGAACTCTGTATATAAAAATAGATTTATTAGATTAGATGTTGAAAAGTGCAGAATTTAAGGAAAGTATCATCATTGCAACAAGGATCATGATGATTGTTAGGAAAAAATGATATTTCAGAGTATTTTGTAATCTTGCTATTTCTAAAAGTTGCTTTTTGTTTTGAAAATGCTGAACTTATAACTCAACTATGTGAGTGAAATGTAACTTGAACCTATTTTACTTTTTTATCTGCTCTCATGTACTTAAAACTAATGTCTGATATTTTCTACCTGCTAATAGTAGTTCATATTATCTTATAAGCTGTTTTTTGAAGACATATAAGATTTCCTACAATTATTTTAAACTTACTAATATAATAAGCTAATGTCTATTGAGTTATTTGACTTACTAGATACCAAGCACCATGCAGAAATTTTATACATATCATCCTATTTCATCTTCACAACAATCCTATCAGATAGTATTCTTATCTCCATTTTATTGTTGAAAATAACTAAAGATTAAACAGGTCTGATAGTTTGCTTGTGGTCCTGTACCTAGTTTTAAACCTGAGCTGGGGTGGCCCCGGTGGCGCAGTGGCTTAGCGCCACCTGCAGCCTCAGGTGTGATCCTGGAGACCTGGGATCGAATCCCATGTCAAGCTCCCTGCAGGGAGCCTGCTTCTCCCTCTGCCTGTGTCTCTGCCTCTCTTTCTTTCTGTGTCTCTCATGAATAAATAAATAAAATCTTAAAAAAAATAAATAAATAAACCTGAGCTGACTTCTGATTCCAAATTCTTAATCTGTCTGCCATGCTGTACTCTGAATACATGGCTTAAATCAGCATCTATTTCTCTTCACACCCTTGAGCTATGAGCAATCTATGTACCTTTTTTTCTCTTCTTGATATAAGGTTGACCTATTGAGATAAATCTTTTCAGAGGTTTTCTAGCCTCTGGTATATCGTGTCTCTTGTTCCCAGATTTAACCACTAGGTATCACTCTTTACCAAGAATATCCCATCTTCTGGAATTATGACCGCTTTTATTTCTTTTAATAAACTCTGTATTAAAACACCTATATTAATTTTAGCCAACTTATACTCAGAAAGACCGTGGAACACTTATTTTGTATAGATTATAAGTACAGATTTAAATTATACCTGCAGACACAAGTGTAGTTGCAGACATAGGTCATCCTTTATTTCAGAATTAGAAGATAGATCCTGGGACCTTGCGGCTAAAATATCCCAGTGTATATTTTGGCAAAAGATGACCTCAAGCATTCCATCTACTACGGGCTTCAGAAGCACAGAAATTTTACATGCTGAGTAATCCAGTCCTTGTGCTATGCTCCAAACCCCTACCAAAAATACTTTGGTTAAAACTGTTACTTGTTTTATCTTTTGCTTTGCCTTTTTACAGCCTCAGCCAAAATTAAATATCCAGTATTTTTCCTTGCTAAACCTTTCATTCATTCATTAATTTAGCAAAATTTATTAATCACTTCTAGGCACTTAAAATATAGAGATACTCTCTAAGAGTTCATCATCTAGTTGGGACAGATGAGTAACAATTCCCATATATTTGGTTAATGCCAGGATAGAGGCAACAAAGCTTTGGGAATGCCTACAGGTGTGGAAGACCAGTCCAGACCTTATGAGGACAATCCAAACTTGACTTCTAGAAGGACCTGAAATCCGATTGAGTCTTGAGGGATGAGTAGAAGTGAGACCAGAAGCCCAAGGGCGAGTGTGAGCCAAGAAAGAGCAACAGCATGTGTGCACTTTCTAGGAGGTTCTCCAATGAACCCCAGTCTGCACTCTGGAAAATTATATGTTCTAATAACCCCGTGGCTTTCCCATTTTGCAGTAGTTATTTCCTATAAAATACTCAATGTCTGCCACAGTACTCATGAGTCTCATCAGGGTAGGGACAAGGCAATAAAAGATACCTGACTTACTGCTGTAACCTCAGCACTAAACTGCATTTGTGCTGACACATGGATGTTTACTAAGATGTGTTGAGTGAACAGACATGTTTATGTTTAAGTTTGAATGGAACAATTAATGTACTATATTGAGCAAAATCAGGTCGCTGGATGTCACCCAAATAAGTAGGATTTAATATTCTAATTGCTAAAGCTCCAGCTGTGAACACTGTTAACCCCCTCTCATCTCCTCCCTAAAATGTTATCTGTCATCAGAAGGAGCTATTTGATCATCAGTGGTCTGTGCTTCAAAAGGTGTTATATCAAATAGGGAGGATGCGGTTCAATCTTGATTGGATTATTCACTCCTTAGAAGTAGAGGGTTGCTTATTAATTAGATTTCTTTCCCTTGCTTAATCAAGCAGAGTTTAACAACAGTAAATAAAACAAAGGAAAGCTTCTGCTAATGAGTACAGGGGCATTATCTCATGTCTTTACTCAACACAGTGCATTCCAAATCTGAAGATTTTCTGTAGTCTGTGGAAAATAGTAAGATTTCCTTTTAAGTCAAGATAATCAAAGTATTTATTAATGCATTTTTATAAAGATCATACCACATTTGGGTGTCAGTAAATCAAATGGAAAGGACCAGATAGGAAAGAAGTATATGGAGAGTCTGCAAGACCAAGAATTTGGACTGTTGAGGTTTTTGGGCAGGAAACTGATAGGTCTGAGCAGGTTTTCTGGAACCAAAGTGACAAGTGTAGGAGAGGGGAAAAAATCAAAAGGACGTCATAGCCACCCTCGATGCTGACATGGATTGGCCACAAGGGATGGGGAGAGCTTTTCAAGGTTTGAGGAAAGAAGCCAGGTCTAGAGCTGTGGGTTAAGAAACCCTCACAGAGAACTGCTAACCCTATGTAGTAAGCTCAGGAGTTCTCTAAAAGGAAAATCTTTAAATCTCAAGAATGGCAAGTCAAAGGTTACACCTCATGTGGGTAACAATGTGACCAAGAAGCAAGATGAAGAAATGGGGAAGATTGCATGATAGTGGAGCCAACATTGCAAAGGTTGAAAGAAGACTTTCAAAGATTTGGTTTCCTCATTTTTCTGTCTACTTTTGTTATTTGTTTCTTTGTTTCCAAAACTTGATGGTATACCACTGAGTGACTAGTACTTTTCAGGATATGTTACGTCCTGCTCTTTTCCAGGACATCTCTTCCTCTTCATGCCATAAAATGTTCCCAACAAAGGTTTCTCAATTATGAACGGTGTAGCCACACCTTGTGGTACATCTGCCTGCAATTTGATTGCATCCTCATTAGAAGGTTCTCTTTTCATTAAGTAGTACAGTGGATTTTTTTTTCCTCAGTTAAATGGATATAGAGTAATCAGAAAGAATTCTATAAACTATATGCAATTAAAACCCCTAATGATAAAACTATTTAACTGTGACAAAATAAGATAAAACATAATCAAAATTTTAGGCAAACAAGTATTACACATTTTTAGTGAACATCCATAACCTAAACAAAATCTTGCTATATTATCTTTACACTAAATCAATTCTTAATAGCCTTAATTTGGATTTGATTATCTATTTTTACTCTTCCACTTATATATGGAGCTTTGAGAGATTTTTATAGAAATAAGATTGTATTGCCGCCAGGCACAGCTGCTCTGCTACTCTAAGATTTGAAGTCAGAATTAAATGTGAAGCTAGTTAGATATCTTTGAATTAGCATATTTCTCCACAAAATAAGGGAGGCACATAAGACAGGCTTTGTTGTTGATCTATCAAAACTTCACACATAACCACCCCACCCTTCCTAATCCACTCAGTCTTGGGTCCTCTTTATTTCTTGACCCGCCTTCCCCCAAACAAGAATTCATCTTGAGGCAGAATTATGAAATTCGTAAGGTTTTCAGTAGTGTCTACTGAACACCAGCTGCCATAAGGCTTGTTTGAAAACAATGAGGACAACAGCAGACCACTCCTTGCCTAGAGAACCTTATCTATCAAAAGTGAATTTTGACAACTACCATTTCTATTTCTTTAACTTGTATTCTGATTTAAAGTAGAAAGAGCCTAGAGAATAATAAAGTAAAATCATACGATTTTGCCAAATGTCATTGGCTCGGATTCTTGAGATTATTTTGTGTTCTCTTTCCCATGAATTTGTGCCTGCTAAATACCTAGGAAAGAAAGGAAGCTATTAAAATACTAATTGTTTTTGACACCCTTAGGCTGGAGCTTTCAAGCAGAATCAAATGCTACCTGTAACTGTCAAAGACTTAAATATTTTTTAAGATTTTTCTAGGCCAGGAGTAAAACAATTTGGGTGATTTCACATTTTCAAATATCAGTCTCTCCTATTTACTATGTAGTCAAGCAAAAGGAAGAATGGACTCAGCAGGGCTCCTGCCTAGGTAAGGATGCCCTGTGGGCATCAGGGAAAGGCCTTTCTAATTTATAGTCAAGGCAGGGACAACCTCCTAGCTTAGTCATTAGCATATAAACTCTTAAACACGAATAGGTTAAAAAAATCCTCAAGCAGTGAGGACTTCAAGTTGTTTTAAAAGGATATTTATGCAAGAAATAGCAAATGCCTTTCATTTAATGAGCATTCAGAAATGTATGCTGAAGGCTGGAACTAAATTGAGTGAAAAGGGATAAAGGACTACTGCATAAGGAAAGTAATGTCCTTGACTTCCCTGAAACAGTTGTTAGGATTAATATGTCTTTTGTTCTGTTTGTGTGCCATAGTGGACTATAATTACATGATCTTTCAAAATTTCTGGCCCACTCGAAATTTCTCCCTTTCTTCCTAACATAGGTTCAGAAGGAGTCAGTGCATAGACTTTAGAAACTTCTTGAACTCTAGCCTTGTGTTTTAGATTTTGTATTTGGGGATATTTTCTTCCCTGGTGACAGGATCTCTTGATTTGATCAAATTTTGTTCCACACCCCACCCCCGAAAGATTAAAGGAGAATTATTGATTTTGTTGCTTGGTTACTGGCTTATGTGTTGTTTGATCACTTTATTACTTTTCTCTATTTCCACATGTTATATTGTTACATGTATATCTTTAAAAGGAAGCCACTTTTACTGTAATTTTGTCACTTGAGAACTAAAGTTGCATTGACATAATCACAAATGGGGAAAACATGTCAAATCGTTGGCAGATCTACCATTTTAATGACAAACAAATTAAGATAAACATTTATGGTTCAGTGAAATGGTGCCACTACTGTGAAGCTTCCCCCAGGATCCGTAGAGGAGAAAGAAGGCAGCACTTGTGCCTAGGATGGTCACTAGGCTTCCTGGGTCTTCCAGGCAGGATGGTGTGCAGGGCTCATCTGGGCTACGCTCTTGGAGGAGGAGGCAAGGGCAAGAGGAGCCAGGGAAAAGCAGTCAGCAAAGCCATACGTGTCAAGGAGGCCTGGCAAAAAAAGGATAGGAGAGTGCCTGGATACAGATGGGCTTGAGAACATGGGGGCTGTTGTTCACCTCAGGAAGAGCAGTTTCAATAGAATGGTAGAAACTGAAGCCAGACAGCATTGGTTGGACGAGTGTCAGCTCCCCTTTCTAAGAGCCTGGATATGAAAGAAGAAAAAGAAGAGAAATAGCTAGGAATAGCTGGAACTAGAATGAGTCATGGTATAATGAGTAAGCTATGTTTCTTTGCCTTATGTGTGGCATTGGCTTTACCATCTTTGTATTCTGAAGGGAAGGGTGCTTTGGAGGGAGGGGTGAATATTTATAGTGGGATAGTGGTTAGAGTGAGGTTCCTGGGGATGACATGAGAGAGCACAGGTGTGGAAGGATGTACAGAGAGATCTGGAGGTCTTACCTGATGACATCTGTTTTCTCTGAGAACTAAGATAAAATGTCCCCTCCTGAAAATCTCTGAGTTGAAAGAGAGGCAAGGGTAATGGGGAGGCCAGGTGGCACATGACTTGCATGGACAGGGAGACAAAATCATGTTTGCATCAATGGTTCAGCTGAAGAGGAAGCCTATTAGGTAATGATAGCATTCTGTAAAGTCTGGGAAGAAGAAAAGTGGCTAAGGTGCTTCCCAGGTGCTGCAGTGAAGGGCAGTTGGTTTCCCAATAGCCTAAAAGTTCTAGAAGTTCATCTCCAAATGTAACCATACTGCTCAGTGTGGTAGAAGGCAGTGTGAGTGTGCTTCAGAGTACCAGTCAAGCAAAGTCGTCCCATTTTTTAAGAGGATAAGATATTTTATCCTTTAAAATAGTGTGGTAGTTCTTTAGGAAAGTAATGGAAACTGTTGGGGCATCTTACATGATGTGTGTTTCAGCATTGTTGGGGTGCTGTGTTATGTACGAGGCAAGCCTTCATTCTAACAGAGATGGATGGTGGCTCGTCTCCTTCACAGAGCGTGTCAACCATATTACAAGTCTGAGATCCTTTCCTATGAAAACAGCCCCTGGTACTAACCTAGTAATCACTAAGGTACATTCAATTTATTTTTATATTTTATGTATCATTAAAGGTCAGTTTGGAGGAGCCAGATACAGAAACCACTTTTCAAGATGGTTGTATTAAAACTGAATCTTTTGCGGGGCACCTGGTTAGCACAGTCAGTTAAGCATCCAACTCTTGGTTTCAGCACAGGTATAATGATCTCAGGGTCATGGGATTGAGCCCTGCATTGGGCTCTGCACTCAGTGGCGAGTCTGCTTAAGTTTCTCACTCCCTCTGTCCCTTCCCCCATGTACCTGCTCGCGCTCTCCCTCTCTCTCTCTCTCTCTCTCTCTTTCTCAAATAAATAAATCTTTTTTTAAAAAATCTTTTGCAAATGCCTGCCAGGCACATAGTAGTTACCTTAAAAAAGAGCAATAGCTGTTCTTATTCACTATGTGTGAAAACATAAAACTGGCCAGATTTCTGAATTCTGTCTGTAGAAGCCTTAAATTATCTAGCCAAGCAGTCTGACCTTGAAAGACAGCTTGGAGTCAGGCTTGGGATTTAGAGACAGACAGGCCTTGATTTGACTTTTTGACTTACTAAAAGGGTGATGATAGTGGGTTATTTAATCTTTGAATGTCCTCTTCCTCAGTTGTAAAACAGAGAAATTACACATTTCATAGACTATTAGGAAGATTTAGTAAAAGTATGGGAAAACTCTGTACTATATATAGTATTTAGACTGGAGTAGATGTTCAATAACTTCAATATCAGTTTTTCCTCATTCTTACCCCTTCTCTACCTATCTGCTGGGCTGCATTTGTCACTAGAAAGTTATAAATGCGTGAACAAAGTGACGGTAGTATGCAGAATGGGTGCCCTAATTAGAGAGGTTGAAATTTTCTTTCTATGAATAGTTCCTATATTGCACTTAAAATGCATTAATTGGTATGAGCTAGTTTAGAAGGGGAAAAAAAGAGGAAAAATTAAAAGACTACAGAGATTTTTAGTTTTAAAATGGGACAATAGAGATGTCCCCTTGGGAGTCATCACAGAACCACTAAGAGAAGGAATCACAAAAACCATTCTCAAGGCCTCTGAAACCAGGACATCTTTCACCTGGGACAACAACAACTAATGACAGAATAGAGTAGAAAATTCTACAGAGGGCAGCCCCAGTGGCTTAGCAGTTTAGTGCCGCCTTCAGCCCAGGGTGTGATCCTGGAGACCCAGGATCGAGTCCCACGTCGGGCTCCCAGCATGGAGCCTGCTTCTCTCTCTCTCTCTCTCTCTAATAAATAAAAAAATCTAAAAAAAAAAGAAAAAAGAAAAAAAAGAAAGAAAGAAAATTATACAGGAAGAGAATGCTGGAATCCAGATGTACTCTTTTCCAAGGTTACCATGACAAATTACCACAAAATAGGCGTCAGGGTAGGGGAGAGGCCTTAATAATTCTGGAGACTAGAAGTCTGAAGGTGCTGACAAGGTTGGTTCTTTCTGGAGGCTCTGAGGGAGAACTGTCTCCATCCCCTTTGTCCTTTCATGTTGCTCGTGGTGGCCAGCAGTCCTTGGTGTTCCTTGACTTACAGCTGGGTCCCTCAAATCTCTGCCTCTGTCTTCACATGACCTTCTCCCTGTCTCTGTCTCTTGACATGGCTATCATATCAGAACATTAATCATTTTGTTACAGGCACACTAATCAAGTTTGAGCTCCTCTTAACGTGATTACATCTGCAAAGGCTGTGTTTCCAAATAAGGTCACATTCACAGGTACCAGGTGTTAGGACTTCAGTATAATTGTTGAAGTGACAACAATTGTAGAGTGACACAATTGCTGGGGTGACAACAATTGTGGGGTGACACAATTGAATTCAACATGGTTGTTGACTTCGACATTGTTGAAGTGACTATTGTGGGGTGACAACAACTATGGGGTAACACAACAGGGGGTGACACAGTCCAACCCATAACAACATGTGACCCCAATGAAAAAACAGACTAATCTACTCACAGCTCCACATGAGTGTTCAGGAACCACAGGCAGGAGGAAGGAGGCATAGAGCTGAAAATGCAAGGATAGTGAGGGAGCAGTTCAGCCTCCAGCCAGACTTGTAAACAAATCCAGACTTGTAACCACTATGCTGCACTTATTCCTCCCCCACTCCCCATCTTGGCCTTTCCTCCATACCTCCAGGAAGTGAAAAGTATGCTCTTTATAAAAATTGTGCTAGAAGCTCTAGAATTAGAATACAAGCCAGAATTGAGGTACTCCACCAAAAACAGATTATGTGAATATAAAGGAAGGTCTTGAGGAGAAATGAATGGCAAAATCCTCTTTTGACTCCATCCTACCACCATAGGAGCCCATGCCTCCAAGTAGATGTCTGAATATCCCTTTTGAGGTAATGAACAGTCCAGAGAAAAAGCCATCAGATATTAACCTTTGGGCTCCCTTCCCTCAAAAAGTGCTAGCTTGCTGCAAGAACATCCCATGGAGAAGCTCACTAGTTAACAAACCTATCCCTCACTCAAAATGTTTGTTTGTTCTTAAATGTTAATTTGAGCCAGGGATTCATCATCTGACATTTGAGGAAATCATTCAACATGAAAAAAGAAGAGGAAAAAACAAACCAAACGAACTCTTAGTAGACAGACAAAATGTAGGGAATAGTACCATAATTAATATATATTAAACCATAATTATATACACACACACACATATATATACATATATAAAATCCTTTTTGTCATTGAGGTATAAAAGATGTGTGTATAAAAAAAGATTTAAAAAAAATCTTTCAGCCTTATTTGTATAATTGTGTATTTGTGTATAAATGTATAGTGAAATTTGGGGGGCAGGTATGGGAAGAGTAGCAGGTACTAAGAAAAAAAGGAAGAGGCAGTTTTAACTCTAGGGGAAAATAGAGATCTATAATTGTGGTACGCTGCTTGAATTTGACATAGCCTTGTGTACGATTTTACCGTCTTACTAATATAAACACTGTGGTAGCCAGACTGTAAGGTGGTCCCAATGATTACTGCCTCCTGCTGTTTGTATCCTTATGTAACCCACACCACAGATAGTTTCCAGGGTTAGTCTGTAACCAATTGAATATAGCAAAACTGATGATATTCACATCTGAGGTCAGGTTATAAAAGATACCATGGCTTCCACCTTGGTGGCTCTGTCTTCCTCCCTCTCTCTTGGTCCTGGGGGAAGCCATGTTGTTAGCAGCCCTTTTAAGACAACCTAAGGAAGCTAAGCTTTGGTCTGTCATAACAGGAAATCAATAAATAATGTCTAAAATTGATTAATCAAGAGATAGCAGGGAGTCAGAAACAAGGAACTGCTAAAAGACGAGGAACTAGAGGACTTTTCCATTTCTTTGTAAACTAAAAATTAACCTTAAAATTAAATTTGGGTATATTAAAGGTCTAATGGGCAATGGGCAAGCAACTGAGATAGGAAGACATCTCCAGGAGTAGCTTAGTTTGTCCCCATTAAAATACAACCAGAAGCCAAATCTCTTCTCTCATTCATTAGTTATCTTTTCTCCTAAAAGCTGCTGCTGCACTTGTATTTTTCCTTTTTCCTTTTCCCTCTTTCAGCACTGTGCATGAACCTAAATGGAACTTCTGTTTATCCTAGCTCTTAGCTTTTCATCTTTATATGATCCAGAAATGAAAGGGACTCTTGACAGTGCATTCCTAAAGACTGGTAGGGCATGATGAAGAGTCCATAATATAGTGCTTCTAGCTCAAGATAATGAATGTGTCTCTCCACATAACATGGCCACTCTCCCTACCTTTTTGCATGTGTTCTGGAGATACCATTGGCCAGCGATTTTGTAGCATGTATCTGAATCTTCTTTCCCATGTAATTCCTAATGTGAGAGAACATGGTGATGAGAATGAGTAATACAGAAAATCAAGTACCACTCTAGTTTGTTTCATAGAGTAAAGGTGATCTTTACTAGTGCTGCATGCTAACCTGGATCCACTGAATCCATAGAAAGCAAGAGACTGAAATGAGATTGGTATTTTGAAATAGTAACATTGGTTATAGTCATTGGATCTTTGTAAATAAATGTCTTCATCCATTACACTGGAGCTATTTGTGCTTTGAAGGGAAATGGTGGTATGACTACCTGTTACACAGTCCAGGTAAAGAGATAAATATTTTTTACTTTAAAAGGCTCTATAAATTTATTGAAGAAAGCATTGACATGCATTAAGAAAGCTGCATGTCCCATTGATTCCCAAGTAAATTAGAAGTTATTAGCGTTAGCCATGATGTACATTATTGTGATGTGACAGCATTTGGCTTAAACAGTTTCACCATTTATTACCACTGATATTAGAATAAATGATAATGATCATTAAGTGCTATGTACATCATCATTTAACTAATCATGCTTGCAATCTCCTTCTATTAGTCAAACCTCCTTTGGTTAATTAGTCAGAGTAGCTGTCTAATCCAGATTTCTAGAGGAATAATGAAATAAGGGAATATTGAGATATAGTTTTAAAAAAAAGTGCATCACCATTTACCTCATATATCAATTTTATTTACCTTCACCTAGTCCATTATAGCAGCCTCAAGGTTAAAAGATTCTGGCTTTTTTTTTTTTTTTCTTTTCTTTTTTTTTCTTTTCTTTTTTTTTTGAAATACGATGATTAGGCCTATTAAATTATATGTACATACTTTTCTCATTAAAACACTTATGCAGCAGAAAAGTGCTAATATGATATGCAAATAAAAACAAAATCCTCATTTACCAACATATCCACATTGAAAGATGAACCAATAAGTACTGTTTAGATTTAGCATTAAAAATGTTAATAGCATCTTATATTTTAGTCCTGACAAGCCAATAACTCAATCTATAGAACTTCAAGGCTACAAATATAAGACACAACTAAGAAACTTTTATCATCAGTCCTTTTATTACTTCTTATTAATACAGTTAGCCTGAGGAGCTCTTAAGCTGATGTTTGATAAACCATGCACTAGGTTTTATTTAATTCAAAGCATATTTTATCACTGGGTTAAAAGAAAAAAAAAGCGTATTTTCATATCTTTCCCTTAGTATTCCCCATGGCCCAAAGGAGGAGAAAAAAGAGAAAAGGATCTTTTAAAATTAATTGTGATCTGTCACCAGGCAACTGCTTAAATAAGAATGGTGATGCTCCATGTTTGAATGTGCAGACACCAGTAAAGGAAGGACAGGGAGCACATGAGATCCCTGGGATAGTCTCACAGGGCTCAGGGCCGAGGAAGGTGTTGCCCTGGATCCTGGGCTGCCCTGGCTGCCTGTGGTGGTAGCTTCCCCTCCACTAAGCCTCAGGTCTCCATCACTTCTTACACTCTGGTTCCTCCCCACTTGCTGGAGACTGGACATAACCTCATTACCCTCGGTTCTGTTAACCTCTTCAGTCACTGATCCCCATTCACTTCTGTCATATAAACAAAAAGACATGATCTCAGGGTGCGAGATAAATATATTCAGTCATGGAATGAGGTAAGGAAAGTTAATAACTTAGGTACTATGTTGTTGAAACTTGTAATATTTCTTAGAAATGAACTCTGTGTCTCCTACATATGTGCTTGAGAGTCAGCGAAAGAGAGGGTTTTGAGAGTAATTTTTTAAATTATTCTTTGGTGATGAGGTTTTATATCCTGCTGGTATACTCTCCTTGTGGTAGATTCTGTGCCTCTGCCCCCATGCCTATCTGTTCTGCAAAGTGTAATTTATTTTTTTCTTATTTTAGACCCATATGGTTCATCACATGTTCCTCTTCTAAGCAGATCCCCAGCCCTATCTAGAATCTCTTTGTAGTTTTGCTCTAAGATCTTCTTTAACCCTGTTACTATCGTTTTTCTACAAATACCAAACACTATTTCCACTTTGAAAATCAGGAATAAAAGACTATAAATGTACAAATTCATGCCTCAGCAAAGCTCTCTCTGCTTTACTTAAGTATTGCACTATGTATAGCACTGAACTGGGAGGTTTTGTTGTATTTTGTTTAAACTTTCCTTATACTCTTTTGCTTCCTCCCTCATTTTAAATGAAAACTTTATATTGGGAAAGAACATAAATAGAAGTAAGTACACAGTGCCTAAGTATATGGCTTGATGAATGCTCACAATGTGAACTTACCTCTGTAACCAACACGGATCAACAAATGTGAGAAACCCAGGAGCCCCTCTTGCTCCTCCTGTTCATAACCTCACGTCGTTGCACACATATCCTGACTCTGACAGCATCAATTCATCCTGCTTTGTTCTTTTTATAAACGGGATCTATGCTTTGTATCCACCTTGTGTGAATTTGTAATTTGTTCATTCTTATTTTGTACTCCACTCTGATTATCCCATATTCCCCCCTGCCCTTTGTTGTTAGGTATTTATGTTATTTCTTGATTTTTGGCTAATACAAATAGTCTAAGAAAAAAAAAATAGTCTTGCTAAGAACATTCTTACATGTGTCTTTGGGCTCTGTCAGGTGTATACCTAGGAGTGCAGTTGCTCTTTCATTGAAAATTAAATAAATAAATAATATAATATAATATAATATAATATAATATAATATAATATAATATAATATAATATATAATTTAATATAATATATATAATATATATTCAGATCTCGTAGATCCTGCACAACGCCCTTCCCTTCCAGAATGACTGTAGCAATTTATGCTTCCAGCAGCAATCAATGGGTGAGAGTTTCATTTCAACAACTTTCCTAGGGTATCTTATTGTGGTTTTAATATGCATTTTCCTCATGAGCAACTAGAACACCTTTTCATATGCTTATTGGCTTCTTGAATATCCTGCTGTGTGAAGTGCAGTTTTTTGCCTATTTCAAGTTTTTTGCCTATTTTTCTATTGGTTCACAAATGTTTTTCATATTGAGAATAGATTTTGATACAACTTAGAATTCCACCCTAAAATGTCTGTTAAACTGCCCATTAAAGGAAAGATTGTGTCATTTTATGGTTTTATAAATTTTATCGGTCCCTCAGATCTTCCTTAAAATGACAGATCTGCTCAGTATTACACAAAAAAGAACAAGCATGTTGTAGACTGCCACCTGCTTATCCTCTTCAGTTAACTTGGTGTGTCTGTCCTTGTTGTCATGTGATAGCAGTCCAGAGCCTTTCTAGATTCTCTGAACTGTTGACACTCCAAAAACATTCTTCAAGAAAAGCTGACCAGGCCTCTCACCTGCTAAGTCTAATGTACACTCAATCACATCTCAATATTTACTACTAATCAGGAAATACTGCTTAAGTGTAGTCAACTGTTGTCATAAAATCTTGTCCTCAGCTTGTAGCTCACCACATGAATGGGGGGTGACCTCTCCAAGTCACAAACTTAAAAAACATTTAGGTTTAACTTATGATAAAATATGAGTGATTTCTTCTGTAGACTACTTTTAAATACATAGTCTATAGCCAGTGAAAAAATCCTTCATATTGACTCCAAACATGTTGATGAGTTTGGTTTAGAATTAAGTGACTAAATGTTTAAGGTTTCTTAGAAGATTACTCATTTATTTCTCTCAAAAAAATATTTGCTGTCGGGCAGCCCGGGTGGCTCAGCGGTTTAGCATCGCCTTCATCCCAGGGCCTGATCCTGGAGACCTGGGATCGAGTCCCACATCGGGCTCCCTGCATGGAGTCTGCTTCTCCCTCTACCTGTGTCTCTGCCTCTCTCTTTCTTTGTGTCTTTGTGTCTCTCATGAATAAATAAAATCTTTAAAAAATCTATATATATTTGCTGTCTTCTACGTCCAAATTTGCAACATATCCATTGAGAGAGTTTTAAACTGAGAGTTAATATGAAGTGGAAACTGTTCTTACTTTTTAAATGTTGACTCTATTACCTGGAAGGGGGAAAAGGTAGGTGGTTTGCTAAGTACATTTTCTAAAATCCGTCACTTACCATGTTTCTTCCTCAGTAAAATGTGATATTAGACTAAATAGTTAGTATTGTTTTACGACCTATACTGCTCATTCTTTTTCTTTAGACTATTTGATTAATAGTTATGTCATGATCTATTTATCACTATCTAGTCTATGTTGACTGCAACATTTGAACCTAAGTTGCCATCTAGGATCAAATATATCCATTAAAAGTAAACATTGAGTTCATTTAGAAACTAATAGATTTGAGTTTTCTTATGGAATCATCTATCAGTAGTAGAACATTTAAAAAACAGAGAAGGGCAGCCCAGGTGGCTCAGCGGTTTGGCGCCGCCTTCAGCCCAGGGCCTGTTCCTGGAGACCCGGGATCGAGTCCCACGTCGGGCTCCCTGCAGGGAGCCTGCTTCTCCCTCTGCCTGTGTCTCTGCCTCTCTCTCTCTGTGTGTCTCTCATTAATAAATAAATAAGATCTATAAATAAATGAATGAATGAGAAGATTATAAAGGAGAAAATAAAATTACCCATAACCTAACTACTATATATAAATATCATTAGCATATTAGTATCACTCTAATTTTTAGCATACATATTCATACATGTTGTGCATAGTAACTTGTGTTAGGAGTTTTTCCCATATAAAATGGATTCTCTTTGAATAATTTTTAATGGCTGTGTAATATCCCCATAGTAAGCCTGGACCATACATTATTTAACCAGCTTCCCTAGGGTTTGACCTTTTCATGGCTTTTAAATTTTCATCATTATAATAAATAGCACCATTTCTTTAGGATAAGTTAACAGATAGGAACAATTTTAAGGCTTTTTATACATATTGCCCACACTGACCTGGGTAGAGCAGAGAGATTATATTAAGTTATACTCCTCCCAGCAGCCTATGACTGTGTCCCTTGCTCAAATCCTCAACAGCACTAGATGTGTTTTAAAAATTTTAGTTGTACAAAATTATATCTTTTTCTTTTTTTTTTTTTACATTTTTTAATTAGCAGTAAAATTGTATATTTTTCTATTTTTTAATAAAACTGACCAAATGTGAGGAGCAGGGAGGTGAGGGGGAAAGAAACTTTCTGCATATTTTTTTATCAAACTGTCATCAATTAAGGAAAAATCATAAACTTTAATATTGTTAGCTCCTGTCTTATTTCTCCACTAGGAGCAATTATTACTGTTTATCTGTGATGATTTTTCAGTGCTGCCAGTCTAGGGATAGGTTTTATTTATACATTTTGACCCATGATACTAATACATACAACTAATACTTGATTTACTGGAGTAATGAGGAGATGGGGGATGGAAATCAGAGAGAGACCCACATCCCAGCGGCACCTAACTGATTAAGGAAGGGGTAGCTGGAATATCACCTGGACTGGTGCTTATTTCCCAGGGGTTTTGGGTCATTAGGTAGCACCTTAACAGATCTGTAAGGATACTCATGACTAAACTTTGTCTACTCAATGCCAACAGAGCTATATAAAAAGAAACTCACCCAACCAACTAATTAACTTTTCTTCTAATCTATTTTAACACCAATTTTAACAGACTTTTTTTTTTCCACTGAATTTACCACATGCATCCATTTAATAAAAGCTATTGCAAAAATAAAGGTATTTGTATATTAGGATCACTGCTAAAATGGGTTTCTTTAAACTTTGAATTGATATATATATTTCTAGGTAGAATCTGAGGTGACTTACAACCAAAGGTATATAATATGCCTATAATTCTAAGAGAACACATATACTATAAGAAAACAGAAGAAAGTTAGCTCTTTTGCTTAGAGCCTGATTCTCCTCTTTAGCATGTATTAGAATCATGCAGGGGGCTCATCACAGTGCAGGTTGCTGGGCCCAACCCAGAGTTAGTAATTCAGTAGGTTTGAAGTGCTCATGAGAATTTGCATAACAAATCAATTCTCAGATGGTACTCATCCAGGAACTGCACTTTGAGTACCACAGGTCTAGATCATCTTGTTTCTGTTTGGAGTGTCTGGAATCATTATTGATATTGTGGGATTTTTATTAAATAGTTTGTAAGTCGTATATCTGATCATACATAATGATAGCTATGTTACTAGTTTCATAAGGCTGTTCATATGGATATAAAAGCTAGGATTGATTATATGTCCTGGTAGTTCTGAAACGTGGCTGCATTAGAAACACCTAGGGAGTTTTTAGTAACACCAACATGGAACCTTATCTCTATATAGTCTGATTTAATTGGTTGAGGACAGGGCCCAGGCATTATATTTTTTTAAAACTCTGCTTGTGATTCCTGAATGCAGCCAGCATTGTAAGCCACCGATGGAGAGAAAAACAGCCTATACTGCCAAAAGAGAGCGTATTTCTTTGTGGCTTGGGTTTTTGTTGTGGGCTTTTTTTTTTTTTTTTTTTTTTTTTTCCATCAGTGTGGCTAGCTACTTATTCCCATGTTTTACCTGTGTGATGTCTTCTTGGTTCTTAAGCACATGGTTTTGTTCTTTTCCTAATTGAACTTCAGCCAGTTTTTGATGAACCATTCCTCTAATCTATCAAGGTCATTTTATTTATTTATTTTTTTTAATTTTTATTTATTTATGATAGTCACAGAGAGAGAGAGAGAGAGGCAGAGACACAGGCAGAGGGAGAAGCAGGCTCCATGCACCGGGAGCCCGATGTGGGATTCGAACCCGGGTCTCCAGGATCACGCCCTGGGCCAAAGGCAGGCGCCAAACCGCTGCGCCACCCAGGGATCCCTATCAAGGTCATTTTAAATTCTATTTCTTTCTTCTAGAATGTTTAACCCCTGCCCAACTAAGTATCATCTGCAAGTTTAATGAGATTTTCAATTTCCTAATTGAGACTGTGCTCATTAAGTTTTAATATTTTATAGTTTTATTGCAAATTATTTCTACCATGTGGGTGATGCTACCTTGACTTTGCCCTGGTCATGCACATTTTCTTCATTATCATTGTACATTTATTTAGTGCTTAGAAGTTGTGTTAAGTTCTATGACTTCGAAATTGTTGAAAATAAATGCTGAATCTGATTTCATGTAGTTTTAACTCTAAGAATATATTAGCATAAGCTGCATGAGCAACACAATATACAAGCATATATATACAAAAATTGAACATTGATAATATAGTTCATAGGTCAGATGGACGTAATGAGCCTAACTATGGCTACATAGAAGAGTACCAGCTGCTACTTATTAGCTGTGTAACCTTGAGCAAATTTTGGTATCCATTAAGTAAGATCTTATTAATTCCTGCGTTGGTCTGTTGTGAGGATTTAAGTCAGATAACGCATAGAAAAATCTCAACGGAGCCTACCACATAACAACAGTTCAAATAAATGGTTGTGATTGAGAGTCAGTTAGTTGAAGAATTGATAGTAGAAGGTATTTTAGGTTTGGTTGGACAAGACTGATAATAATCCAAGTGA
Source organism: Canis lupus baileyi (assembly GCF_048164855.1). Classification (NCBI taxonomy): domain Eukaryota; kingdom Metazoa; phylum Chordata; class Mammalia; order Carnivora; family Canidae; genus Canis; species Canis lupus. The sequence continues at coordinate 45,775,226 of NC_132854.1, forward strand.
CACAAGGATGACTGGTCTGGGATCTGCCTTATTTGTTGATGAATGAGACTCATCTTGGAACCTTTGATTTTTTTTTTACAAGTTTAGGCAGGTTTTTTGATAAACAGTTAAGATTTTCATTCTCTGTGTGCTGTGTTTCTTACTGGAAATATGCTTTTGTAGATGATTATAGCTACCAAGTGGCAGAGCCAGGATTCAAACTCAGGACTTCTATCTACAAATTGATAATTACTAACTGACAGAAACAAAGGGAAGAGATTGCCCCTGACAGAAGGAGTGAGGGGAGTGGGAATCTTTTTTTATAGAAATCAGATTCCCAAAAGCATAAAGTAGCCAGTATTTGACCACTTACTGTGTGTCAGACCTTGTTGATGGCATTATTTACATTGTTGCAAACTGAGACTTAGAAAGCTTAAGGAACTTGCCCCCAAATCATACAGCTGATAATGACAGAGCCAGGAAGTAGACCCAGATCTGTGACAGCAAACTCCATCTCTGAGTCACTTTCATAAATTGCCTATCTTTGGATGGAATCAGGAACTTACTTTTTCCTGGAGAAGATAACATTCAAAAATATCAGACTACAGAAAGATAAGGTAGAGACAGGAGTTCTGTTTAACATCCTAACTATATTGTGACAGAGTAAATGGGGAAAATCAGCTAAGGGATTTTTCTCTGGAGTTTAGCATGTATTTAAATTAGTTAAATGGCTAAAAAGTAAAGGTGTCCCAGAAGGAGGAGGCTGAAAATGGACCAAATGAGGGTTTATAGATTAGGAGGGGGCAGGGGGTGAGTTAGAAAGGTAGGCAATTTATATACTTCCTTTCTCCATTGATTTACTTAAAATAAGTAAACATCAAGGGTGATCTCTTTGAGCCCATAAAAGCTAACACTTTTTTTGGTGAAACACATTTTTATAGCACTCTACAGTTTTCAGAGTGCTCTCACATGCATTATTTTGTTTGATCTTAACATATTGGTGAGCACTTTTACAATTTTGCTTCTATTATCCTAAAATATCCATAAGTACAAGAAACATGTCTATACCCAATTGGATAGAAGCCACAACTGTACTGGAGTTTCTTTTCACATATCTTTTTAATGCACATATCTCATTATAAATGACAAGTTTAGTTATGATCAAAATTTAAATTTAGCTATTATTCAGAAAATAATGCCCATCGGGCAGTGTCATGGAAGATCTTTGCTTTTCTTCCCTCTCATTTTAACACCTTCTTTTTCGATCTCAAAAATCTCAATACTTTCACTGCTCAAACATGTTCAAAATGAAGTAATTTTCCTTGTATAATATAGTTTTGAATCCTAAAATATCAATTTGATTAAAAAAAAAACTTTTTCAGGTCTCCATTACTATAGCAATTGAAACCCTAAAAAAGACTTTATACTGCATTGCATTTTATCTGAAGTTTCATTATTTACAAAAACTTTTCATAAATTAGAATTGTATAAATGAATAGCTGGTGATTCATGAAAGAGTAGAAACCTCCCATAATGAATTTCCTGGAAAGTCTTCCAATCTTTGCCCTTTCTCATTAGATTACTTTAAAGTTAGACTTAGTCAAGTTTGTCTGTTTACAAAGAAGATAGAGTTTTTTTTCATTAGCCCTAAAATTCTTTTTTTGTTTTCTTTCACCAAGCTTGATTACCTTTAACCCAGGAGCTAAGTAATATGATATGCTCTTAACTATCCAGATAGCATTTAAAGAGCTGTAAAGTGGGATTATTTCTGCCAGGCAGTAAAATTCTTACCTTTCATTAATGGCTACTTCTAATAAAGTGTTTACTTTTTAAAGTAATCTTTTATGAAATGAAAATAAATATCTACATGAGTTATTAAGGGATACAATTTCTGTTCAGGCTATATGTATCTTTTCAAGCATTTTGTTCTGAAACTAGTCTAGCAAAGTGGTCAGGGAAGAGTTCAGTTCTCTGTTTTCACTCCCCCCACATTCCTATATAATTATTTAAGAAACTTGATCAAACTGAATGTCATTATGATCATCATATATACTACTGTCATTTTTTTTTCACTTAGACCTTTCCTGTTATAGAATCTGTACTTTTACTATTATTCTGAAAAGACTGCAGCTTTAAAATGACTACATTATTACTACTTGTGGTATAACTCCTAGAACATCCTTGAAGAAAATACTAGAGGGTAGACTTGGTTTCAAATTCCAGCTGTGCTCCTTTGATGCTGGCAGTTACTGAATCTCTCTGCAGCTTGGTTTCATCATCTGTGTATGGGCAGAAATTAGACCCACTTTTTAGTGAAAACGAAATGAAACAAGCCATGCAAAGCACTATGCATTCAATAAGTGTGAACTATTATTACTGATGATAACATTTGGCCCTGTGCTGACAAAGTTGATGGCTGGGAAAGAGACAATGCTCTGGAAATGTTTTGAGTTTTGGAAATTTTAGAAAAGAAGGAAAAGGAGATTGTCATCTGCCAAATTATTCCAGCTAGCCACATTGTCCTGGTGTTGCCTGAACATATCCCCCTTCTTGGCTCATTAAGAAATGCTCCCAGCTCAGATCTACAGAATGGCTTACATGACTAAGAGTGGCAATGATCCAATTATATAGCTTGACTGCAGAGGTGTTTAACGGTAACCAAGGTAGCTTATTTTTGTCATTTAGATTAATTTTTTCCATTTCACTTGTACTACCACCAAACAAATATCAAGATAATTTCATTTTTCTGCTTTGAAAGTTTATTTCAAAAACAGTATAATATTCTCCTGTTTGATTTTAAACAATATAGAAGACCTACAAGATTGTAGTTCTGATATAAATTGCTCAGATATTGTTGCTCTTTCTTTCCAACAATTACAGACATCTAGAGTTTGGCTGAATATCCAAGCATAAAGAAATGTGTGTTAATTTTTCACAGGTTGTATACATCTGTATCACGGCAACTGACTGAGGCAAAAAAATGGGTTTGTAAATAACACTTGTAGAAATAAAAGGGGCTGCTGCTTCTTAAGGTCAGTAATAGGAAAATCAAGTTAAGAGGAATCTAATTTAATCACTCTGATTATTTTACTGGATTTTAAAAGAATGGATCAATAACAGTATTTTGTTTCAGGCTATTAACAGCCAGAACCTTGGCTCCCAAAATTAAGAAATCAGTTCTTGTTAATTAAACCTAAATATGATGGCCGAGATCTTTGTGCCGTGAAGCGAGAGCCTGATTTCTGGCTATTTTGTTCAGTTCTTGGTATAATGCAGTACACTGTTCTCAGCCAAAGCCCCGTGTTGTCTGGGCAACTCCCGTTGCCATAGCAATGAAATTCTTTTGCGGGGAGCTGGGCGGATGCTAATTGTAGCCATTTGTTGTTCCTTCTGTCGATCCCTTAACTAGCACAGTTGTAGAGCAGCCAGAGACTCTGGGTGAACAGCACAGAGTGCCCCCAAAAGCATCACTGCTGAAGGCAACCGGCTGCTCTGCTTAAAAAATCATTTGAGCAGCCAACGGTGCTGACAGTGCCACTATGTGGGCAGAAGCGCAGCCTGACTCAGACCCTGACAACTGTTGATCTGGGACTAAGAGGGAAAGAGAAGACTGTTTAAAACCTGTTGAGAAGGTACTGATGACATGGAGATTAATTTGACACCAATCCCTCAGAGGTAGGTGCTAGGCATATCATAACAACTGTTTATCCAGGCTCAACTCAATACTAGAATGCCCAGAGGCTGTAGGAGACAGATCAATGGTTCTTCCCTTATTTCCATCTGAAACTGCGTTCCTGTGGCCTAAGGTAAAAATATTCATTCGGTTGAAAGCAACCAGGTGTAATTCGCCTAGGTATTGGATTCAGCCTGTATTGGTAACTCCCTCCTCAAATACCAGAAAGGAGCTGAAACTGAAAATCAACTTGGTGTAAATGAGAACAGGCACCCTTTGAAAAACAAAAGACAAAGTGACATCTACCGATCATATGGTCTTTCATGCTAGTTTATTTGAGAAAATGTTCTTAAACCTGGCATGCAGTAATTCATTGTAAAATCTAACCTAATTGCTACAGGTACTTGGGAAAATTATTATAAGGTGGAAGTACCATTATATTATTATATCATATCTCCCTTTAAAAAGTGTATTGACTCATAAAAACGGTCAAGTTCATGAGATTTTTAAAACCAGCTACTGTGTAAACATAGTAATAAATATCAAGGTGGTTTTTTTTAAGTATAAATTTAATGTACATGTCTCCTAACCGAGTAGACTAACAAAGGTGCATCCTGGCTGAAATGTTCTTAAAATTCAGAGGAACTGGTATCACACATTTGTTAGATTGAGCTGTTCTTTACTGTAGATTTATGTATGTTTGTATTCAGATAGTCGAAATTGGTCTAAAAGTGGCCCAATCATAACTACAGATTCCTCTTTTTATTGGAGAGCAGGGAAAGAAGGCCTTTCAGTTCAATATGGTTTTTTTCCTTGAAAGAACTCCATGTATATTTACTGTTTTTTATCCCGTGTCCTGCTTTTTCCAGGGAGATAGCCACCAGGGTATCTTTCAGTGCCCTGAAGAAATTAAGTTTCTGATGACAGTGATCATGAGTCATTAGTGTGCTTCAAACACTAAACAAATTAGTCCCATCTCATTGATTAAAATAGATACTCAACCCGTAAATTCCAAGGAGAAAAATCTTGAAATCGTTGAAATTTTCTAAGATCTTTTTGTTTTCTTTTTTCCTATTTTTTAATTAAGATGAAGTATCTATAAACTATGTAACAGATACTATTACTTAAGTATTATATGTATATCTTATTTGTGAGTTTTATATGAAAGATATCTTGGATATATTCCTTAATAAGCCCTATGGAATATAATTTTAATAGGTTGTTTTTATTATATTCTCAACTTTAAAATATTTGGCTCTACTCCTACAATACTATATTCCCAGCATGATAAATAAGAGAAATGCTCTAAAAGGTAAGAAATATTCTTAATTCCTCAGTCAAGAGAGATCAAATTACTGTCAAATTTATCACCAGTCATGGCTTCCAGCCTCCTCAAATGATGAGGTCGCCCATACGGTTCTGAGAACAAATGAAGTCTAAAATACCAATACAATGAGGCTGCACATTCATTTCTCCTTGGCAGGGAGAATTTGTGTTAACACAAAACTTAGCAGTAGACTGGATGATAACTGGCAGGATAAATTTCCATCATGATCAGGGCACAGTAGCCCTCTGGAGAAATAAGAGTAGACAGTCCATCTTCACTCTGCCAAAGTTCTTTTCCTTAATGGCCAGAGAAATGAAAGGGCTGAAACCTGAATATGGGATGAGGAGTGCTCTAATGTCAAGGAGTGTTCTGAAAGCACATAATATTAATATTAAACCTCATCAGGAAAGCAGCTCTTTGTGGTAACTCAGAGCCCCTCCTCCCCAACATTCTTCTAGGGGCAGACTCCTAATCATGGCTGATGGTGTTCCACAGCCTTCCAGGGTAAAAAGGTGCTGCCCAGTTTGTCTTACTGGATGGTTTGTAGACCTTTGCTTTTGGGGATGCAGCATGCCCACCATCTGGCTAGCTAAGCTCATCTGGACCAAGACAAACCAAAGCCTCCCCAAACAACCTCTAGTGGAAGGTGACAGCCCCTAGGCTTTTAGAATCAGATCACTTGACTGAAATGAGACTTATCCAAGGACTGTCACCTGGGAAGGAAGAGTTGACTGTGAGGAAAAGGCATCAATCCAGGGGCCAACTAGCTCTCTTGTCCTCAATCTGGTGTGGATAGTGAGATAGTCACTTCTTGAAATGAGGACAGTCACCCATTAATCAAATGTGCATCCATTGTAGGGTGTAACTCAAGAAAGCCAAGAGGAAATGTTGTCTGTCTGCTTATGAAGTTAGATTGTCCTCTTCTTTCAGCTTGAGATTCATTCGGAGGCAGGCCCCAGACAGGACCCGAGGTGGCTTAAAAGAATCACTCCACTGGGAAAATGAGAGAATGAGTAACCTGAAATTTAAAACTCTATTTTAGGGCAGCCCGGGTGATTCAGCAGTTTAGCGCCACCTTCAGCCCAGGGCGTGATCCTAGAGACCCGGGATCCAGTCCAGTGTTGGGCTTCCCTGCATGGAGCCTGCTTCTCCCTCTGCCTGTGTCTCTGCCTCTCTTTCTGTGTCTCTCATGAATAAATAAATACAATCTTTAAATAAAAAATAAAAAATAAAACTCTATTTTTAAAAATTCTATTTTAACCCAGGCTCAAAACACTCATTCTTTGTCCCTCCTCTTAAAGGAAGTTTGAAGGACCTGTGTCCCATTAGGTCAATGAACCATTCTACCAATGTGTACATGGAAGCAGGCTGGTTTTTAAATCTTGCTGCAAAATCCCTATCTTATGTGAATAGAAGACCCAGTCTCCCTTTATCTTTGCCACAGTCGAGTTTTCCCAGGATGTTACCTGGAAATCCCTCCCTGAGTACATATGCCTCAAAGACAGTCCTGACTGAATAATGGTGGTAATTTTTTCCCCTACATATTGGTGATTGGTGATATGGATCAACTTGTCAACCTGTTAGATTTTTTTTTAGTAGTTTGGTTCCCTTTTACAGTTATTTTCTCAATTATTTTCAGCCAAATAGGCCTTATTCACAATTTAGCAATATTTTTTAATTTTTCAATGTGCCCAGCATTAAACAATTTGCACCTAAGAAAACTGGTCCAAAGTTTTTCCATATACAAAGTGTGTGTGTATGTATATATACTTTTTATAACTTTGGGTGATGGTAGTTCAAGCTTTTAATTTTTAAAGCTTAGATTTATTTTTCCCTTGTCAGTCAGTGCCTGAAATGACTAGTGAGGGGTGAATGGGTGGCTCAGTCAGTTAAGCATCCAACTCTTGATATCCACTCAGGTATTGATCTCAAGGCTGTGAGTTCAAGCTCTGCATTCAGAAATAAATAAATAAAAAGACCAGGGAAGCCAGAAGCTGACACTATTTAAATTATACATAATGAGAAAAACTCTGTCCCAAACCTTACTGTGTGTCATAATCAAGTGGGCAATTTCTTTAAAAAATAGTTTTATGTACCTCATTTAAGGCCTACTGAATTAAAACTCCTGAGGGTAAGAAGCTTTTAAACAAATTTCTCCAAAAGTTATTATGTGTAGCTGAGATGTCTCTGGTTGGAAAAAAGAGCATTTTGGAAATGGTCTAGAGTAATATTACTCACCTTTTAATGCCAGGTTTCAGTGGGAAAACAAAGCTTAAAATCTTGATATCAGTTCCAGATATATTCAAAAGAAACTAATTTATATTTTTCTTTTTAATTCTTTATTGATATTTTTCTCTTTAAAAGGAAAATATTTCATATATTTGAATATGAAAGATATCTGCAGTAAAACGTGTTAAGTTAATCATGTAAGTATTAGTGACTAAAAGTAAATTTAGAGTATAAGTAATATAGAACATAGACAGAATTGCTCTTTTTACAATGTAAAGATTTGTTTTTTTAACCCTGAAGTGCAAAAAAAAAAAAAAAAGAAAGAAAGAAAGAAAAGAAAAAAGAAAAGAAAAGAAAAGAAAAGAAAGAAAAGAAAAGAAAAGAAAAGAAAGAAAAGAAAAGAAAGGATCCCTGGGTGGCGCAGCGATTTAGCGCCTGCCTTTGGCCCAGGGCGCGATCCTGGAGACCCGGGATCGAATCCCACGTCGGGCTCCCGGTGCATGGAGCCTGCTTCTCCCTCTGCCTGTGTCTCTGCCTCTCTCTCTCTCTCTCTCTCTCTCTGTGACTATCATAAATAAATAAATAAAAATTTAAAAAAAAAAAAAAAAGAAAGAAAAGAAAAAAAAATGCCATTGCATGAACCGGTGCTTGGAAAGATTTGTTTTCCATCCATATCCTTCCAAACTATTTACTTAGAGCTTGAAACATAGTTTCAACAGTAATGAAAACTATCAAGCAGAGCATATATAATTGGCTAAAATTTAATTAGAAAATTTGTTTGAAAAATAGTTTTTAGAAAATCCTAAAATGTGCATTGATACATGCAGTCATTTTTTATCAGTTTGCTAGTGACAGGTCCCCTAGACCTAACGATTCTAGGTCCAGCCTGCTCTCCCTTTGCTAACAGCAACTCATTGTTCCAGTAAAGTCTGGGCTGCTGGTTAGTGGGATTATAATTAAGGCCAATTTAATTTTTTTATAATAAATTTATTTTTTATTGGTGTTCAATTTACCAACATACAGAATAACCCCCAGTGCCTGTCACCCATTCACTCCCACCCCCCGCCCTCCTCCCCTTCCACCACCCCTAGTTCGTTTCCCAGAGTTAGGAGTCTTTATGTTCTGTCTCCCTTTCTGATATTTCCCACACATTTCTTCTCCCTTCCCTTATATTCCCTTTCACTATTATTTATATTCCCCAAATGAATGAGAACATATAATGTTTGTCCTTCTCCGATTGACTTACTTCACTCAGCATAATACCCTCCAGTTCCATCCACGTTGAAGCAAATGGTGGGTATTTGTCGTTTCTAATGGCTGAGGAATCCATTGTATACATAGACCACATCTTCTTTATCCATTCATCTTTCGATGGACACCGAGGCTCCTTCCACAGTTTGGCTATTGTGGCCATTGCTGCTAGAAACATCGGGGTGCAGGTGTCCCTGCGTTTCATTGCATCTGTGTCTTTGGGGTAAATCCCCAACAGTGCAATTGCTGGGTCGTAGGGCAGGTCTATTTTTAACTCTTTGAGGAACCTCCACACAGTTTTCCAGAGTGGCTGCACCAGTTCACATTCCCACCAACAGTGTAAGAGGGTTCCCTTTTCTCCGCATCCTCTCCAACATTTGTTGTTTCCTGCCTTGTTAATTTTCCTCATTCTCACTGGTGTGAGGTGGTATCTCATGGTGGTTTTGATTTGTGTTTCCCTGATGGCAAGTGATGCAGAGCATTTTCTCATGTGCATGTTGGCCATGTCTATGTCTTCCTCTGTGAGATTTCTCTTCATGTCTTTTGCCCATTTCATGATTGGATTGTTTGTTTCTTTGCTGTTGAGTTTAAGAAGTTTTTTATAGATCTTGGAAACTAGCCCTTTATCTGATATGTCATTTGCAAATATCTTCTCCCATTCTGTAGGTTGTCTTTGAGTTTTGCTGACTGTATCCTTTGCTGTGCAAAAGCTTCTTATCTTGATGAAGTCCCAATAGTTCATTTTTGCTTTTGTTTCTTTTGCCTTCGTGGATGTATCTTACAAGAAGTTACCATGGCCGAGTTCAAAAAGGGTGTTGTCTGTGTTCTCCTCTAGGATTTTGATGGAATCTTGTCTCACATTTAGATCTTTCATCCATTTTGAGTTTATCTTTGTGTATGGTGAAAGAGAGTGGTCTAGTTTCATTCTTCTGCATGTGGATGTCCAATTTTCCCAGCACCATTTATTGAAGAGACTGTCTTTCTTCCAGTGGATAGTCTTTCCTCCTTTATCGAATATTAGTTGACCATAAAGTTCAGGGTCCGCTTCTGGGTTCTCTATTCTGTTCCATTGATCTATGTGTCTGTTTTTGTGCCAGTACCACTCTGTCTTGATGACCACAGCTTTGTAGTACAACCTGAAATCTGGCATTGTGATGCCCCCAGATATGGTTTTCTTTTTTAAAATTCCCCTGGCTATTCGGGGTCTTTTCTGATTCCACACAAATCTTAAAATAATTTGTTCTAACTCTCTGAAGAAAGTCCATGGTATTTTGATAGGGATTGCATTAAACGTGTAAATTGCCCTGGGTATCTTGACATTTTCACAATATTAATTCTGCCAATCCATGAGCATGGAATATTTTTCCATCTCTTTGTGTCTTCCTCAATTTCTTTCAGAAGTGTTCTATAGTTTTTAGGGTATAGATCCTTTACCTCTTTGGTGAGGTTTATTCCTAGGTATCTTATGCTTTTGGGTGAAATTATAAATGGGATTGACTCCTTAATTTCAAGGCCAATTTAACCCGTATTTAGATGTGCAGCCTTGTTTCACCAGATATGTTACATGCCCTTGGGAACTAGCAACCATGGGCTCGCAGGTAATTCTCTTGAGCAAGTAATAGCTCTCTGGCACACACCAGCCATTAGTGCATATATCTTTCTTCCATTCCCTAAAATCATGAGAGAAGTCCACATCCTAAACTCACTTGATTATGATACTTCTAAGAAATTTTGTTCCCCCGCTATTGGAAGTACCCTCTCCAGATACACCAGAAGAAATCGCTAAACTTTTGGCATTCTCTTTTTAAAAGATAGCTAACCTCCAGGTTAAACAATCTTCACACTTGAAGTAGTATTGGTTCCTGCCATGTTGGATTTTGGTCTCCCTTCTATTTTGCCTTCTCTTTCACTTTCTTAGCTTTGTTCTTGTAAAACGTGCTGACAAACCTCAGGCTGTGTGTTAAAGCTGGAGGAAAAAGAAAGACAAAAAAGTAACTAAGTTTTAAAATACTTCCTTCCTGGCAGGCTAAAGTTGTCAGTTCTTATGACAGCAGCTACTTCAAGAAACCTTTCTAGAACAAAAAGGCTTTGAGTTTTACAAGTTGTCCATAAACTCCACACTAGTCATTCCTAACTAAAATGCCACAGTCCTTCCACACCTCGGGTCATTCCCTCTGATTTAGATTCTTTTCCTTCCTTGTTGCAGGCACACTCTTAGTTTCAGACTTGTCTTTTCAGATGTCACCTTCCAGCCCCACTCTTCCCCTAAGAATGATAATCCCTGCTGCTTGGGGCTGCAATACTAAGTTTGGTCTCCATGATCACTTGGTAAGTTGTTGTAGTTGTCTCTCTTGCTGGAATGTGAGCTGAAGGCAGAAGAAGAGGAACCGTCTTTATCTTTGGTTCTTTGATGCCTAGTAGAGTGCCCAGCAGGTAATATGTATTAAATGAGTTTGTTGGTTATTATTTCTGCCCACACATTGTCCTCTGTCCCTAATGTCAGGGATGAGAGAGTATCTGACCGCATTGTATGTATGGAGGTCTCCATCCTTGGATTCCCCACAAGAAGATTTACAGGGGGATCTGTGCTCAGATTAAAGACAGCCAGAAGGAAAGCAGCTTATTAAGGTGAAAGTACATTCTCAAGATGGGAGAGCAGACGGGTTCTGAGAAGTGGAACCAGCCCCTATGTTGTTTGGAATTGGATATTACTGGGTTTCTCTGGGTTGGGAGGAGCTGTGATGTTCAGTGGGCTGAGCTCTAATGGAAGCTCCTTCCACTCCTTTGGGAAGCTCCTCCAAAGGGAGTTTTTGACTCTGCAAGGTTTATACCAGAACCTTCATGTCAGCCTTTGGTATGGGGGAAGGGGGGAGGTCTTACTGTCCCTGCCTCCAGCTACCTCTCTTCTCCATCATTCCTCCCTTCTAGGATTTGGGACTCTGCCTCAGGGCGCCCCTTTCAGCTGTTCACATCTAGCTTCTGCCTATTACTAAAACCATTTTTTCAGATGATTGATATCATCAGTCTAAATATTGGATGTTACATCTTCATCTGGTATTGGACTTACTCCTAATCATTTTATTTTATTTTATTTTATTTTATTTTATTTTATTTTATTTTATTTTATTTTTTACTCATAATCATTTTAAAAGTTGAGTTTTTACTTTTGGTTGTTTGAGGTTTTTTTTAAATTGAATTATTACATACAGAAAATGCACTAATCATAAGTGTGTATATAGTTCAATGTATTTTCACAAAATGAATTCACATGTAACCAGCACTCATATAGTATTTCAGTAGTATAGAAGTTACCAGGAACAATAAAGAAATGGATCCATTTATAAATTCAGTGTAAGAAGAGTATGGTCCACCACCATTTTACTTAATTGTCTGTGTGCAAGCCCATGTATATTTTGAGAGGAGGAAGTGACAGTGATGCCTGTGGTATACAACCTTTTCCTTCTATTAAAGTGCTTTTTTATTCTCCCTGTTGCAGTCCCTTGGCAATTTCAAAGGAAATTGAATTTAAATATGCTTTTCTAGCTGCATTTAAATGTATGTAAATGGATTGTAAATAAAAACTTTAAAGGAAATGAAAATGCTTTACAAATATCTCATTAATTCCCCAAGCATCCTTACATGACTGTGAAAAAGACAGTTGTCATAGAATCAAAAGGCTAGAAGGGACCCTTCAGTAGATCTATGAATAGCCATTACAGAAAGTTAATTGGCCACTTTTTCTGAAGTGTTCAGAAAAGAATACTTCATTTTTTTTTTTTTTTTTTGACCGTCCTCAGTTTGGGATGTCTTGCAGACCTCCTAAGGGTTAAGGCAAGGGTGAGCATGTTCTCTCCATGGGTGATCATCCCTCAGATACCCCAACAGGATGCTTCTTATCCCAACAAGTTCCTCTTATCTTACCTCCTAACTCCAATCCAACATGTTCTTTATTTGTTCCCCACCCAAGAGACCTCCTCCTCCCTGACTCACTACCACCACCACAACACATTCATACCGCCTTGGTCACCAGTACGGTTTTTCCATTCCATGAGGTTGGGTAAGCCTGGCCTTCCCTCTGAGTGCTGCTGCCTTCTTTCTGTCCATAGTACTTTCTAACACTTCTACTGCAGTAGTTCACACTCCTTTCCTCCAGTGTCCCCCCAATCCAATTCATTCCTTCATACTGCTACTATTAAAGAGATCATCCAAAAGTACAAGTGTTTTCCTGCTTTGTGTAAATCCTAGTAGTTTCCAATATAAATTCCCCAGTGACCCCTTGGGTTTCTCCCCAGGCTCGTCTTTGTATATGCCATCATTAGATTCCACCACTTGGCTGTACTTGGCCATTTGTAGTTCCCACTGTGACTCAACACTTTTCAATATGTACAATTCTTTCATCATTTAGGAATGTTGCCCCTGTAAGTCACATTCCAACATTTCATTAGGATTAAGAATGTTAATCTTGGGGCCCCTGGGTGGCTCAGTCTGTTGAATGTTTCTTGAATTCAGCTCAGGTCATGATCTCAGGGTCATGGGATTAGGCCCAGAGTGGGGCTCCACACTCAGTGCAGAGTCTACTTGTCCCTCTCCCTCCCCACCTGCCCCCCTCCCCTCACACTAGAACTCTCTCTCTCTCTCTCTCTCACTCAAATAAATAAAATCTTAAAGAATGTTAATCTTCATCAACATTATGATAATTTACATTAAGAGTTATTAATGCTCTCTTTGAGAACATCCACCCCCCCAAATCTGTCATTTCTTCAATTTTAATGAGTCTTGTTATAATTCATGAAAGGTGAATTGTCAAAGCTGCTTAAATATAAACATAAAATGTGATAGAATAAAGTAGAAACATGACCTACTGTGTAGATATGTCTTGATCTGTTCTTTTTATACATTCCTTTTCTCTTTTTATCTCTTCCTTTTAGCAGCATCTATGCTTAGATCACATGCTGGTCTTTTGAGATTACTACTCATTCATGGATTGCTGAAAATAGTATGGGGAGGAATTGAGACGGGTGGGTGGTGAGAGCAAGTTTGTATAATAATCTCAAACTGAGATTCAGATTGCTTCAAATATTTTCTTTTTGTTGCCCTCGGTCTTCTCATACTTTTCAGTGTTCAAGTAGTTGTAGCACTTACTAGCTAGTGCCTCTTAAGTCACAGACTATTTGTGATTGAGCCTAGTGGGCTCACTTCTTTACCTATAGCTTTCTTCCTTGGTTAGGAGGGTGTATGTCACTATTACTTCTCCTTCAACCCCATATCCTGCACCATACTGCAGGGTGAATCTGCTCTCCCTTCCCTCAGTTGGCCGTCTAATCACATGCCTTCCAGACTGAAACCTTTAGAAAATCTGTATTTTGCTGAAAATCAACAGAGTATGTATCAGCAATTAGCATCCCCGACTTGGGTGTTTTGCAGATATGCCTCTCAGTACATTATGATCCTTCCCATTTTTCACTGAAAATTGAGGGATTTTCACATTTTTACTTAACCCATTTTCTGATTTTAGTTTTAATAATTATGGATTTGTTATTTCATTGTTGAACTTTTTACTGAAATATTACATACATGCAGATAAATGCATAAATTGCAAAAGCATATAGTCCATATATTTTTTCAAAATGCACACAGCTATGTAACCCTACCCAAACCAACAAATAGCACATCACCAACACCTCCAGAGGCACCATTTTTTTTTGTCTTTTCCCAGTCACTAACTTCTCTTATTCCTCACCTCATCTCCCAGTGATAACCATTCTGTGCATTTTAGAACCATCAGTTCTTTTGCTTGTTTAGTAACTTCATATAGATTAGTAACACAGTCTGTTCTCTTTGGAAGTTGCCTTCTTTCACTCAACCTGCTAGTTTCAATCATAATGTTGCATAGAACAATTGTTGGCTAGTTCTTTCTGCTGTCTAATGTTCCATTATTTGAATAGTGTCTAATTTACCCAACCTGCTGTTGAAGTGCATCTCGTTTGTTTCCCATTTAGAGCTGTTCTGAACAGCGCTACTCTCAACATTTTCAAACATGCCTTTCAGTGAACATAATTTGGCATTTCTGTTGAGTGTCCACATATGAGGGGAATTGCCGGGTCTTAGTATGTGCTTATGTTTCACTTACATGAATACTACCAGAAGATGTTCCAAGGAAATCTTAACCAATTTTGCATCCATCAGCAGTGAATGAGATAACAGTTGTTTCATGTTCTCAGTAACACTTGGTATCACCAGTGTTTTAAAGTTCTTTTTTCAGCCATTTTGCTGATATATATGGTATTACACTGGAGCTTTAACTTGTATTTCCTTTAATTTGTAACCTCTTTTTTGAAGTGTCATGATTAAAGTCTTTCTCCAGTTTTCTAATGAATTGTCTTTTTCTTATTAATTTGAGGAGTTCTCAATACATTCTGGATCCAGGTTCTTTAGTGGATATTCTGTAATGCAAATAACTTCTTCCTCTCTGTAGCTGTCCTTTTCACTTTTTCCTTGGTGCTTTTATGAACACCTTAATTTTAATGTATTTCAGTTAATTAACCCTTCTTTTTATGGTTATCACTTGTAGTGTCCTATTTAAGAAATCTTTGCCTGTCTCAAGGTCATGACTATATTCTGTTTTCTTCAAAAGTTTTTTTTTTTTTCAACCTTCCATATTTAGTACTATTATCAAGAATATAGGAGTTTGGGGGCACCTGAGTGGTGCATTTGGTTAAGCATCCCACTCTTGGTTTTGGCCCAGGTCCTGAGATCAAGCCTATGTTTGGCTCCTTGCTCAGCTCAGTGGCTCTTAACACCTTCTCTCTCCTTCCTTTTCCTTCTTCCTTTCCCTCTCTCTCCTGCCCATGCTCACATATGTTCTCTTTCTTTCTCTAAAATAATAAAAAAAATTAATACAGGATTTTAATTTTCTATTGTTTACAATTTTATCCTGTATTTTTCATCATTTTTTCTTATATAAAGATTTTATTTCTTTATTCATGAGAGACAGAGGCAGAGACATAGAAGGAGAAGCAGGCTCCCTGTGGGGAGCCCGATGCGGGACTCAATCCCCAGGATCACACCCTGAGTCTAAGGCAGATTCTCAACCACTGAGCCACCCAGGCATCCCTCTCATATTTTTTTAACATATTTTTTATTTTGATGAAATATACATAACATAAAATTTATGTTATGTTTTGGCCGTTTTTAAAGTGTACGGTTCTGTGGCATTACATTCACATTGTTGTACAGCATCACCACTGTCCACCTCCAGAACTTTTTCATCGTCCACAATTAAAACTCTGTACTCATTAAACACTAATTCTCCATCTTAAATATTTTAAAGAATATTTTTAATACTTTCCACTTTTCTTGTAGCAAAGTTAACAATTCCAGATCTGAATACAAAAACATATTTAAAATCTTACTGTTTTTTTTTTTTTTTTTTTTTTTTTTCAGTTCTCAAGTGTGAAGTACAAGCTGTCAGGGAAGAATATAGCTTAAATATTTGAAAATGTTTTACTCTTTGTTTTATGTATTTTTAATTTGCTTTACATAATTTTGATTTAGCACTGTTATGTCGAAACTAAATAGAGGAGAGAGAAAAATATTCTTATGTCAATTTAAGGCTCTACTCATGATGAAAAAATAAGAAACTATGAACATGATTGGTATACAAGTAATTTCCACAGATATTTTTTTTCTATTTTAAAATCGTTTATGTTGAATAATATTCAAACAGGTTCGATTTTAGAACTTAAGAGACTTTATAAATGTTTACTATAAATGTATTAATTATACCTGAATTGGGCCATAGATCTTATTCTGGCATAAAGTCTTTATTATCTGTCTACCTAATAATTTTTAACTTAAGATTATATAAATAATTTAGTATTATGGAGTGGAATGTACCTCTGAAAACATAGCATTTTGCCACTCTTTCGCTCATTAGCAGTACTTCCAGCTTTACCTTCCATTGGTATTTTTCTCCCTGAAACACTTAAATCTGTAATATTTTTATTATGTAGATATAAGAAATTCAAGTATAATAGCAGAAGTGCTACTAGGATATGTTTTTTTCATTCCTCTTTATACATGTTTACTTACATTTTCTCTTTGTATATTTTTTTCCCCCACATATACCTCCCAAAATATCCCTGTAATGTCAATAAATTCAAGAAAAACACCTCTGTATAGATTTCCTCTTTCTTAACTACCCTATTCTTTGTACCTTGTATCCGTTCTCTTTCTTTTAAAGAGCACCTGCTTCATTTTAAAGTTTTCTTTAAGTTGATCATATTTGTCTCATCAGGGGTGGCAGCTTATTAAACTGTAAAAATGATCTGTTACTCGCTGGAGAGTGGGACACAGGAAATAACTAGCCGCCTTGCTTTCCTGCAATTCCAGGTCAGCCCTTGTTGACCAAACCTGCTCCTCATCCCCATGGCTTATTTTCTTTTCCAAGCCTTGGGCATGGATTCCTTGAGCTACTCCGCTGTTCTCAAACTTGTTTGAGAAAATGCCCTCCATATTCTCAGGGAACACCTTCTCCATTCATCTTCTTGCTCCCCCATGCCCTGTACCTCATTCTCTTAATATAGTGTGAAGAACAACAGGAGAGGAATAACTAATTTAGGTCAAATGATTTTAACATGTAAAAGAAAAGTAGATGAGCTATTTAATTCTAGCTCATTGTAAGTTTCTTGATCCTTTATATACAAAATTGTTGAAGGTTTTCTCAAGATACCTAAGCTAGAATTTAAGTTGATTTTATTCTCCTCCATAGCATTTTTAGTCACTCCTTTACATGTCCACTGTTTGCTATTTATACGAGCTGTGGAAGGCCTTGGTGCACAATGTTACACTTAGCATGGGAGAAATCCCAGCACACGGGTTACTTAAATGTCATCAGGACAATCATTACAATTAGTATTAGCAGTTATCATTTACGGAGCAGTCTATTTGGCAAACACTGTGTACTTAACTCTCACAGTGGTCCGATAAAGCAAGATAAACTATTCCTATTTCCAAGGTAGAGAGAGGTGAAATCATTTGTATTTGGTCTCATATGTAGAGTACAGTGGAGGTGAATTGACACTCAGATCTTTCTGACTCCAAAACCGCTATTTCTTAAGTTCTGTGTTTAAAATGTTCCTGAATGATGCTTAGACAAAAATATATTTTCCAAGGAATTAAGGAAACAATATTCTGAAAGAATTCTGCAACCTACCCTTGAGTAGGTAGGGAAGGTGGGCATATACATGGTATCAAAAATATGAATGTTGCAGGTCTGCTAAAGTGTCATGATTGGTAGTCAATACAGCCTTGTGTATTTTCTGGTGTTCTCCATTGCATTTTGTAGTGCTTAACCAGAGTCACTGTAGCACTGTAGTAAAAGGACATGCATTGGCATAAGAAGACCTGGGTTCAAATTCCAGATTTGGTATTAATTTTAATTTTATTATGTCTGTGTCCTTTTCTTTAAAATCCATAAATGAATGTAGTCTGTAGGTACTCAGTTCTGTATTTAAAAGCTTTTTGCAGAACACCCGACCCAAAGTAATATTTATAAACATGAATGAGCATGGAGGCTATTGTACTTCTGATGCCACCAGTACTGGTGGTATTGTCATTGATCCTCTAAACAACACTGTGAGGCACACATGTTGATATTAGTATTCCCAAGCAATGAATGAAGAAAGGGTAGTCAACAGTAGTTAACTGACCAGCTCACGTTACCCCATACAGAATAAAGAATTTTATTTTTCCATCTGATGTGGTTTTTCTACTATATCATGCAGCCTCCAACATTTCAGTATTAGATTGCTAAATACATTCAAGATCCAAATTACAATTCAGTAAGTGAAGTGTGGTTAGTTTATTTTATACGGCATGTTATTCTACAGGATCACATTCTTAACAAAATGCAAATTCAAAACTTCAAATCCGTATACTAATCCCTCTACTAACAGTTGTTAATTTTGATACTTTGGACCCTGAGCCTGAGGGATAGATCTTTACTGCATGGTCAGGAGAGACAAAAGGCTGCTAAGGAGCGTCTTAACCCTGCCTCTGAAACATTCTTACTTCATGAAATTATATTACTTCCGTGCTGTTAAAAAATGGAAAAAAAGAAAGGCATCATGAAATGAAAAGCCATTGGTTGTTAAACATGTAAACACAGTCAGATTTTGGTGGACAGATGATATGTTGGTGAAAATACCCCAATAGACAAAGAGGCATATAGGTAATATGTACGTGGTCAAACCAAGTTTTTAAAATTTAGAAAGGTACATTTTGAGTCAGTCTGTAACTGCTCTTGGAAGAGAGGCGGAACGGACTTGATCCACAGAATTCCCTTTTGGGTGCTGCAAGCCATTATCTAAAGGACTAGATTTTTAAAGTGGTGCCACTTTTAAAATATCTTCATGGATTAATAGGATTATAGCATTTAATCATGTAATGTTGAGGAATATGTTCTCGTGTGCATATTTTCTTCTTGCTAGTCTTAGTATATAACAGTAGGTCAAATCTATCTTGACCTAGACATAATAGCTTCACCTAGACCTAGACCTGCCTCACACAATAGACCTTTTCTCCCCCAGGAAAAATGGAAGGGAAGAAGGAAGCTAAAGAGAATCTGACCATTCTTAAGCAACTTAGGCACTGTTGTGGCTACTCAATAGCATGCTCTGGGCAATGCGTAAAGCCCAGTCTGTGTAGAGGCTGCCCTGCTGAGCCCTCCTTCTCCTGCAGCAAGCCATCCCTGGTTCCCCCACCCCATTCACCTGTACCTGCTTACTCCTGTGGTGCCCTCACTTTAGCAGGACACCTTCATGACCAGGATCTTTATTTAAAATGACCTCAGACCATTATTGCCGGGATTTCACTCTGGTCAGGGAATTCTATAAATCAGGTAATTTTGCGTTTTAAATGAAGAAGGTAGATCTTGTCTATTTCTGAGGATGGCAGCTAACTTGGAAGGTGTTTTGAAGGTGAGAATTTGTTTATAAAGAGTGAGAGTACTATTTAACGATCATCTACCATATGCCCAATGTTTTCTTATACAGGTTCATTCATTTTGAACTCAAGTCCGTCTTTTTGGGGTGAATCCATTTTTTCAGATGAGAAAGAGGTGGAGTTAGAGCAACTTACCCAAGGTCGCCCAGCTTGCTAGCTGAATTGAGATTAAAATTGAGCTTTGAAGCACACACCTATTGGGGTTTGGAACTGTAGTATGGTTACTGCCATAGTTACTGTGATGTTCTTTTTATATGCCATGGCTGGCATGCCACCTCCTTGGTTTTGTTGTCTGCGTTATCTGTTGCCTCAGTGTGTGAGCTTCATTCCTTTTTCTATGTGTAATTCTTATCTTAGCATACACTATATAGTAGGTTTTCAATAATAAGAATAGGTGAGTACGTGATAAATGAACACACAAAGAATATAGGCTTTAAAATCAAGCAGAACTGACTTCAAGTACAGTTGGATGGACTCTATGCCTATTTTCTACATTGAAATAAAATCGCCATTTTAGAGTTTTAAGGAGCCGATGAAATCATGTATACAAAAGCCCTGTGAGTGCCTTATACAAAGTAGATGCTTAGTGTGTTTCTTCCCTTTCTGTCCCCTCTCCCCCTGTATAAATGCTTCATGTTATTATGAATTATCTTTGTTTTACTCTTACTGCACAAGATCCCTGCAAGACTCATTCATTCCAGCTTATGTTAGTATGCTACCTAATATGATATCAAATGTAGCCAAATATTTTATTAAGTATTTTTTGATGTCAAAAATTGCATAGTAAGGTGTTAAAGATTCTCAAAGTGTTTTCCAAGTTATGCAAAGTAGATCAGTGTTATTTTCTTTCCCTGCAAATGACCAAGGTGTTATTCATTTCTGTAAGATACAGTGAACTGGTCTCATCCATATGTAGCTTTTTCAGAAAATTGTCTATTTTCATATCTGCAAAGTATGTCCTTCTGCATGCAGTTAATATTAAGTGCTGATTGATTAATGCTTATAATAATGTATTGAGTTTTTACTTCATTTTTGCAATGACTTTCCCAAATAGTAAAATAAAATCCTCTTTTTTGAGATATTTTGAAATAGTCCGCTAAAATCATGCCATTAAACTTGAAATAATCTGAAAATAAAGGTCATCTTCCTCTACTAAATGTAACATCATCACAGGATTCCAGAGTGTACAGTTTTGTCTTTCAAAGTTTTAGAGATGTCTTAGGCGTTTGGAAATCGAATTAAACAATAGAAACGTTGAGTAGTATTAAATTATGTGATTACTTACATGTAATATCAGATACTTCAAGGAATAAACTTTTGGCATTAATATTCTTTAATAGTTACATTTTCAAAATTTGAAAATAAAGTGAGACTACATGGGCTAAGAGTGGCCAGCCCCTTTCTGCAGGGTGGAATTGCTATTGATTTATGACAAATGCCAGTAAGAGCAGGCAGGGACTGGCTTGTTGCTGTCAGATGAGAACTGAAAGCAGATAGGTTTTGTTATCAATCACTGGTTGTCGGTGTAAGACAGCAAGGGCTGTTATAATTGATTTGATGGCTTCGAATGACTTGAGCTTTAGTAGCCAAAGCGGATTGTGGCAACTCAGCCATGCAAGACATTGACATGAAGAGGAAGTGACACGACTCCTTGGAGGCAAAGTCAGATGGTTTCAAGGGGCAAATTTACTCACCAATTCAATAATTCATAAACTTTAACTTTTGATATGAGATGATGTTGATGAGCCAAAAAGAAAATCCTGTTTTTGCTTTTAACAAGCTTTAAGATGCTTTTTGTTGAATTAGACTAGTCTTGTGTGTTTTTTCACCCCCAAGACTCTGTTGTCCATAAATAATACTTAATATATTTATTTTCACGCAGAACACCACATTATTTGGGTCATTTTCATGACTAAGCCATTTGATGGGAGTGTGAGTTTCAAAGGGAAACAGCAAAAGGGTTATTCTAAGAACCAGATATCTACTTCCTTACATGACCTTGATTCTTAAGTTGGGTTTGATTAAATCAAGCAGTTTCAGGAATGAACATAATAAAAGGTTAGAGTTAATGGAGTGTATCATGACTCACCATTGCCTAAGTCAGACCAGATTTCTGAATGTGTGTATCTTTCAGTCAAGTGAACATACAAGGGTAGCAGTGTGTATGTAGTAGTAACTTGGTCTCCGTTATCAAAGTTTTCTGAAATAAAATGGATTCTGACTGGGCCAGAAAAGGAAAAGGTTTCCTCTCAAGTTTTACTGACTTGCATTGGCTCCCTAGAGTACTGGCTTTGGGAAAGGTTCAGGTGGAAAGAACACTGCTCTGCTCATTTAGTGATGTCTCTGATGGTCCTGTATAGGGAAATGACATGCTGTATCCCACGCATTTGTCTCCTCTGAACAGCACTAGGACTTTAACCTGTTAAGATTGAAAGTGAAAGGAGATTAGAATGAACATGAGCTTAGGGTTTTCTTCTTCTGAGCAAACGTATGTCTGAAACCTAAGGACTGTAATTCTGAAGGCATAGAAGACTTAAGTATAATTAAACCCTCCTATTTTGAATATCCTTCAAATGTTATCTGTAATGAATTCATCAAGTTTATATATTTTCTTTTGATAAAGACTTCTCCCAGAAACCTTCCAGGGTATTTTTATTTCAAACTTTAGAATAAGATGATAGGACACACTAGTTACACTACCTTTTCAACAGAAGATTTTATTATTGTCTTCTCAGTAGTAGATGAAGCTGTTTCAAATTAAAACTTTTTAATGAAAATTAAGCTCTGGCTTTGTTTGTTTTGAAAAAAGGAAATAGCTAGAAATCTATTTCTTTCGAGTTTTACTCCATAAAGAACATCTTCTTATCATGAATGTGCTTATGTATTGGAATTTTTCTTAATAGTCTCTCCTTTGGGTAAAATTGCATGTGATTCAGTAGTAGTCCTTAATGGGCAATGATACAGGAAGAAAGGTTAACACCTAGGTGAATGCCTTAGAAATTATAGAATGTAGATATTAAAGGAACCTAAAGATCTTCTATCCCCAGTGTCTTTCAAACTTTTATGATTTCAGCCCACATTTAAAAATAATAATACACCAAGACCCAGGACCTATATCTGCATACACACCTATCAAAAAATCTGAAAACAAAAATTTCACAATTTTTACCTTTATATGATGTAGTTGATTTTCTAATCCAATCTGCTCTAATTTATATTCCACTTAAAAAAAGAATATATAATGCCAGCCTAGGTGGATAGGGGCCTGAAATGTAGGAAATATCTTTCTACTCTCTTTGTTACAAAAGGAGAAGAAGAAGAAAATGCAAAGGCCACAGTCTTCTATTCAGAACAGAAATTAAGTTCCAGACCCTCGAGGAATTTATAGACTAAAGTGTAAATGGGACAAACACAATTAAATATATTACATCATTAACAATCAGTCCCCTTAATACCAGCTGATAGCACATAGAATTGCAAATAAATGCTTCAATTATACTAATGAGAAGAATATAGATAGACTAAAAAGACTATAAACAAAATATTTGGACTAAATTTTGAAGAAATGGAAAAGCAAAAGCTATATGCTTCAGAAAAGGACCTTTTTAGGAAGGTGTTTTATTAGTATTCTGTGCAGATATGAAAACATGACAAATCAGGTTTTACAGAACAATGAATGAAGGTCAAAGTTGGAGTTTACTGTACTCTGGCTATATCAAGAACTTTATACTATTGCTCTAAATTAATCTATAGCCCACAAAGATTCAGCATAGTTTAGCATTATAGATAAGGTTTTGCAATAACAGGCTTTTAAATGTTTTCACCAATATTCTGACAGATGATCAGTAAAGACCATCTAGATGTTAAAAAAATCTTTAAATTCAAGTGAAACCAGCAGAAACCAAGCTAGAACTCTTTTTAAATTTAAGCACAAAAATTTTCATTTCAGCTAAAAAGCTAAACAACCTTTTTGGTTCTTCTTGCTGTTTTCATATAACTATATTGGACTATAGATAACAAGCAGCCTTGAATGGTCTTCGAATATGGCAATTATGTCTTCTACATTTATTTACTGGCTCATTCTCTTTCTAAGCTTTTTAACTGTAGTGATTGGTGTAATTACAGAGCTGCCTCTACTGTGTGAAGGCACAATTTGCAGGTCAAAAATGTTATACAGAAGTAGGTATGGTGGCTGTCTAATTAGATTGCTTAATATTTATCAAAATGGCATTCTTTTTTGTTGTTGTGCTTTGCTTGTCTCAGTGTTCCAAATATTCTTTCTTAATATAATTATATGATTGGATTTTCTTTTTCACTTTATGAGACATTAATCAGAGTTATACATTTAAGCTTGAAATATGATTTGCTGTTGAACATGAAGTCTCCAGTTTCTTCATCAATATTTTGTAGTTTAATTCAAAGACATTCACACAGTAGATGTTCATTGTGTAGCTCCCAGGATAATCTCCTGTTGATACTGGGGTTCTGTTATTCCTGTCCTTATGGACCTTACAAGTTCCACCGTCTCTTGGAACAGCAAGGAGATAGAGAAAAGAAGTATCAGCTTATTATAAGTGCTGAGAAGGAAATAAAAGAGGTGTGATGATCAGCTGGAGCCTTTCTTAGTGACATTTGAGCTCTAGCATGAAAGGAGGCCCCAAAAAGTGACAGCTAATCAAAGAGCCCGGAAGGAGCAATACTGAAGGAATAGAGGCAGGAGGGATCTGGACTTGTTAGAAGAATCAACAGAAGAATAATGATGAATAGGAGCACCTGGGTGACTCAGTGGTTGAGCATCTGCCTTCTGCTCAGGTCATGATTCTGGGATCCTGGGATTGAGTCCTTCATAAAGCCTCTGCCTATCTCCCTGTGTCTCTTATGAATAAATAGAATCTTAAAAAAAAAAAAGAATGATATTGAATAAGAGGTGATCATTGAGCAGTGAGAATGAATGAATGGAGAAGACAGAGAGGTAGGCTGGGACTACCTGGTCTTTGTAGGTAAGGTAAGGAACTTAGTTTTATGCTGACAGCAATAACCCTCTCTGATTTTTCCTGGGTACATACTACGTGCCAGGAACTGTATTAAGTGTTTTACACATGTATCCCAGTTAATTATTACCATATCCCTGTGGCATAATTAAAAAGTAAGTAGAAAGCAAGTGGTAATATCTCTGCTTTATAGATGCTTTATAGGTGGCAGAAGTAAGGAACCTGCTGATATAACCTGTAGTGTAACCTCTAGATTAAGGAGGAATCCCAGTGGTCAGGTTCTAGAACTCACATTCTCAGCTACCACAGTAAAACTTTCATACCAACTTCATTTTACCTTTAACTAAGACTACATTTGCCTTCCCCTTGATATCTTTTAATACCTTACTGGGGTTGCTAAATGTATGAGCAACAAATCAAATAGCAGACTTTACCTTGATGAATTTCTGCCCTAAATTTTTCCTTCCATACTAAAAATAATTTAGAAGGTATTTCTTCCCAGCTTATCATATTTTTGTTTTATTTGCCCCTTATGTAGTCAAATGCAGTGTTTTCCATTTGTAATTTTTTCAAGTGCCTCTAGATTTATGAGACCTGAGGATGTAAAACTGTCATACTGCTGGAGTAGGGACATAAACGAATATAGCACTCAAGACTGGACACAAACCAGAAAGGGGTATCCAAGCAGAGGCTAGGGGAAGTGGAGACTCACGCCGAAGAGACAACTGCCAGTCAGTTCAGCCACATGATTCCTGGGGTGCCAGTTCTTCTGTTTGTCTTGACAAACCGGAAATCTATATTTTTATGTGAAATCCCACAATTTAAAAATTTTAACTCTTTTTTAAAGCACTCTAACTACATGAAACTTGTCTGCAGTTATGTGTGCCCCATGGGCTGGTCCCTTTCAACCGCTGCTGAAGAGCCCAGATAAATTTTCCTCCGATTTTTTAAGAAGCATATTTAATTCTGTGATCTATCTTAATTTTATTTTGATTCATATAGTGTTTGCTGTAAGTTGGAAAATGTTTAAGCTATTTGGAAATAATCATACTCACAAGAAGTGGTTTTAATTTAGTATAGAGAGAATCCATGGACCCTTCACCCAGTTCCCCCCCCGTGGAAATGTCCTATGTATGTTTAGTGCAGCACTAGGAAATTGGCAAGTTAACATGGGCATGTGCCACAGACCTTATTCAGTTTTCATACATTCATCTGTGTATGCGTGTTAGTATGTGTGTATAAGTCTGTGCAATTTTATCACATGTAAATTTGTGTAACTACTACGGCAATCAGGATATGGATTCTGTTGCTACAAAGATCTCATGCTACCCCTTTATGGCTCATTGATCTTTGTGTGTTCCCTCCCCCACCGCCTCCCCCCACACACAGAAAACTGTCTGAAAGCATTATAGCATGTATTACTCAATAATTCATTTCTAATCTTTATTTAACTATTGATTACTTATTTTCTTTCTTAAAGATTTTATTTATTCATTTGAGAGAGAGCACACAAAGAGCAGGAGAAGCAGATTCACCACTGAGCAGAGAGCCTGATGTGAGGCTCAATCTGAGGACCCCAAGATCATGACCTGAGCTGAAGGCAGATGCTTAACCGACTGAGCCACCCAGGCCTCCCTAACTGTTGATTGCTTCTATATTAGTTTTTTCTGGTTTAGATTGAAGTTCCAACTCTTATCTGTCTACCTGTTCAGGCTTACTGTAATCTTCCCAGCCCAGAAAGACAGTATGTTCTCAGACCAGCTGTTCTCAGTAACTGACTGATTGATACATGGGCTCTTGTTCCTTCGAAGGTAAGCCTATCCTGGGCCATGTTTATTGAGCTGGTACACCTGCTACAGTTAAGTTTCCCATTCTGTGCTGGTGGAACTTCTAAAGTCCACACCTTGCCAGGAAGCCTGATGCTTCTTTTCTTCTCCACGTGAACATTTCAGGCTGTTCACCTGCATGTACTTATTGTGCCTTCTGAGCATCCTGTAATATGTGAAGTCATTCAGAGATTTCAACTTCTGGGAGCTAGGCGGGCTTCAGGATGCGTGGTCAACTCTCCTCCCAAGATGTTGTTTATTTGACCTCTTACATCACTTCTCTGTAATTCTTCCTACCTCTTATAATATATCCTACTTCTGTGAAACTATGTTCCTTATTTATAGGTCCCCATGTGTATGTTTTTCTGCTTCTATAGACAGAGAAAAATCATCTACATAAGTGTATTGGTTCTTTTCCATTAAGTATCAGTACACCCCTAAGTATTAAATTAGTAGAAAACTGAACATCCTATTATAATATCACCTGTTTTTATGTTCATGTCCTAATATTAACATTTTTGTAAAAGCGGCATATATGCTGTAATTAACTAGTTTTATACATACTCACCTGGTTCCAATAAACCATGGTTATATTCATTTTATAATTTATTTTTAACAGGTAACACATTTTTAGGGTTCAAACCTTAAAATTTGCAAAAATTTGATCCCACCCTTGTCCTTTATGCAGTTTCCTTTTAAAGTCAACTGTTACCAGTATCTTTTATATCTTTTTTTTTTTGAGATTTTATTTATTTATTCATGAGAAACACAGAGAGAGCGAGAGGCAGAGACATAGGCAGAGGGAGAAGCAGGCTCCATGCAGGGAGCCTGATGTGGGACTTGATCCTGGGACTCCAGAATCACATCTGGGCCAAAGGCAGGCGCTAAACTCCTGAGCCACCCAGGGATCCCCCCCTATCTTTTTTTTTATATCTTATGTTTCTTTACATTCATTTTCTATCTCTGCGTTATTTGGTCTTTTTCTTTTTTTTTTTTTTTTTTTGGTCTTTTTCTTAATTATTTCCAGGACTTCCTTGTGTATTAATTCATAAAATTATCAGCCAGCATTAAGCCATTTACAATAAAATTAGCTATAGAATTTTACCTAAAAATAGATAGGCTAATCCTAAAATTTAAATGGAAAAACAAGAAGGAAAAACTTTAAAAAGTAAGACGAAAAGCAAAAAAGAGAGTGACCAGTGGGGGTCTCAGCTTAGCAGATTTTACAACATGAAGCAACAAACTAGAAAGTAGGAAAATACATTTTGTCTCACAAAGGACAAATTTCCCTTTTCTTTTTGATGTCCCAAATATCTGGCTTATCCAGTAAGAACCCTCTTCAAGTCTCTGTGTCCTTTTAACACCATCCCACGCATTTTTTTTTTAGTATGTCCTTCCATTTGGACAACAAGATGTCCCAAAGTCCTTTTGACTGTTTTTACCCCTGCTGCAGGACATGGAATCAATTACCCACCACATACACTTCCTGTAATGGAGAAGCCTCCTAGAGACCAAAATGTGAGCCTCAGGGCTGCATGTCATATTGTGTGTGAGGTTACAGGCTGGGTGTATAAGGCCACAGCCAGGCCCCTTTAATAACAACTGGACAAGGGCAGCCCGGGTGGCTCAGCAGTTTAGCGCCGCCTTCAGTCCAGGGTGTGATCCTGGAGACCCGAGATCAAGTCCCACATCAGGCTCCCTTCATGGAGCCTGCTTCTCCCTCTACCTGTGTCACTGCTTCTCTCTGTCTCATGAATAAATAAATAAAATCTTTAAAAAAACAAAAAAACAAAAAAACAACTGGACAAGAATTTCCTTTTATAAGTTCCTAAGTTTCCAGTGATTCATTTTATCTACATCATATCTTCTTAATAGTAGAAAAAGCAGCCAGCATGTATATAGCTCCTACTGTATAGAGGCAGTGTTTTGCCATTATGTATAGTGACTTAGTCCATCATCACAAAAATCCCATAAGGCATAGGTATTATAGGTGTGTGTGTGTGTGTGTGTGTGTGTTTCCTATGCATGTATATTGGAGTGAGAAGCGCTATAGGCACAGAGAGGTTATTAATAAAAATGCGAGAGTGGGATTTGAACCCATGCGTTGGTCCATATTCTTAAGATGTATAAGGATGGTCCATATTCTCAAGATGTATAAGGATTCTTAAGATGGATGGATGAGGATAAGGTCTCCTAGGAAAGTTTCCAAATTCCTGGGTTCGTTTCAGGCAGACATTTGGGAAGGAGACAGACTGTATATCAGCCCCAGACAAGTTCTAACAATCCTCTTCCCTGGATATCAAACAATTGTTTACTATGTTCTGTGTGACCTCATGGATATTGAACCTAATTATCATCCCAGTTTCCTCAACAACAGCCTATCCCCCTAAGGAACAGTAGGCTGAATTTGACCACCTAGCTGTTACCAGGGGAGAATAAACACCCCTTTTGTTCCTGTAGGTCACACTGACCTTGTAAGAAACCTGCAGGGATTGGCTTTGTTTTGAAGAGCTTTCTTCAGATAGAACTAATTCGCTGCCTCCATTGAGAGACATGGTAAGGAATAAAACATTTAATGTGAAAGAAGAAGGTCTTCGATCTGTTCATAGAAAAGATAATTTGTATGAAAGGCCTTTATCAACTGAGTAATATTTTATTATCATCATTGATTTCTAACCTCTAATCTTTACTGCATTTTCTGAGAGCCCTTAGCCAACAGTCCTACATGCTATTATTTTTAATATGTTTGTATTTACTTCTTTGTACCTAAGGCTAATTGTTATTATTATTATTATATTTCATTTTAACACCTACTTGCCTGTTTTTCAGAAAAGTCTAATGAAAATAGTTAACTATTAGTTGAAACTGAAATACTGAGGCAGGAAGAGTCAGCCTATCACTGCTCTTGTGAGTGAAGGGGCCACCAAGTGAACCGTCTTGGATAGGTGTTGGATCAGTGACTAAGTGGAAATGGAAGTAATATGTAAAGGATTAGGGATTGCTGAGTTGGTTAACTGGACCAGGGGTCTCAATTATCTCATGGGGTCCTGAAGGGATGTATCAGGATCTATACCCATGGTACAGAGCGTACCAATGGAAAAGGCCAGGGAAATAAGAGCAGGCCTATAGACCCAGACATTGCCTGGGGGGCTGATGGTTACCCTATCCTGAAGTGTTATGTTCAGATTAACTCATTTTATCTGTGAACAGCGTTGTCACACAAATTCAGAATTATTTGATGCATTACTTCCTGTCTTATTGTATGTGCATGCTGGAGAAAATATCAGTTTCATATAAAGAATTACTAATGTGTGCGTACATATGTAGGTCCATACACACACACACACCCCCCCCCACTGACCCCCACATACACATCATTTTTTGTAGGGATGGAAATAATGGGTTTTCTACAAAATTCTTTCTGTAAACTTGTTTATGTAAATAATAATATATGCAAATCTATATATTTAATTCTAGAATACTCTACTTGTAAAGTTCTAATTTGTGTAATAGAATGGGCTTTACAGTCTATTAAATGTGGCAGCTATGTTTTCAAAAGAAGTACTTTCTCACCAATTTAATAATAATCAGTTTTGAGTTTTAATAAGTAATTATAAACTTTTAGCAGAGAAAAGGCATCGGTCAGCAAAGCATATGATGCCATTTTTTTCTTCCCCATCTTTTACCTTTGTAATAAAGCTTTTTTCTCAAATTGCTTTCTGCCTTTCAAAATGGTAGCATTCGTGTTCTAGTAATAATTGTAAAGGTTTGAGTTATTATAAACTTTGAATATCAATTCCTCCCCTTCTGTGACAGTTCTACCACTAGGGAAGCCAGGCTTGCAAGGTCTAATTACTGCCGCGTTTTGATATCCCCAGCTACAATATTGGCAGGAATTTAAGCTATGGTACAATTCATTGGTGACACCGTTGTAACTAAAAAGCACAGAATCTGTTTTCAAGCTTGTTCAGGATGGAATCAAGTATCGGATGATGTCAAATAGTCCTGCTGTAAGTTCAGAAGTGCCTTGGATGATTCTAATATGAGATGCTAATTATTTGCAATAGAATGTAAATAAGGTGGCACTAAGTCTTATTTGCAGTGACTAATGAAAGCTGTTGTACTGTAATCAGTGAGATACAGAGCAACAGGGCAATTCATTAGGAAAACCATAGTTGACAAGCAGTTAATGCATGCCAGTCCAGACCTTTCCTCTCGCTTCTGTTTGCCTCTATTATTTCTTCTTGTTGATAATAATAAGTCCCATATGGAAATCGTATAACAAGGATAAGAAGAAACTAGCAGCTAAATTTTGCCAAGCTATGCCGAATATCTACAGACCGTAAGTCTTCCTTAGCTTTTCTTTGCCTATGAAAAACAACTGCCATATTAGGCTGATTGAAAATAGAGTGATTTTCTAGTCAGCAAATTGCTAGTCTGAGAGTTTTTCATGTTATCTCTCCAGACTTGAGCAAAACTTAACTATGCTGCAAATTATTTTATTTTCCAGATATATATTACATTTCAAAGTTAAGCCACATTTTCACTTCTCATACTTTAACAGCAGAACACTTTTAACAAATAAAAAACATGAAATTGCTTGATACTGCTCTCTTCTCTGTGTTATAGAGTACATTCCTTGGTAAATAAAAGTTGAAACTCTGGAATAGCTTTTCTGCTCTGGGGCATGCATTCTCAACAGCAACAGTGGTGCAGGATACTACACCGCTTTTAGACTTGGATAGCCAAATTTCTAACTTCTATAACTATTAAAGTAGTGTATTCATTATGGTTTATTTCCCACAGATGGAAAAATTAGGAAGATGGTTTCTGTGATGTGTAACTTTTAGAACTATTTCTTTCACTGGTTATCCATGGCTACCATAGAGGAAAGCCAACTCATTTGATTTGATCAATATTATATGATCCATCTCTTGTTTTAAAAGAATCTGAGGTGGTTTGTCTATTTAAAGGATGAAGAAGAAACTGAGAAGTCAATACTGTGATTTATTTTGGAGCTTCCAGAGAGCCAGGAGATAAAAGGAAGCAGGGTGGTTATAGAATGCCAGAATGTGAGCTACATCCCCTCAGCAAGAGTGTATTTGGATCTAGGTTCAAGGAAAGAAAACCCAGGAAATAGCACGAGTCTGAGGCCAATTAAGAATTCCATTTATTCTTTATCCCCTGTCATATAAAATGCCATGAATCACCCACACTGAGCTCTTTGCTTCGGAAGTGGGGTGCCCTAAATCCTTTAGACACTCTCTGGCACCTACACTCACCCTGAGAAGATCACTCTGCAGCAGTACTGTTTGCAAGTGGTTTTCCAGAATTAGGATCATTTAGTTAAAACACAGCATGGTCAGTTAAATTTGAATTCCAGATAAACAGTGAATATACTTGTTTAATCACAGTATGTCCCATTAATACTTTTTAAATATAGCTGTGTCCCAAATATTATGCAGGATATACTGATACTAAAAAATTATTCAGGGGATGCCTGGGTGGGCTCAGCAGTTGAGTGTCTGCCTTTGGCTCAGGCATGATCCCAGAGTCCCGGGATTGAGTCCCACATCGGGCTCCCTGCATGGAGCCTGCTTCTCCCTCTGCCTGTGTCTCTGCCTCTCTCTCTCTGTGTGTCTCTCATGAATAAATAAATAAAATATTTTAAAATAAAAAAATTAAAATAATAAATTATTCATTGTTTTTCTGAAACAGTTGTTAATCTGAAATTCAGAATTAAGTGTTTTCATTTTGGTTTTGCTAAATCTGGCTCCCTTATCCACAGCCTGCAGGTAAACCTCACAACCTGTCATAGGGGATTGTCTCTTTATCTAAAAAACCAAGGGCCCACAGTGACCATCAATCTTAGTCATGTTTTCTTTTTTCTTTTAATCTTTGTTAAAACTTTTTAACTTTTGTTAAAGTTAAGGTAAAAAAGTAAAACTTTTTAACCTTTGTTAAAAAAGGTTAATGGGGATAGATAGACCATTATGTTCTGGCAAAGAGAGACTTAAAGAATCTTTAAATAGTACATAATCACCAAACCAAAAAAAGGAACTTTTATCAAAAGACTTGAATATTCAAGTGAGCTATGGTTTGGTTAAGGAAGTACACATACTCATACATACACACACATCAAGTTTCCAGTCAAAATAGCCAAGGAGATAGTGGCGTTGGGAAGTTAGCTGGCTGCATGGCAGGAGTGGACGTAGCATATCTCAGAGCCCCATTGCCTTTAGGAATGAATGGGGGCCTGTAGCTTCTAGGACTCTGCTCTAGAGGTAGTCTCACGGACTCTGAGAAGCTTGGTTCTTCTTGCACTTACTATTCTATTATCCTTAGGGTTTTAAATCTTGGATATTACTTATACCAACAATCTGAACACCTTGTGTCAAGGGAATATTTTAAACATTGGCTTCCCCTGGTCTTTGAGCACAGCTCAGTGTGACCAAGAGCACAGCTTCGTTTTGAGTTAGCACCCATTAGTCCCCCAATATCATTTCAGACTGTGCCATTCCCTGAAGACCTTTAAGCCCTGCGTTGTTCTTCGTCTCCACTACAAATTGGAAACCCATTTCTTGGAAAGGTTATGTACACACTGTCATTAGGTAGAGATCAAGGTTCAGCTACGAAGACCAGGATCCAGTTTCAACAGGAAAGCATTTATATTGGCTGGCATATTAAACAGAATACAATCTTACTGGGATAAATGAAGGAACGATCTAGATTGAGCTTTGTGAAGTAACCTCCAGAGCCAGAACACAAGCACATGGGCAGTCGCTCCCTCCTCTGTGATGCAGAACTGCCTGCTGAACTGGGCAGCCGCGGCTTCAGCTACTGGCTCCAGAACCTCAAGGCCTCCCCAACAGGAGGTCCCTGTGTGTGATCAGGAAATGGCCATCGTTCCTGCCAGCTGCATGTTCCCCTCCAAAACCAGCCTGGCAGATAGCCGTCTTCCTGCCTCGCAGCACCCTCAAAGCTAGGAAGCAGGTATTGGGAGCTCCGCTAATGCTATAAGAGAACTCCAAATGCTTTCAAAGTCACACTTGTAAGGGAAACCAGCAAAAGCATGGCCGCTACTTCACTTCCAGCTCACTAACCCTGAGCGATATGGAGACTGGCCAAGCCAGATCATATTCAAACTGCAAGAGGATCCTTGATGTGCTTTTTAGCTTTCCAGCCAATACAGTACAAGACACCCCAGTGGGTGGTTAAAATGGACTGTTGAATGTCAGTGCACCATAACCAGGATGTGTAACCTTGTTTATAAGTGTTAGTTACATCATCTTAATTCATCTGCACCCTACAGAAGGGAAAAATCAATAAAGGCCATGTCATAAGAAGGTCATGTCATAAGAAGGAAGGTCCTTCCTGTAAGATCATTATTTCTATCTATAAGGTCATATACCAATTCTTGAACAATGGCAAGCTTTTTTTTCTGGCCTTAAATTCCTAAGCCCTTTGAATGCAGAACCTTTGGGGGAGATAATTCATGTCTTATTGTGTTTCACAACTGTTTGATATACAATGTAAAGCTTCTGTGTATGGTTGTATCTTTATTCCAAAGCCTTTGCCTTGCTTTTGTTGTCAAGTGAAGCCTGACTCTGGAAAGGAGTCAAGCAGGCAGTGCCGTGGTGGCCACTACTCTGAATAGAGCTTAGAAACTGATTTTAGAATTAATCTACCTTAATAGTTCTACGTTGGTTCCTCCAGACACAAGCAAGTAATATGATAGGACTGGACTTCCTTCCCGTCTTCACCTAGTCTGATGGCTGGCTTGATGTCAAGTGGGGCATACTTAGATCCACTCTATTTTGTTTGTTTATGGTGCAGCCACCTTCCCCACTGTCATTACCATTATTTTGTCAGATGGATGCAGAGCGGGAAGGTTCCTCAGACAATGGTGAAAGGCAAACAGGTTAGAGTTAGTGATCATCCAGAAATATTTATACGGCCATTACACCTGTTTTTTTCCTTGGCATTTTCATTTTGTGGGGCATAGAGAAACCCACATCATCAGTTCACCTAGTTTTTATACAGATGTGGAAATGTTGACAAATAACTTCAAAAGAAACATGAGTTAACAGCTCGGGTATTGAAGTATGGTTCCTCCTTTTATATTACTTGAGAAACCATTGTTGTATAAAAATCACAGTGCAATAAATGCAATAAAAATCATCTTTATTTATCAAAATAACATTTATTACCAAGACATGAAAAATGAAACTGACAAAGTAAGTTATATATTCCTATCAATCTTTTGAAATTTTCATGGATATACTCAATAAAAAGGCCTTACTTGCAAATTCCATTTGAGCTATTCTAATCAAATTTTCACATAAGCTGCTTATAATTGTTAACAGCCCCTTTTGAGAAGATGGGTGATTTTTTATACATATATAGAGAGAGGGACAAAAAGGTATTATAGTGTTAATATAAAATATAAATCAAAATTATTGATTTATATAATGTTTAGAGAGTTATTTTGGAATTTTTTGTATGAAAATTTTGCCAAGTAAGTTCTATTCTTTTGATTTGCTATGAAAGATTTGCTGTTTTTATTTTACAAAAATAAAAATCATGAGAATTGGGGCTGAGTTCCTTACCATACTTCTTTAATAGTAACTCTATGCCCCACTCCACATATTTTTAAATTTTCACGTAGGACTATTACATATATTTGTCAGTCAATGACTACTTGCAGAGGAAAATGAGTTATTGGAGCAGATAAATCATTTGGCTTACAATGTTTGCTTACTGGCTTTTAACTACCAATAACAGTTCTGCTAAGCTTCTACTCAAAAAATTTTTTTTTTCTCTGTGTTTGGCTCAAGTCTTCCTCACACATTCAGTTTTATAGATTACTGTCAGGTACGTTCTGAAGAGAGCACTTGCAACAGTAACGTATTTTCTGGCATTTTATTCTCAACCAGCATTTTTGAACACCAGCCACATGCAGAACCCCTGACTAGCCGCTCTTGTTATAAAGATGAACATAATGGCTCCTATCTTAATATACTTAGAAGTTTTGAGAAGAATCTCTTGAGGTTTGTATCACATTGCCAATATTTATTAAAATATCTTATATCCAGATTTTCATGAACTTTTTCATAGACTAAAATGTTTTCATTAAACAGTAACAATTTCTAATATTTCAAAGTTTTAATTTTTTAGAATTGTTCTAATGAAGTATAACTTAATTTGATGTCAACCAAGCAATTCACATGGTTCAAATTGAGATTTTTAAGACAAAATACAGTGAAAAATCCCTCTTTTTTCCTAGTCTTCCATCCAGCCAGTTTCTCTTCCCCAGCAAAAGCCTAACCCCAGCTGGCTTACATTAGGTTCAGGCACATATAAAAGAAAACTCATATATCTTTGACTTAAATACTCAAACAGAGAAATTCAGAGGTGTCTGTTTGTTGCTTACAAGGTAGTGCTACATATCATCAGGGACTTGGATTACTTCTATCTTTTTTGTATGCAATTTTCATAACTTTATTTGATAGTCAGTGGTTGGTTCTCATCCATGGTGACTGTAAATTTTGAAAGGTGATGAGAGGTAAATAGCCAACATACAGAGCTTGTTTGCTGAATCCTCATCCTCATTATCTTTTATGGACAATTGCACGTGGATACAGTATAGGATATTCCTGTTCCTTTGGCCCAAACTGGTGTCAGTGTGCACATGTAGATTTTCCATCTCCTTCACGGCAGATTTCCAAGCTCCCTGAGTGTCCAAGGGGGCATGCTTTCAAATGTCGATGATGTGTTTTCTCGTCACCACTAGCTGATGGCAAGCACAACCCTTCTCACCATCTTTCTTCGTGGAGCCACTCTGTCAGGCCCAGGTTAGAAAGGACACAAATGAGGAATTGTGCCTTTCTGTCTTTAGCTTCCTCCCTTAGGTTCTAATCTCAAGGCTTCCTCTTGGTCCATTTTGGCTACTGGCAGGCCATCTGCTATTTCTGTATTCCAGGGAGGGGAAAGAAGTCAACAGGAGACAAAAGGCGTGGCTCTGTAAAGAGCTATTTCTGATACGAGGAAGGAGGAGGTGGAAGGAGAAGTTCAGATCACAGGGGACTTCATATGAAAGGATCGCCTGTAGGAGGGGGCCACGAGCAGCTTGCCAGAAAGTTGTACCTGGATTGGAATGTACCAGGAACAGTGGTGGCCGAAGACAGGCTTCACATATTTAACCAGTTTGCCTAGACTCAGCTTTTTTTCATAACTTCCATGGATCCATTTATGGATTGCAATTTAATCCACTCTTCATTATATCAGAGTGTCTTATTAAGTAATATGTTACCTAAAAATATGAAAGAGAAATAATATCAAGTGTTGTATTTGATGGATTTCTTCCCTAAGTTAAAATGTAGCTCTTTATATATGCTTCAATTCAGCCCAGATTACACATGTACCTGTGTCCCATTTCACTAATATCCTTTTTCAAGCAAAACCTTTTATGTAATGGCTTAATTTCAAGGGAAAAAAATATTCTGGAAGGAAAGAGTAATATGAGGTATCAGAGAAAAAGAGCAGTCTACTGTTTGTTCTAAAAACTATGAGGGCTTTTTAGAGACCTGCATTTCCTTTCCAGAGGCTCCATGAACTAAACCTTGGGAAAAGAAATGGACTATCAGTGGTCATTACAGTATACTTATTTCAGGGCTGGATTCTGAATAAATACATATATATATATTTATCAGTAGAGTTGGGGGAAAAAGCTTTTTTGGAGATGACAGTGTCACTAAAATATATGAATGTGAAGTATCTATTACTTCTCATGGAAACTTTAATAAAACATATAGAAATCTGTTCCTTAATCTTTAGTAAGGGATAATTGACAAAATTGTAAGATATTTAAAGTGTATAATGTGATGATTTGATATCTATACATTATGATAGAATTCCCTCACGCAGTTAATTAAAACATCCATCAGCTCACACATATACCCACCCCCTGCCCCCCACACACCTTTTTTGGTAAATACTTTTAGGATGTGGTCTCTTAATGAATTTCAATTCTACAATATAGTGTTATCCACTTTAGTTATGTTATACATTAGGCCTTATTCATTCTATAAGAGAGTCTGTACCCTTTCACCAGCTGCCCACTGTTTGCCCCGTCCTCCAGCACCTGACAACCCCTTTTCTACTCGTTTTTTTTTTTCTGGTGTTTTCTTTGATTCCACACATAAGTGAGATCATTCAGGTTTGTCTTTCTCTGTCCAGCTTATTTCATTTAGCATAATGCCCTCCAGGTTGTTCACCCATGTTGTTGCAAATGACAGGATTTCCTTAATTTTTTTTAAGGCTGACTGATAGTCCATTTTGTGTGTGGGTATATATACATTATAAGGAATATATATATGTATATACATACCTGCATGTAAAATGGACTAATAATGTTGCAGTGAACATGAGAGTGCAGGTATCTTTTCAAGATAAGGATTCCATTTCTTCTCTACTCTTTCTGATAATTGAAAACCAGCTCAAAAAGTTACTCTTTTGGAATACAGCTTACCAAAAGGATTTAACAAATAACAATTACTTTATAAAAATCGTATTACTTCTTTCTGCCTTTCTCAACATTTCCCACCAAAAATATCTCAATTACACATACTGTATGGCATTAATATGTGTTAATTTTTAGGAGATATTATCAGAAGACATTACCATTTGACTTTGGAAACTTCCTTATGGTGGTCTCCTTTCTGCCTAGTATCATCCTAACAGGGACATCACACTAAGCTAATTTATTAAGCACTTAACATTCAGTAGCTATGAATAGGATTAGGTAGTCTGTTTTAGTTAGGCCACTTTGGTGTTTATAACTCATAATGCTTTTCCTTGAATAAAACGCTGTCACTATTTCTGCAAATTTGAATGGATTGTCAAGTGCTAAACATATTTGATTCTTTTTTTTTTGAGCTATTCAAATAGATTTCAGAACAAGAGCAATTTCACTTTGTTAATTAAAGGACATACCATAGTACCGTCTCTAAAGGTTTAGAACCGTATTAGGGTTGTTTATGTTCTGTGACAATCTTTTTAAACAGAGGAAAGTGAAGGGTGGGGTTTTTCCTTACCACACGCAGCATGGTATCAGGAAGGTGGCCAACAGCATGACCTTGGCGTTTAAGCCCATTTCCTCCCTATAAAACTGTAATAATAGTTCCAAGCCTGAATGGTTGTTATGAGTTTGAAAATGAATTGACATATAAAAGGACCTGGCTAGTGTCTGGTATATACTAATTCAGTAACCATTGATTTTTCTTTCTTTTTATTGTTAAAATTCCGTGTTGTGTGTTTAGTGATCTTTGTAGAGATGATTAGAGATAAAAAGTTCAGTAGTGACATATAAGAGTGTCCATTTTAATAACTTACTCTTTTTTATTTGGAACTCTAAAGCTAGTGCTTTTGAAAGATTTATTCTCCTATACCTATAATTCTCTTGGTTGCTACCGTATCAATGGTGGCAATGGTAGGCTAGGTTGGTGGTTATGTGGAAAAGTCACCAATGTTTTTCTTTCACAGATAACTGAACACATCATTATGGTTTTTTTTTTTTTTAGTTCTGTAAATATATTTTTACTGTATAATATCCATTTGTAATCTAATGATAGACACGTGGCTAGAAAGTAAGATTTCTCCTGAAGAGTCTGAGTGGCTGGTCAGACTATGGACACTTGGCCTTGGTTGGACCAGGACGAGTGGGCCATTGGGTGACAAATTAATCCAGGACTTGGAACTAGACAAAACAGTAGAGACCACAAGTTCCTGCCACCGTGGATCACTGGTTGGCACTGAAGGCAACTGGCTGACAGATAGCTATCCTCTGTACAGACTGTTCAGTAGGCCCCTGAGAAAATACTTAAAAATACTTAAAGTATTTACAGCTTAAATCAATGCATATAGATTAAAAATGGAAAATTTAGAAGTTGTACCAATATGTTAAAAATTCTTAATATTTTAGTAATAAGATTTTTTAACTGTCTCATAAAGGCAAAATAGTTATAAGATCACTGTAAACTTACTGTGTCGGGTTTTTCTTTTCCTAAAATTATACTAGCCTTCATCAGTCCTCTATCTTGATTCCTATTTCAAATATCAACTCTCCTGGATTGTTCCATTATAGATCTTTTGATGTGTTGTGAAGGTAGTGTGTGCATGTTTGACACACACTGTTCTGTGTTTCTGCTGCATCTCGTGATTGTTACCACAGGTTAGAAAATTTTAAAGACAAAATTAAATTACAATTTTTTTATTATCATTGCCTTTTATTTTTTAATAGAAACAGCTGTCACTATAGTCACGGTCACTAAGAAGAAATGCTGGCATAATAATGTGCTTTGCAAAGCAGTCAAGTATTCCCCTGTTGATAGATAGTTCATCTCATTTAAAACAGTATTCATGGAGCAAACATATTTTATAATAATTTTGTCAGACCCACTCATTTTTATGTATTAAGGAACTTTACAGAAAGAGTATAAAATCAAGGAGCAGGTTTCAAATCCAGCCTTACTCACTTATAGTGTGACCTTTTTTGAGTTATTTAAGCTAGCTTAAATTCAGTTTCATATTTGTAAGATGGAGATAATAACTGTAATATCTATTTCAAACGGCTTTTGAGCACTCGAAGCTATTCAGATGTGAAGGGTTTAGGATGTCACCTGGCACTGGGCGTATCCCCAGGAGGGGCACCTGTATTTTTATTGTTGACATCATCTTCATTATCATTTTTTTTAATTAACATTTCTTATATGCCCAAGCCTAGCGTTATTCCTGTGAATGTAAGAAAGATGGAATCATGAATATTCATTTTATTATAAACATTTTCATTAAAAGATTAATATGTCCAGGGCAGCCCAGGTGGCTCAGCAGTTTAGCAACGCCTTCAGCCCAGGGCCTGATCCTGGAGACCCGGGATCAAGTCCCATGTCAGGCTCCCTGCATGGAGCCTGCTTCTCCCCCTGCCTGTGTCTCTGCCTCTCTCTCTCTCTGTGTCTCTCATGAATAAATAAATAAAATCTTTAAAAAAAAAGATTAATAAGTCCATAACCAACTTCTTGTGATATGTAACTGGAGACATCTGTTAAATGACATTTAAATGCACTTGTGCATTTAGATTTTAATTGTAATTGGCATTCATATGCCTGGTCCACTTAAAAAAATTTTTTTTTAAACTTATTCTTACCCTTTTGCTAAGTGTAGTCTTTATCAAGAGCTCAGTGATACCATTATATTCTTGCACACCCTTAAAAAATGTATGGTAAGCAAGTGCTGTGTACTTTCACTTACATATCTTATTCTCATAATGCAGCAGGTGAAGATTAGAGTATCATCATCATCTTCAAGAGAGTATGAGTCTCAGAATGCTTATGGGACTTGTTCAAAGTTATGCCTGGTCTTGTGTCACCAGGTCACTGTTAATTTCATTAAACTGCCTTACTTTTTGAAAGTGCTATAATTGGGACAACCTGTGGGAATTTCCTTTCCTCTGTTAACTGGGGGACAGAACTCTAAAGAACGTTCTAATAGGACTATACAATGATGGGCTGACCTGCCTTAGGCCAAAATGACCTTACCGGTTTTAAGATAGCAGAAACAGAATCATTGCTTAACAGAAAAGTTAGTGAAGAAATTGAGGTTTATATGAATGACTGAGTTTGTGTCTAGTATAGACCTTCCAAAACTCAAAATTAGGACTTGCTAATGAGTTGTTTTCTCATGCTCTCCTCTAATCAGATGCCATACCCAGAAGATTTTGCCTTCACAAGGTTTCTTTAGAACCCTTAAAAACATAATGCTACAGAACAAATGCATTAAACAAATATTTGATTACCTACCATGTGCTGGGAACTTTGCTAAGCAGGTAATTTGTGACTTCTTCTTGAGGTGAATTCTGAATAATTCTTTGAGGGCAGAGGAAATGATGTGCCCTCATTAACATCTAGATAATAGATGGTTCTATAATAAACACTCAACAAATGTTCACCAAAAACATTTTTCTTATAAAATTGAGCTGTATGTTACTTGCTAGCAAATGGAATTGCATACTCTCCATACCCCACAGCCAGCTCCCTGAGCACTCATCAGCCCTTTAAAAGACAAAAAAAAAAAAGCTTAAATTTCTCGATAAATGAGATAATAAATGTACCTCTTACCTAAGGCGCTTAATCACAGTCTGTCACTTAAAGTGGGAGCACCCTCACCAACGGAGACGGGAGGAGTGGAAGGAGCACTCTGAAGGTGAGATTGAGGATGTGGCATCTTGTTAAAGAGGGAGAAGAAAAAAAGTAAACATTTAAATAGACTTGAGATCTTGAAATTCAAGTAAAACTTGTTTTCAGTTTTCATCGAGTGTGTGACAGCATCATCAAAGTTTTGGACTCTCTTTAACCCTCCTCTTTGCTCCCCATGGCAGTTGTCCTTGGATTTGCAGATGCATGCTTGCAAAATAATTGGCATCATGTCCACACTCAGCCATGTCCAAAGACATCTGGGTCTTCCCCAGAGAGCCCTTCGGCTCTCTTCTCTTGAGTATGTGTTTTTAGTAAGGCAGATCTTTCTCAGAAGTCCTTTAACAGACTTTTTAAGTCTTAATGGCCAGAACTAGGTCACAAGGCCATATGGGCACTGGCTCTTTGACCCAAAAAGCCTCTTACCTAGAGTACTCTAACAGCCCCCCAACTACTCTTCCTTCTTCAAGTCTTAACACACTTGAGTCCATCCACGGCCACCACAGTTTTTTACTCAAGACGCAGATCCAATCATGCCATTCCATTGTTTGAAAATTGGAGGAGCCTTCCCTTTGCATATTGTTGCCCCTACTCCTTCCCTATCCTAGATCACCCGGCAAGTGCATGCATAATCCTCAATGAAGTGGGCTAGATTTTAGTTCTATTAATTGTGAAATATTCATAAACACATTTTAGATCAGGGAATCCCTGGGTGGATCAGTGGTTTAAGTGCCTGCCTTCAGCCCAGGGTGTGATCCTGGAGTCCTGGGATCAAGTCCCACGTCAGGCTCCCTGCATGGAGCCTGCTTCTTCCTTTGTCTGTGTCTCTGCCTCTATCTGTGTCTCTCATGAATAAATAAATAAAATCTTAAACACACACACACACACAGACACACACACATTTAAGATCAGATATTGAGGCTCTTTTTTTTAAATAAAAAGATCTTCAACTTATTATAGATGGTGTATTATACAAAGAAATAGAATTTACTGAGCAAATATTTATTGCACACTAATTATGGGCCACATACTGTACTTGGAGTCCAGGATTAAAACAGAGTTGACTTCAAGGAGCCTGTAGTCTAGAGAGGAAGACTTATTAAAATGGACAAGTAATTTTAAATGTGATAAATGTGAAGAAAGAAGAGGGTAACAAAAGACCCAACAACAGGAAGAGTTTGAGCTTCTCCAAAGAAATGGTG
The DNA here is from genome assembly GCF_048164855.1 of Canis lupus baileyi. Lineage (NCBI taxonomy): Eukaryota > Metazoa > Chordata > Mammalia > Carnivora > Canidae > Canis > Canis lupus. The sequence goes on from NC_132854.1 coordinate 45,817,956, forward strand.
CATTAAGTAAGAACTGAACGTGTCTGTGTGCAGAAAGTGAGTATGTGGCATAGGGATTGGGAAAGGCAAGAGTGGATTGGCTAGAAGCCACTAGAGAGGAAACTGCAGTGATTTAGATAAGAGATGGCAGTGGCTTGGACTAGATTTTTTTTAAAGGTTTATTATTTGGGGGAGAGGTGGACAGACGGGGGTGGGTGGAGAGAATCTCAAGCAGACTCCCATCTGAGCGCCAAGCCCTACATGGGGCTTGATCCCACAACCCCAAGATAATGAGTCAAAATCAAGAGTTGGACACTCAACTGAGTAAGCCACCCGATGCTCCTTGGACTAGAATTGAAGCAGTTAGGGTAGATTAAAAAATACTGAACATGGTAAGGGGTTGTATGTGCAGAATAAACAGGGGACTCATGAGTTATTGCCTTGAGCAGATGGATGAGGCTATTGTTTCCCAAGGAAAGGATCACGCTTGGTTAGAGAAAGAGGAGCCCGAAAACATTTGAAAAGATCACATCAGCAGCTACCCAGTCAACCACTTGGAGAACTAGAATATGTGCAGGATATTGCCATTGCCACAAGGGTGCCATGCCATCCTGATGATGCACCCTCTTCCTGTCTCTGCCTCTGTTTCTGCTGTCATTGCCAGTAGATGTAATGTTTATACCTTTCTGGCATATGTTGATGCTATATTTCTTGACCCTATGGCTCTAACCCATTACTTCTTTCTGTTTCTTGATTTTAATGTCCCTATACTATTTGTGCCCCTCTATGTGTGTTTCATGGTCCCACAAGGGCAGTTCACGGGGTGAGTTCGAGAATATCAAATACACAATGTCCTGTAATGCAGCATCTCCTGGCTGCTGCCCAGGGCGCCATCACCACTGCTGTAGGACACAAAGCATGGCGACTTTGTTTTAGCCATTCATGCTATAAATTGTTTTTAGCATTAACTCTGTCCAAGTGATACACTAGGCCATGGAATGAGCATATGCCTTGCAGTTATTAAAACGTTGATCTAACTTTTGGCTTTTCCATTCATCAAATATATGAACATGGGCCAAGAATTACTAGGTTCTCTGTGCCTCGATTTTCTCATCCATAAATGACGTACGACATTATCTCCAGTTCTGAGGATTAAAGGGAGTAATACAAGTAACGGGTTTAGTGTATTCGTATCTAGCATTAGCAGTGGCGGTGGTAGGAGTGATGGTGGTGGTCGTGATGGCGATGGAGGGAATCATTGAGGCAACAGGAATGATACTGTAGGAATGTAGGTAATACAATTTTGTATCTTGGTTCTGTGGGGGGTTGGGACAGTAGATTGTGCACACAAAAAACTGCCTTTGGCTCAGAAGGACCATGGATAAGAAAGACACTCAAAGCTTCAAGGACTGTCCAGTACAAAGGAGTTTTTAAATTTAGTTGTGCTCTATTGTTAGGAAACAAATCACTATGCTCACTTAAACTTGGACCTTGGAGAGTGTATTTTATGAGTTCAACGCTGAATTACTTTCACAGTTCAAGAACACTGACAAAGTGACTTAAAAGTGTACAACAATTATCTAACTATTTCAGAAAGTCAATTTAGGGGCGGAAACTCTATATTAAAATGGAAAGAACAATGCTCACTTGCATGTACTTTAAAGAGCAAGTTAAAGCCTCGCTTCTTGGCCAGGGTGCATTATAGTCATTCAATTACATCCTTTGAGCTTTTTTGTCTTTTTGACAGAACAAACTGATTTCAAAGTATAGCTCTGTTCTCTGTAATAAACTGTTTTGTATAAAAACTTGCAGGCGGAATTCAGAGCACAGTGTGAATATTCTCTTTGTTTTAATTATTTTTGATACCTGTTCATTTGAACAGTTTTAGTGGAAAAAACTTCTTAGGAATAAACAATATGTAGTAAACAGTTTTAAGAAAGTAAATATAAGGATATTAATGGCTAACACTTGTTAAGCCCTTGCTTATAGACCAGTCAGTATGCTAAGATATTTACATATATTATCTCAGTAATCATAACAGTCAGGAGTTAGAAGTCGCTATTATCTTCATTTTACAGATAAAGAAGCTAAAACTTAGATTTCACTAGGCTCGCACACCTCTGGAGAGACAGAGCCATCGTTCACACCTCATGTTTTTTGTTTTTTTTTTTTTTTTTTTTTTTTAAATTTTTATTTATTTATGATAGTCACACACACACACAGAGAGAGAGAGGCAGAGACACAGGCAGAGGGAGAAGCAGGCTCCATGCACCGGGAGCCTGACGTGGGATTCGATCCCGGGTCTCCAGGATCGCGCCCTGGGCCAAAGGCAGGCGCTAAACCGCTGCGCCACCAGGGATCCCCACACCTCATGTTTTTAACCACATTGTTGATTGAGCAAGTTCTGTATTATTCCTTCTTCCTTGATTGTTTAGCAGTAATTAGATTGTAAAGATTGAGTTTAAACTCAATGGAAGTTGGATCCTCTATTTTGATAGCTGAATCACCATTTTATTAATATGCCTCCCCAGTTTACTTCCATATTTATAGTTGCATGCCTTTTTTGAAATGCATTTTAGGTTATCATTTGTTGTATTATTTTAAAGCTAAGATTAAAGGCAGAGAATATACTTATAATAACAATAATAAAGTTTGACTTTTTTCCTTGAAATCTGTAATAATAAGTCAGTAATAATAAGATATTTGCATGGTATTTTTTTTTAAAGCACAACTTTTCTACCTTAGTTGTCTTCAATCTGTTATTCAAAAAGACCAACTTAATAAAAGTAAATCATGTTAAATTAATAATTCTATAAAATTACAGGCTCATTCAGAAATAAAAGTTACTCATTATGAATATGAAAGAGTACAAGGTATGTGCCCATTTAAAAATTTTACTCAGGTACTATTTCATTTCAAATGGCTATGGACCTACATTTTTTTCATAGATTCTAATGAGTTTCTATATGCCTGAATATAGTTATCTCTAGGTTGTGGGAGGACAGATGATCTTTAAGTTTCCTTATTCATTTTTATTTTTTTTCTTATTCATTTTTATATCTCTCATACCTAGCAATTAAGAAAAATCTTGTCAATAATGTTTTTTTAATAAATTCATTTTTAAATTAGTTTTGATTATTCACAACGAAGAGTTGTGTTTTACTTTTTTTTAATCCAGATGAAAAGCAAGATTTTGTTTTGTTTTGACGAGATGAGATAATTATAAAAACAACACATCTTTAAAAAAAACAAAACACATCTTAAAATATTCAGAAAATGCATTCTAGAAACAGGTCAGAGCTATGGAGATATAAATATGGGAATTCTCAGTAGACAAATGGTAGTCAGACAACACAAGTACAGAGATTACTTTGGAAATCAGTGTGGATAGAAAGGAGATAATTTTTAAGAACTGAGCCCTGAGACTCACTAACATTTAGGGCTCAGGATGATGAGGAGGACACATCAGAACACTGAGAAGGAAAAGCAAGCAAGGCTGATTGATATAATGGAAGCTAAAGAGAAAGACATTTCAGGAGGGACACAGTGACAGCTGTGCCCAATACTGCTGAGCCGTCAAAGGAGCTGAGAACCTTGAAACAACCATTGGATTTATGAATGAGGAGACAGGTGACTGAGGAGGCTGGTTTGGGAACAGTGGGTAGGACAAATACTGAAATGTGTTCAAGAACGTGTTCAAGAAAAATTAGAAACTGAGGTTCTAGATCAGTCTTTCAAGGCAGTTTGTTATTAAAAAAAAAAAAAAAAAAGGGGAGAGAAGTAGAAGGAGTCAGGTTCCAATGAGGAAATAGCATTTTGGTTTGCTGAAGAGAACCGTGACTTGGGGAGAAATTGATGTTAGGAAAAGAGTGGATTGCTGGAGCATTGTCCTCGTATGAGAGGCTGAGGTCTAGGGTTGACCCTGTTAGAGAATGTACCGTCTATGGGTAGGAATGGGAGGGAGGGTAGAGTATGGGGGCCGTAGTGAGGCAGGTGGAAAAACATCACCCCTGAAGGGGGGGTTTGTGGAAGCTCTTTTCTCTCTGGTGGAGTAACTAATTTTTGTTTCTTCTGTAGTTTAAGAATTTTCTAAGAACCTTTTTCCAAATGGCATGGTTTATTTAAACCATCTTTACAGAAATATTGAACCTTGCTATGAGATGTATCACCCACTCTTCTGAGTTATAAACCGGGGGGGATTTAAACTTTCCAGAAATACCAGATTTTCTACTTCAGTCCCTTTGATTCCAATTGCCTTTAATATGGTCACCCAATTTTAACTTCCTAAAACCTTATTCTGCAGTTTTCTTCCTGATATGTTGTAACTGTGAGAAAGTCCATTTTATTTCTCTGCGCTTTCACATTTAACTTGAGAAAGCCCTGTTTTCCAGATATTTAACCAGTTTCTAAATTACTTAACCAGGTGCCAGAGTAGTGCATTTAATGTACCAAGTAATGATTACTGATTGCTGGTCAATCCATATTCTAATTGCTTTTCCCCTCAAGGTATTGTTCTCTTGGGGGAAATTGTCAGCTGTTCAATGTTTTGAGACCAGAAACATTTAAAAATGCATTAAAACTTAAACTTGGAGCTTGCTAGAAACACATTTAGCTGGCTTTACTACTAGGTTCTAATCACTTCTCCCATGTAATGAATATGACTTCATTTTGTGTTGAAGTCTGTTTTCTCAGGCAGATGGATATAACCATTTTCTGAAATTATTGCCACAATAACTGCTAATAATATAATCATAATTACTTCCTTGCATTTATATGTATATGTCAATTCTACTCAATCAAGATATTCCCCTGGAAAATATGTTACTAATATAAAATATTAACATAGTTTTGTTGGCCATTTCAATGTGAGGAAATCAACTTAACTCTATTGTCCAAAAATGCTAATATAGCTAACCTAAATTATCAATAGTAATCTGAATGACTAACAGGAGAGAAAAAGGAAAAGGAAAAAGATGACCTCTTGGGGCTACTTTATTTCCTGTTATTGGCAGCAGATCTCTCATATCCGAAGCTTATTTTGTTCAGGAATCTAGATAACAAAAGAAATAGTCTCTTAAAGTGGGGGCTTAGGGCTTATGGACACGTTTGAGCATCTCTTCATTTCGGGTCTTTTTAATAGTCAAACAAAAATGTCACAGAGAGGCCTGGGTGGCTCGGCAGTTGAGTTTCTGCCTTTGGCTCAGGTCATGATCCTGGGGTCCTCAATTGGGTCCCACATCAAGTTCCCGCAGGGAGCCTGCTTTTCCCTCTGCCTGTGTCTCTGCTTTTCTCTGTCTCTCATGAATAAATAAATCTTAAAAAAAAAAAAAAAAAAAAAAAAGTCACAGCATTTTGCAAAGTATATTAAGAAAATATAATGAAGTAACTTAATCACCATTGTTTGCAGCTAACATTCTATTTTGTACATTTTTTATTCAGGTTCTAGATGTTTCTCTTTTCTTTCTGCTTTCCAGTTTGACCTAGTAACTTCTTACCTGAAAAATGGGAAACGATGACCTGCTTCTTTACCACTGTCTTTTATTAGACATTATTAAGTTTGCAGGTGATTCAGAATCAGAAGAAGTAAAAAATATATGTATGCATATGTCTTAAGTGGGTAACAACATATGAGGAAAACTGAAGCATTATGGGCACAGCTCAGTATGAGGAAACACAAAATAGAATTGTTAAAGACCTTACTAAGATTAGCACAGGAAAGCATTGCCGCCTCAGCTGTGAAATACAGGCTTTGTGAAATCTAGAAATTTCTTTTACCATTCTTATTATACTTCCACATTCTTAATATAGGAGTTGTTCTGCTACGTATTCTTTATTTCTCCCTTTTCACCAGCATGGCATACTCTGTACATTGTTTAACCATAGACTGAAATAATAAAATACTAGAATACTTATTTCAGCAATGTTTTCACCTTCACAAATGTCCCAGTTTCTTGAAATTACCCTTCGGAGCCAGTTTACAAGCCACACAAGTAAAGGCCTGTTTACTTCATAGTCTTCCCTCATTGATCAGAAATGATTTTATGAGATTCTTCTTTTTCTTTTTCTTTTTTTTTTTTTTTTTTTTTTTTTTTTTTTAAGCAAACCCTCCAAAGGGCTGCTAATTATTTTTCTATGGTCAAATCTACTCTCAAGGGGAGAATTTCTTGCCACCATTGAAAACATAGATGCTATGGGCAGTGAGGGCAATTACAGAAAAATCGGCAGATTGCTCTGAGCAGAGTGAGAGGGGCATCGAGGGAGGAAGTATAACTTCCCAGAGAAATTTTTGAAAAGGTTTCTTGCTAAGCAGGGTCCTCAAATATTTAAAAATCTATTGTTGCTCTTTTGTCATGAATCAAGAAAGTACATTCTGGGTTTGGGGATTTTTTTTTTTTTTCTGATCTGTTTCTTTGGGGTATGGAATGTGCTGCATTCATTTCTGAATGTCCAACCCTTAACATACTGTATGGCACATAGCAAGAGAACAGTAAATGATGACAGAATAAATATCTATTTTTTGGGCAGACATATCAGTTCATCTTTACTTAAGAATCACCTTTATTTAGGTTTTTCTTGTTTTAGCAATGCAGTGCTTATTTGTTCTTTCATTCTTTCCACATTTTTTGAGAACTTGAGGATACCAATGTGAAAAAAGAGACAAAATCCCCAGTCCTTCTAGAGGATAAATTCTGAAGAAAGAAGATGATAAACTGTATAAATAAAATGCATAATATGTTAGATGGTGAAGTAGGCTATGGGAAAAAAAAATCTGCTTTAGGATGGGGGTGGAGCTAATGCCTGCTGGATAATAGAAACACTGAGTACCAGAGCAACTAACATTTTGGAGAGGAGCCTACCCATTTTTCATACCTACAGCTGAGGCATGTGTACCTGCCACTGTGAGGTGATGCCAATAGCTGCTCAGGCTAGGGACTGGCAATCGGGCCTTGGCCCCAGAAGTGGGGTATCAATTTCAGAGCAGTGAAACCAGCCACATTTTGGCAGTTGTGTGCAGCCGGACCAGCAGAAAGCAAGACTGAAAAGGCCTCAGCAAAGAGTCGGTTCCCCTTCATAATGTTTACTATATTCTGAAGTTGGGGGCAGTGAGGAGTTGCACAAGATTAAAAGTTAGCAGAAAAGTCTTGTTGAGGAAATAACCTGCTGGGAAATCACTTGAAACTCTGGAAGGCTATATCCTAGGAACCAGGAATTGGGGCAAATCAGAATAGACTAAGTCTTACTAAGTCTGCAACTTAGCCTAGAGTCAGTTTTGTCCCTGAATGGATTAAGGTGATCATTTACTCTTCCTAAGAGAGGAAAGTGTGAGCCCTCATGTAGAAGACTGTGTCATCTGAGGCATCCTTGTTCTTTGCTTTTTAATATGTATATAATGTCCAGATTTCAAAACATTCCTAGGCATGTCAAGAGATAGGACATATGAACACACAAACATACACATACAAAATAGCAATATGCAGATGATCCAGACATTAGAGTTATTAGACAAGGACTTTGAGATTAAAATATTCAAGAAAATAAAATAGAGAAGATGGAATGTTTTACCAAAGAATTAGAATCTCAAAAAGAATCAAATAGAAATTCTAGAATTGAAAGATACAAAATCTGAAATTAAGTGGATGGATAAAATGATGAATAAATGTCAACTTAAACAGGGATCCCTGGGTGGCGCAGCAGTTTAGTGCCTGTCTTTGGCCCAGGGCGCGATCCTGGAGACCCGGGATCGAATCCCACGTCGGGCTCCTGGTGCATGGAGCCTGCTTCTCCCTCTGCCTGTGTCTCTGCCTCTCTTTCTCTCTGTGTGTGACTGTCATAAAGAAAAAAAAAAAATACGGTGTATTTAAAAAAAAAATGTCAACTTAAACAGTAAACAAAATTGATAAGCTGGAAGACAGCTGGAAAATATCCAATAAGAAGCACAGAGAGGAAAAAGAGGAAAGAAAAAAAGAGTATAATAGACATGAGATACACAAAAGGGCTTAACAGCACTGTCCAGTAGACTGTGTCATCGCAGGATACATATATAACTTAAACAGTTGAAATTAACCTTAATTTATTTAACCCAATGTATTCAAGAATTATTTCAACATATAATTAGCATATAAGTATCAATCAGCTACTTTGCTTTTATTCATCCACAGTCTTTGAAATTGATATGTATTTTCTACTTCACATCTTGTTTTGGACTCTCCATTTCACGTGCTCCACAGTCTTATGTGGCTATGGCTACCATATTAGCTCAGATTTACATGCTTATAATTAGAATCCCAGAAGGAAGAGAGGAAAGGAGTCAGAAGCAATATTTTTTTTAAAGTAGGTAGGAAAGGGGATAGAGAATGCTAAATATCAGCAGTGGGGAGGACATGAGGAGGTATATAGTTTTAAATAAAGACATGAGAGGAGGTGCCTGAGTGGGTCAGTAGGTTAAGCCTTTGGCTTAGGTCATGATCTCAGGATCCTGGGATCAAGCCCCACATCAGGCTCCCTGCTCAGCAATGAGTCTGCTTCTCCCTCTTCCTCTCCCTCTGTGATCTCTCTCATTCTCATTCAAATAAATGAAATCTTAAAAAAAAAAAAAAAAAAGAAGAAGAAGAAGAAAACGACATAGGAGGGCCTTCTTACAGGGCAATATTTGAGGATAGACATGAGGAGAAGGGGAAATAAGTGAGCCCTGCAAATAGATAAGGGAAGAGGCCCAAGGCAAGAACCTAAGGCAGGATATGATGGCATTTTTAAAAAAACATCAAGGAACCTAGTGTATGATAGAGGGATTAACTGGAAGACAAGGAGATTAGATCAGAGAAGCACAGAAGGCCAGATCATATAAAGCCTCAATAGACTTCTTAAAATTTATCTAGAAGTAAAGAATATATATATTTCTATATTTTGTTTATACACTTAATATTAAGGGAGGGGGAACTCAAGATTTAAAAATTAACTGTTTTTTCTGCTGTTGTTAATTAAAAAAAAAAAAATGTGTCCTGAAAGTGACTAATAAAGTCCTATATAAGTCCTTCATAAGTACACCACTACATAGGCAGTGGGAAGAGTCAGGAAAGGTGTGGTTTGTTTTGAGATTGGTTTTCAGAAATCCTTTTCCCCTAGTTCGTTAGATTATGATCAAACTCTGTTAGCGTAAATTTTTAAAATAATACCTTTTCCACACTGTGACCATATCTAGCAAGAAAATACAGTTATTTCCAAATTTTTTAATAAATTTATTTTTTATTGGTGTTCAATTTGCCAACATATAGAATAACACCCAGTGCTCATCCCGTAAAGTGCCCCCCTCAGTGCCCATCACCCAGCCCCCCCCCCACCCACCTCCCCTTTCACCACCCCTAGTTCGTTGCCCAGAGTTAGGAGTCTTTCACGTTCTGTCTCCCTTTCTGATATTTCCCACTCACTTTTTCTCCTTTTCCCCTTTATTCCCTTTCACTATTTTTTATATTCCCCAAATGAATGAGACCATATAATGTTTGTCCTTCTCCGATAGACTTATTTCACTCAGCATAATACCCTCCAGTTCATCCACGTTGAAGCAAATGGTGGGTATTTGTCGTTTCTAATGGCTGAGTAATATTCCATTGTATACATAAACCACATCTTCTTTATCCATTCATCTTTCGATGGACACCGAGGTTCCTTCCACAGTTTGGCTATTGTAGACATTGCTGCTAGAAACATGGGGGTGCAGGTGTCCCGGCGTTTCATTGCATCTGTATCTTTGGGGTAAATCCCCAGCAGTGCAATTGCTGGGTCGTAGGGCAGATCTATTTTTAACTCTTTGAGGAACCTCCACACAGTTTTCCAGAGTGGCTGCACCAGTTCACATTCCCACCAACAGTACAGTTCCAAATTTTTTATATGCACTTTTTTTTTTAAGATTGAAAATAACCACATTGAATTAGGAGTTAAGCATGGATATTTTTTTATTTTTTTTTAGTTATAAGTGGCTCAGTCTGTAGTATGTGTTAAGAGACATAAGGAGATTGAGTTACAAAGGTAAGACACTTCCTTATCTGACAAATGAAGGTTGTAAAATTGAGGATGCCTAGGTGTTAATATTGTCTTCTTGCTCAGAAGTATGTAACAATGTAATTCCTATAGCAAATCTGGGAAAATAAAGATGAATCTTCATTTTCTGAAGTTGGGTGAGATGATAAATTATTATAAAAGATCTGTCTTAGAAAAAGAAAAGTGGTGAGAAGAAAAGGTTGACAAGTGTGAGGACTGAGTTTCTTCGAGGATTGGTATTAGCTCTAGGTTTTTAACACTTCTACGCATAATCTGGAGAAAGGGTAGGACTCAGTTAAATATCAGAGGTTTTATAGAACACAGAACTTTCTAGTAGAAAGTCAATAAATTGTTAAGAGTCCTCAGATGCAGGACATCTGGGTGGCTCAATGGTTGAGCATCTGCCTTTGACTCAGGGCATGATCCTGGAGTCCCAGGATCGAGTCCCACGTCAGGCTCCCTGTGAGGAGCCTGCTTCTCCCTCTGTTTCTGCCTCTCTGTGTCTCTCATGAGTGAATAAATAAAATCTTTAAAAAAAAAAAGAGTCCTCAGATGGGCAGCTAAATATTGAAATGGGCAAATGCAATGCTATATAGCTGGTCATTGAAAATCCAATATATGTATGTCTGTGTATATGACTTTGAAGCAGTGGTTTTTTTTCTTTTTCAAAGGGTACCCCAATTCTTATGAAAATTATGAACCATTTCCCTAGGAAAAGCTCTTAATCCCCACAATAAAAAGTCATGTTTTAACATGGTGGTCTTGAATTAACTAAAAAGTTACCAAGTGATTTTCCTCAGTCCATTCATTCAGTAAGTGAACAAATACTTATTGAGCTTCAGTTATAAACTTGATCCTAAATTAAGTACTGAAATACATAAAGACCAAGACAAACTTGACAGCTGACTTCACATAGGTTACAATTTAGGGAAGGAGATAAATAAGAAAGCATTTATGTCATAATGTGATAACTGTTCCCACACTCTTGCCAAAATGCTTTCAAAGACTCTGGAGGGGCACCTAATTCAGACTGTATGATGGACAAAGGGGTTTCAGAAATAGCTGTGAGGGGCACTAATTAACATCCAATGGTTACTTTCAATCACATTTTTAAAAATTCACAGACACAGAATGTTATATCTGCATTTCAAAGATTTAATGTCCGTAGGTCTGACATACCTCAAGATGAGTAAATGCAATGAATAAAGAACAAAAATGAACAGAAGGATAAAAGCAGTTTTTAAATGTATGATTTCTTTTGGACCCTAAGACAGGCTGAGAGAGAACATGATAAAATAGACATATAAATGCATATATGTATACACATATATAAAATAAGTAAATTTACTATTTATTTATTTTCAACAGGGATGGAGAAAGAGCTGACATTGTGTTAACAAAGACTTGTTTACCAAATCCCCCAATACTAGAATAAAAGATATGTATCCTTGAAGCTTGATCTGAGTAACTTCCTTTAAAACGTAAATATTTTGGGACTCGTTATCCTAAAGATTGTACCAGAAGGAAATTAAAATTAAAATTAGTGGAAATGAAGATTTCTGATAAGTTTTAGAAAGACAGGAATATTAAAATAATGTATATCACGTTTGAGGTTGATTTCACAAGGATAACCAAACAATTTTTATTAGTATAACAAAGACTTCCTGTCTTAGCAGACAAGCCCTGTGGAATCTCACTGATATAACATAGTAAAGGTTGATTTCTCTCCCCATGAGATTCAGTATGGGCTAGGCAGTTTACCTCTATCATGCAACTAAATCCTCATTCTCTTCTGAAGGGAAAGAAAAATAGAGGAGATGCTTTGGATCTTAATTGCCTGACCCCAAATGGGACACATGTCACTTCAACTACTAAGAAATCTGAGGTGGCCACATGGTCCAACGTAATTGCAGAGTAGTCTAGGAAGTGTAGGAAGGCCTATGGAATATTTGGTGACCACTGTGTCTATCACACCCTTCAATACTACGTTCTTTGGGGACACTTGTCAACAGAAATATTATTGTGGCCTGACAAAGGAATGAATACATATGTGCCTTTATTATACACCCCTGCATGAACATATGCGTCCTTCATTTCCAGAGTTCTCCAAAACAGGAAGTATCCACCAGAGAAATATTTGACTACTATAACAAAGCTTTGTAGCCAAGCGATTGCAGGATAAGAGGGAAGGGGCAATTCACTGTTACAGTGTAGAGAGATATGCTATTATGAGAATTGCTATTTCTTCCCCTTTGTCCTTCCTCAGGATAGAAATAATGGGTTAAGTGGGAAATGGTGGCACCACTAAACAAAACAGGGAAAGAGCTGAGTTTCCCCCCTCCCAGGAGAAAATAAGTCTGCATTTAGACATGAGGAATTTGAAGAGGAAGAGGGAAGAGATGGAGGCAACATTCTGTACACAGATAGAAATGAGGCCTGCAACCCAAAAAAAAGTGTTTAGCATAGAGATGTAAAATTTGGAGACAAAAGCCTAAAGTTGAAGCCATGGAGCGCCATGCACTTTATAGAGGAAATACCCACATTTAGGGTCGATAGTGTGAGAGGATGGAGGAGTAAGAGGATCACGGGGCAAAAAAAGTGAATGAGCAGTATTGCTTCAGGGCCAGCAAAGGATCTGCTAAGGAGTTTGGAAGGAGACAGAAAAAAAAAAGAATAGCTCTTTCCACCCAATTTAGAGATTATAAAATCCAAGTGCACCCATCATTCTGATTCCGCTCCAGTGGCCCATGCAAGGTCACCAACAGGCAGCCCTTCCCCAGTGAGCTCTGCCTCCAACCACCAAACTGCTCACAATCCATGAACCGTGAAGAAGTCCTGGAGAAAGTCCAGCTACAAATTAAGATGGAGTAAATGACAGCATTTTCTAATAACAATCTGGAATTCAGACCAGTCTCTGCCTAAAAGTGTTTCTAGAAGACTCGGATGCAGGGAAGTAGATTAAGAAGCTAGTATTCGGGATCCCTGGGTGGCGCAGCGGTTTGGCGCCTGCCTTTGGCCCAAGGCGCGATCCTGGAGACCCGGGATCGAATCCCACGTCGGGCTCTCGGTGCATGGAGCCTGCTTCTCCCTCTGCCTGTGTCTCTGCCTCTCTCTCTCTCTCTCTCTCTCTCTGTATGACTATCATAAATAAATAAAAAAAAGAACAAGATTTAGCCAATCCAATATCACAAATAATAAAGAAAAGTGACATCACACACACACACACACAAAAAAAGCTAGTATTCAAATGATTGTGGTGGAATTAACATCTCATGATCTCTGTGGATCTCTTAAGAAAGAGAACAAATTTAGTCATATCATCTCTCATGCAGATTATTGGAGCTGTCTCTTACCTGGCCTCCTCGATTCTATCCTGTCCTCTAGTCTGTTCTGAACCCAGCAGCCAGGGCGAGCTTATTGGAGTGCAGGTCGGATTAGGTAACTCTTTTCAGAACCCTCCGGTGGGATAAGAGATGGACAAGGCCAAACCACCTGTCCCCATCAGGTCTCCGGCCTCAGTTCAGCTGCTACTGCCCTGGCTTCCTCCTCTTCAGCCATCCAGCCACCTTGCAGTCCCCAGAACACATGGGTCTATACTTGCAGTTCCTGCCGCCTGGAACATTTTTCCTTTAAAATATATGCACGCTCACCCTGGGATCTCTGCTCCATTTTCACTTTATCAGAGAGGTTCATTCTGACCATCCTTTGTTAAATAGCAAGCCCAGTCCTCCGTGTGTCTGCCCTGCCTGTCCCTCTATTTATGCTGACCACCCTCGGACATGTGTTTGTATTCGTCTGTCTCTGGGAGCCCCCTCCTGCCTCACCCTCACAACACAGGCTCCAGGAGGACAGGCACCCTTTCGGTTTTGCTCTCTGCTCTTCCTAGAACAGAGCTTGGCTTGTGATAGGAGTTCAGTAACTAATTGTTGAATAAAGGGATAAAGGGATAGATACAAGAGATGCTTTGAAGTCACCTACGTGTTTCTTTTTTTACTAGAAAAATATATATATCTACCTATATTTCACTTTCTCTTTTTAAAGATTTTACTTTTATGTAATCTTTACACCCAACGTGGGACTTTAGCTCACAACCCTGAGATCAAGAGTTACACACTACTGACTGAGCCAACCAGGAGCTTCTATGTTTCACTTTCTTCTTCTTTTTCTTCTTCTTCTTCTTCTTCTTTAGATTTTATTTATTTCTTTAACAGAGAGAGCATGCATACAAGTAGAGGAGTGGCAGGCAGAGGGAGAGGGAGAAGCAGGCTCTCCGAGGAGCAGGGAGCCTGATCTGGGGCTCAATCCCAGGACCCCGAGATCATGACCTGAGCCAAAGGCAGACACTTAACCGACTCAGCCATCCAGGCACCCCTGTTTCATATTTAATAAGAATATTTTAACAACCCCAAAACAGAACATAATGTTAATTTAGATTTGTATACATTTAGCTTTAGGAATCATTATTTTGTTTCATTTCCCCTCAGCGAACACTTGGGAGCAGCTGTTAGAGACCACTGCACTCTGCTGTCCCCGTTCTCCTAGGCCTATTAATCCTTGCCATGTACTATTTGTGGTGTTCATAGGAAATAAATTACCTCGAGCTGATTTAAGGAAATAAGAATATTGCTTACTTTCTGTTTTTAGGAAGGTAGGAATATGGCTTATTGCGCTATTCCTTTTGTCAAGATATACGACTACAATACTTTTTTCAGACAGGAATCTAATGACACTTGTTTTTTGTACATTTGCACCATAATGTTTGTACGACAGAGATGTTTAAAAAGATAAGAGGGATATTTGCTGGTGTTTTGTTATCTTTCATCAGGTATTATACTCATATTCAAGTTGCTTCAAGAACTGCTGTTCTAAAGTTCAGACTTGCAGATGTAACAGGTTGTCCTAGAAGGTTTCTTGTCACTACTTTTATTTTGTCCTCCTTTTATGGTTGTTTTGAGGCAGTAGTCCTGTGTTTCTTCATTAGAAAGACATTTTAAGTTATTTTAAGTCCTTGAGAAGACCATTTACCACAGGGAATCAGAGATAGCATACAGGAAAAGACTTTAAAACCCCACATTAAGCTCAGAGTGAAATTGTAATCAGACAACCAATTATTTAATTTTCTTAATGATGCTCTTTATAAATGTCAATGCAATAACTTGTCATAGGGAGAAAAATAGTAAGAGCGTGAAATGTATTGATAAATATAAAAAGCAAGAAAACAGATCTTTGAAAAGATGCTGCCCCTATTTTAGTAACCATAAAAGAGGCATTCTTTGGCTTATGCACATTTGGGCATATGTATTTTATTAGGCTTTCCTGAGTGTTTAATTTTTGTCAGTACATAACAGAGTTCTCCTTTCTTTGACTACTATAATTTAAGATATTAGAGATTTTTTTTTAAAAAAGGCCAGGAACACTGTTTACTTCTAAACCAAATTTTATGTAGAAGCAACCATTGTTTACAAGCACAATTAACATCTTAGAATGAAAGCATAATTATCCACTATTTCTAACCCCTTTCATGGAAATATAAAATCATTAGCACAATAAACAAGTAGCTGTTAATCAGTTCCATGATTTAAAGTTGTTTCTAAACATCATGAACACTTGTTGTTCTTTGCTTTTATCAATAGGTAGTCTTTATTCACAGCTTGTGTAGATGTGAAAACCCAGCTTTTGGTACTCAGATTCAAGGCTGTTCCAATTATCAAACAGGAGTCACATTCACTAAAGGGAGAAATGATTCTTAGATCTGTCACATGTTTACAATCCTACATCTGTCACAGCCAAAGAAGCAGTACGGTCTCCTGGTAGCTATGATGACTAGTGGGCCTTCTCTCTCACACACACTCACTCACACAAAGAAGGAGGGAGAGATGAAATAATTAGAGATATTGCTATATAAGCCTCAATTCCTTCTTTGGAAAACCTTTCTGCCCTCTAACCTACCTTACGGACAGCATGCTGAGTACTTTGAGGGAGTATTATTGTTTCATTTTGATGTGTCTAAATTTTTTCAACCGTCATTACGTTGCACAGCTATCAATGTACCACATGCCAGTCAAGTTTTTAGTCAAGTTCAGTGATTCAGTGGTTTGGAATGAAATCATCCTAATCTCTTGGGAATGTGTGACTCCTTAAGTTATTTGTAATATAATTAAAAGTTCATTTTACAACTAGAATGGAATTACAAGTTTACTTTGACTTTCAGGAAGTAAAAGCAAATACATCTCAATTAATACAATGAGAGTCTGTTTTTGGTTTCTTTATTAATGGTTTACACAAAATCAGGAGCCTCATCATTTACAAAATAGGGAAAATATAAAGCACTATAGAAAATTCAATTTAGCGCTACGGAGATTACTGCAACACAGCAGCTCTTTATCTGTACTAGTATATAAAAGCACTCCTAACAGTGCATCAATTTTCACAGCCATTTAGTAGATTAGAAAGCAATTGTAAACAGCGTAAAACCCACATTAACTCCTGTCAACATCCTGCCTTTTGCTCAGTTATGGATTTGTTTGAAATAACAGTGAGATCTAAAGTGATTGCATCGACATCACAGATTGTATTATAAATATGAATGAACCTGCTATAATGAGATGCATAGCACTATATGGCAGGAGTTTGTCCTCCCTGTCATGGTAACAGGTTTGTGACATAAGGGAACATGGCATTGTCTCTAAGAAATAACTCCACATGTTCCCAAATGGTAATCATATCAACTGACATGTTTTCAGATTGCCCTAAATTTTATATTCTAATATTGTACCATTAATAACCATCTGCTGTTTAATGTTCAAAAGTCAATCCAGATGATGTGAAACCCGTTGAGCGATTCCTAAAAAGTGATTATTAATTTAAATGATATTTTTGATTTTTAGTAGATTATCTTGATTGATCTCTGCCTAAAAGCATAAGATCAAATAACCCTCTCATCTGAAAAGAAACTCGTGAGTGGGATTGGGTACAGTTAAAATGGAAATTCTTTCACATGAGAAATAAGAACTACATCCTTACCTTTCAGGCTTCTTCAGTAAGGATTGTGTAAGGCGTTTTCTTCTGTTTGGAAGATCAGGGTGTATATCTTTCTGATTTTTGTTTGTTTTTAAAGATAACCACACTGAGAGGTTTTGGTGGTGGAACAAAGAATGTTTTTAGGAGACATCTTTTCATACTATTAGAGTAGAAGAACGGGTTACCAGTGCATATCTTTTTAATTGCTTGATTCAGCTCGAATTGTCATTCTTTTTTAGATAAGGGTCATTTTATTCTTCTGCTTAATGTCTTTCTTGTTGGAATACTCTTATTCTGGAAAAGTTTCATACTGACTTCTGAAGCACACTTTTTAGTCTTCAGCAAGTGTAAGTGCACATTTTAGTATCAAAATTATGAATCCACTTGGATTGTGACAGCTCACTTATTAGGTGATTTACCAGGTTGTCAACCACCCTTCTTGGTTAGGAAATTTGCAGGTATGGTTTTCTGGGGCTTGGAACTGGGGGCAAGTAGTCACGTGATGTTGTTTAGTGACTTACTTGTTAAGTACTGTGCTTTGTACTTTCTAGACATTGTATTATCTCATTTAATACAGTCTCCTCCTAACTGGTAAATATATGAAAGGGGAAATCATCTGGATGTATTGCAATACTTGTTTTTTCCAAATACACAGTTAACTTGCAAAAGTAAATTCCAGGAGAGAGAATATAGGATTGGCATTGTTTCCTTGGCTTTTTGGTTCTGACCAAAGCTATGGCTCAAGGTCTGGTACTGGGAAGAGGAGGAAAATACGATGGTGCACATCTTTCATGGTGCTTGCCTTCAAGTAAATAACAGCTATGCCCATGAATATTTGCCTTCACCCTTTTTTCCTATAAAGAGTATTTATGGGACTGGCCACAGAGAGTGTGTATGTGTTTGTGTGGGTGTGTATGGGAATCCTGTTTTGCATGATGAAACCTAACTAGTAACCTACAAAAATATATTCACTAGAAGCTGTGGCAGTGGTTCCAAGTTAGAAAGATGATTAGTATATTCATTTTTATCAACTGTAACACTTTATGATGCTTATGGAAATATTCTTAGTAAATTATTCAATCAAATAAATTTTACATGAGGGTTTTACTAACAAGTCTAAAAAATTATTTTCAACTAAATTCAGTCAGACAGATGGATTTTGTTCTCCAGGTGGTTGCGTATTTTTTGCTTGATAACCTATTTGGCAGCACTCTTTTGAACCTGTGAATATTTATATTTCAGGGCCCTCTCAATAATTAAGAAATCCACATTCAGTACCAGATGTTTCAAATGACTAAACAACTTTGTTTCATCCTAGAACTGCGACATTTTTTTTTGCTCTGTTTTCGTTTTTAATAACATTTTCCCAAGAATCAGAAACAAAGCAAGTATTTCCTAAAGTCTTAGGTTCACTAAGAAGCTATGTTAAGGTTAATTCACTTTATTAAACAGAAATGTAGGCATTCCAAGAGCATTATTTATTTTAACGATTAAGTATTTTAGAAGCATTAAAACCAGCTATTTTATAATGTTTTCAGTTACTTTTCCCTTAGGTTCTTAAAGTACCCAACGAAGAAACAAATTTAACTTTAAAAACTGAAAATATGCTTTCCGGCAATGTATTATCTTTTTGACAGAACTTTACATGTTTCTTGTAAGAATCAGGGAATAAATGGGGCACCTGGGTGGCTCAGTGGTTGAGTATCTGCCTTTGGCTCAAGTCATGATCCCGGGGTCCTGGGATTGAGTCCTGCATTGGGATCCCCAAAGGGAGCCTACTTCTCCTTCTGCCTATGTCTTTCTCTTTCTCTCTCTGTCTCTCATGAATAAATAAACAAAATCTTTAAAAAAAAAAAAATCAGGCAATGAAGAAGGGCATAACTGCCTTTCTAGTAAGCTAGACTAAAATCAAAGTTTATCAACGTCATATACTTAGCATAAACTCTGACCTGAGAGGAGATTCTTGATTTCTATAGACAGGAAGTCTTAAAAGTATTCTATGGAGTTCAGGGTTTATAAACAATTCTCTGATTTTTTTTTTTTTCAAGCCGCCTATCTTATTTTACCTTGATTAGATCATTCCAAAAATTCTTTTTCATAATATTAGTGAGATTGGTTATTGGTATTAATTTCAAAGCCAAAAATACTTAATAGGATCTCATATCTGACCATAAGCAAATCAAAGGTGGAATATTTAGGGGAGTTGGTTCATAAATAGTACCACAAGAATAATTCAAGATCAAAAAAATAAAGTCCCTTATTTGAAAAGTCAGGTTTCAGGATATTACTAAGGATTTTTCTTTATGATAACTTTGGAATATTATATACCAAATCATTTCATCATTTATTTCAGAAACTATTTCCTTGAAAATGCACTTTGGGCCTTTTAGAATGAGGATTATAAAGATCATTTGAAATTCAGATTAGAAGATATAATTTCCAATATAAATTATGATTCCAATTTGATTTTACAGATGAGAAATTCAAATTTGTTATATAATTTTGTAACAATTTTCTTTGTCTTTTTATAAAAACACCATATTGTTTTCACCATTTTGAAAATGTCACTACTTCATGAATTTTGCTACTTCATGAAAATTTGCTACTTTTTTCTAACTTGAGGAAGTGCACTATTGCACTGCAATTTGTTCTCATGTTGAGTTATACTAGTATACCATATATCACGATACTATATAAAGACTGTCAAAAGGAGCATTTACTTCATTTTGTTTTTACAAGTAGGAGAGAAGAACTTATACTGATAATTCTCTTCTTTGTTTGGACTAATGACCTATCCTTTTAATTTTTTGAAAGATTTTTATTTTCTTTTATTAGAGTGTGTGTTAGCAGGGGAAGAGGAAGAGGGAGGGGGCAACAGAATCTCAAGCAGACTCTGCACTGAGTTCAGAGCCCATCATGGGGCTCATCTCACGACCCTGAGATCATGACCTGCTCAAAACCAAGAGCTAACTGAGCCACCCAGGGTGCCCCATCCTTTGAAAATGGAGTTCTATGACAAAGACCATTAGAGAGATGCATATCTGGCCAGGTCACACTACCACCTAACATCTTTTTAGTGGCTTCCCATGGTTCTTAGAATAAAATTTCAGGCCTCTCCAGTCTCTGCCAAGTCTCTCCTACCTTTGGTCAATACATTCCATCCAACCAAAGAGCTTTCCATACATGGGCTTCATGCTGTTCCTTCCGCCTGGAATGCTGTTCTCTTGCTAAACCTGTCTCACTAACTCTCGTACTTTTTGGTCTCAAGTATTATTTTCTTATAGGAGTGTTCCTCTCACTGCCTTGCCTCGAAAACTTAAATCAGGTCCCCCGTTACACTTCATAATTGCATCCTTTACTTTTCCTTCATTGCACTTACAAGTTATAATTACATATTTGTTTGATTATTTGTTTAATGCCTGCCTCTCCCAATAGAGTGTAAGCTGTATGATTAAAGAAAGAGTTGGAGTCAGAGGAAAGACTTTATTATAATCAGTATTTCACACTTTGACAGGTAAATTAGACCAAAATAACTCCCAGGGAGCACCCCATAGCCTGAACCATGAAATCAAGGAGAGGCTGTATGGTATAATACAGGAGGTACACAGACTGATTTTCAGAGGCCTCGAAGAATGAGAAGGTGGTGATGGGGGAGAGACGGGGTCAGTTTTATGTAGACAAAGTTTACCCTTATCAGTCATTTGGGCTTGTCTTTTGACCTCTCTGGGCCTCAATTTCCTTGTCAGTAAAAGGAAACCTAAAGTTCTATGACTGTAATATTGTCAACCACAGATAGAACAGGATGAGGCTTGGGCTCCAGTATTCTTCTAGAAGGTAGGCTATAGTTGTGAATTGTACCAAGGATTCCAGATACAAGGAAGAACATAGAGCTTCTGGGGGTTCTGGGGTGATGTTGAAAGGCCAGAGGATGCACAGCAAAGGATACAGTCAACAAAACTAAAAGACAACCTACAGAATGGGAGAAGATATTTGCAAATGACATATCAGATAAAGGGCTAGTTTCCAAGATCTATAAAGAACTTATTAAACTCAACACCAAAGAAACAAACAATCCCATCATGAAATGGGCAAAAGACATGAAGAGAAATCTCACAGAGGAAGACATAGACATGGCCAACATGCACATGAGAAAATGCTCTGCATCACTTGCCATCAGGGAAATATAAATCAAAACCACGATGAGATACCACCTCACACCAGTGAGAATGGGGCAAATTAACAAGGCAGGAAACCACAAATGTTGGAGAGGATGCGGAGAAAAGGGAACCCTCTTACACTGTTGGTGGGAATGTGAACTGGTGCAGCCACTCTGGGAAACTGTGTGGAGGTTCCTCAAAGAGTTAAAAATAGACCTGCCCTATGACCCAGCAATTGCACTGCTGGGGATTTACCCCAAAGATACAGATGCAATGAAATACCAGGACACCTGCACCCCGATGTTTATAGCAGCAATGGCCACGATAGCCACACTGTGGAAGGAGCCTCGGTGTCCATCGAAAGATGATGGATATAGAAGATGTGGTTTATGTATACAATGGAATATTACTCAGCTATTAGAAATGACAAATACCCACCATTTGCTTCAACGTGGATGGAACTGGAGGGTATTATGCTGAGTGAAGTAAGTCAGTCGGAGAAGGACAAACATTGTATGTTCTCATTCATTTGGGGAATATAAATAATAGTGAAAGGGAATATAAGGGAAGGGAGAAGAAATGTGTGGGAAATATCAAAGGGAGACAGAACGTAAAGACTGCTAACTCTGGGAAACGAACTAGGGGTGGTAGAAGGGGAGGAGGGCAGGGGGTGGGAGTGAATGGGTGACGGGCACTGGGTGTTATTCTGTATGTTAGTAAATTGAACACCAATAAAAAATAAATTTAAAAAAAAATAAAAATCCAAAAAAAAAAAAAAAAAAGGCCAGAGGAAAGGGTACAACTAGGGATTAATTATGACCTCTTCCTCTTTGGCTCCAAGTTCACACCCTTTCTTAGCCCCCTCATCTTTGAACCTCAGTCTTTTCTCCCACCAAATTTCGTAGGTAAATTATCAGGATTCAGGAAAAGAGCTAAGAATTCAACTATGAAAGCTAATATTTTCTTTTACAAAAAAATAGAAGAACCAACCAGTAATTTCTCAAAGCTATAAGGAATCTGTACCAAGTAAGACTGGGGGGGGGGGGGAGTTTTATTTTTAGTTATCAAAAGCATAGAACAAAGAATACCATCAAGTACAGCTGTAGTATTCTACATACTAAATTCTATTCTTGGCTTTTTAAAACCCTTTTTAACTCGTCTTAGGCTGAATGAGGTATTTTAGTCCTAACATGTACATTGCATAAGCTTTCTGCCAAACGGTCAGGATTATTTTTAACTAATGTTTACAAAGGATCAATGGACTGTATCCTTTTGTTTGTGTTACACATGAAAGGAATACAGTTTACTTTGTCCTAAACACCCTCAGTCAGCCATCTGCAAGTGGATTATGTACTTGAATATTAAAAAGTTACTTGTAAATTTAAAATGTTCCTGAACTGAAACATTCTTTCCTCTTTGTTTCCATCACTTACTTCATTAATTCTACATGTGTTAATAACTAAAATTGATCTATATACAGACTGACATGTCAGATGAACTTTTATTCTGAATTTTTCTGAAGCATGTATTTACAGTGGGTCAGTTTCATAAAGTCAGAAAGATTATACCTTTGCTAATATAAAACATATTAGGTTAACAGAAGTAAGTGTGAGGAAATGCTTAAAATATGCCAGAGTTTAAGTTCTGATCCTTTACTGTATTTTCTAAAAAACTAAATATCATTAGGCAAGCTTTATGATCTTTGATTTGATATAGTTCAGCAAAAGATTGGTGAAGGTTGATGATAGAACATGAGGAGACAAAAACAAAACTGAATGAAATGAAATGACATGAAAAGCAGAAATTCCAATCTTTCGTACAAGACATGGGTCTATATAATTTTCTCAATTTAGTCATCCTCTTTCCTTTAGAAAATCTGAGATTAGCTAATTTAAGATGACCCCATATGGATCAATTTTGTTCATATACAAAAATTGATCCTTTATCAGTCCTTTCTCCAACAATTAATGTTTTTTATAATTAAAACACATCTGATAGTTCACAGCCCAACTTCCTTCCCCAATACTCCTGTCATTTTCCCCCGTATCCACTAGACCTTTTCACAGCTGAGTACAGATCTTCCTCATCTTAACAGTGGAATTACATCATTACATTACATTAGCCTACAGTTGGGCTACGTCATTGCATACAAAAGCTATTTTATAATAATTTGTTGAATATCTCATGTAATTTATTAAATACTGTCTGGAAAGAGAAAAACAATGACTGTATGGGTACAGAATGGTTGTGAGTCTATTGGTCGCTGACCCTTTTAATGGCATGGATGACTGGGGGCCACCACTCCCCGCCGCTGTTGCCCAGCATCATGATAAAGTTTCCTACTGCATATTGCTGTCCCAGGAAAGAGAATAATTCAAAATAGGAAGTGTGATTACTTTTGAATGGGTATCACTTTCGCACCATCATAAAGTTGAAAATTCTAAGTCCAACCATCGTAAATTGGAGACTGTCTGTATTTTGTATCAGCTCCAACTTCTACCTGAGATGTTCTTCTACCCTTCTTTAGTTGATAGGCTTAGACTTACATATCAAGACTCCATATGAATATTATTTCTACAGTCAGTTCTTTGAAGGCTTAGTTTCTCTGTCCTATTCTATTCTTGCAGCATTTTTTTCTTTCATGGCTGTTTTAGCAGTTATTTATAATTTATTTGTTTTAATAATATGCATTTTCTCCTCTACACATCTAAGGGCCTTAGGGTCTAAGACCTCCTTCATCTTTGCATCCCCAGCACAATGGCTGGTAGATAGGTAGGAGGCAGTCCAGTATTGTTGCTTCAATGCATGAATTAAGTAACCAATTACATGAAATGTCTGACAGACAATCTTCTACTTTGAAACCAGTTGTATTCCCAAAGTTAATTTTTAAATCAGTTGTTTTGGAACTCACAAAGCAATTTCCCACAGAAACAATGTTATAAATGTTATAAATGGTGGTTAGGTTCCCAGGCTAGCCCTCAAGAGTCTATTTAACCCATAATGTAGCTGAAACACAATGCAGTTGTAATGAAAAATAGCAGAAAACAGCACTGTTACAAATGTGCAGTGTTTTCATTACATTAAGTAAATACAATTCCTCTTCTGTGTAAAAACTGCAATCCAGAGCAAATTATACCAATGGGCCAGCATAACATGACCTAGCGACAAGAACGTGATCGCTGAATACAAGCCAAGCGCTTTCACTAACTTGCCTTGTAGATCATTTAACTTTACTGTGCTTGAGTTTCTACATCCCCCTCTCCCAACTTGCTATTTCTTGCCTGCTCCCCCTGAAGAAAAAGCAAGATAACGTGTGTAAGTACTTACACACTGAAACATTTAGAGTACTCTAAACTGCAAATGCAGTTTGTATCATAGCATATTTCACAAATGAAATAAAACTGTATTATGAACAGTGGATGAGGTGAAAAAGTAACACCTGGAGTTTAAACTTCCACTGGCCTGACCCCCAAAGCCTGGGAACTGGATAACCACCATGTGATCTTTCTTCCACCTTGACCAGTGTTGAGACACATGAGTTAATCTCTCTGGACCTTAGTTTCCTCTTGGACAAATGACATTTAGATTAGATGACTGTCCAGTTCTTTTAATCTGATTGCCTGTATTTAACATTATTTGGACAGAGTGGTAACTTTGGTGACGTCAAAAATATCCTTAAAGGGTCATAAATATGATCTGAATTTCTTCATTTTCTCTTCTGTGGTTAGTTTGCTTCAAGAGCCACTTAGATACAGGATCTCTTTACTGCTTGACACACTTTCTTTCTTCCTTAGTCTGCTGATATGTCCGCCTGAAAACCAAGTGTGTTCCCCAACATCTGCCTTCAAAATCTGCCTGAAAACCAAGTGTGTTCCCCAACATCTGCCTTCAAAATCTGCATAGAAACTAACTTCTGTCATGTAGCGTCTCCATCCAAACTTGCAGAATAGCAGTCTTCTTATTCCACTCAGAACCCTGGTTTCTCCTATGAAGAGTCAAGTTCTCCTTCATGATTTGCCTGAGAGAGTTGATTCCTGTGCGGTAGATAGATGTTCCAGTTAACTGTCTAATCAAACTTTGTTCTCTATTAGGAGCCATCTGTTTGCCGATGACTACTGCTTTTTATTTTTGTGCAATCCATTTTAGTCTGTTTTTACCATACCACCTGCACTTCCCACTTTCCTAGCCCTTCTTCCTTTTGTGTGGGTGGCAGAGGGGACAGAGTGTGGCCAGCAGGGGTCTGCTCTCCTCCAAACAAAATGCTTCATGTACAGCCCTTCCTCTCTGACCGGAATGCCTCCTTCCTCAGCTGTCAAGCCCTCCTATATTTAAGCTCCCCCAGAAATCTTATGAGCCTTTGAGGAGACTTTTCTGGAACAAGGGAAGAAGTTGGTAAATTCTTAGAATATTTAACTTTTTGTAACAAGAAATTCACATTAGTCCTCAGGCATTACTTTCCTTATGTGCCTGAGTACTGACTAGTAAATAATAAATATTGTAACATAATAAATATTGTTCTGTGTGAAATGTCCAATGTAGTTTGGTACTAAAAATATTAGTAATAGGTGACCCATGTAATGTGTTCTCTTCATTGCCTTCTCTCTTCACCAGCAAAAGTGTCACTTGCTCTAAATCCTACCATCTAGGAGATAGGACATCTATAGCATTTTTAGTAGATTTCCCTTTAGGTAGGGTTTCCTGCACATTATTCTGATGTATCTTAAGTCCTATTGTTATTGAAAAGCTCCACTGAGACTTTGCCCTTGTGAAGCTTGCCTTCACTTAAACTATCCTGGCTTAGACCTCATTCCTCTAACATCCTCTTGCATTTATTGTGTGCACATCTCATCTGGCATTTCCATAACACTAAAGATGAGCCAACATGAGCTCTTTTGTTCATGGTACTTTTCAAGTCAGCAAGAATGCCTTAAACTTCTTGGTAGTATCTAACTTTTGTAGCTAACACATATACGTGCTCAATAAACATTTATTGATTCGTTATTCAATTACTTATTGAGTTATTTGTTAAGTTGAAATTTTCAGCTGATCCGTTTTTGACCTTTTCAGTTATTAGTTTTTTTTTGCCAGAGTTCTGTTTCCCCAGTGGCATTTTTACCATCAATAGGTTATGTCTATGAATAGAGGTCTAGAGACATTTTTAATGTGTTTGGGAAAATAAATTGAATAAAGAAGTTCAGATTTTAAAATTGCAGATGACTATTGTGTTAGTGATTAACTGTAGCAAACATATTTTGAAACAGTTTATCTAGCTGAGAAAAAGACAACAATAGAGCCATCCCTTGTGACCATTTTCAATGGCTTCCTTCAAAAATAGTCATTTTAAAGTTTTTGTTTCCTTCTTCCTTTAATCTCTCATGTTATGAATAATATTTAGTTGAACTCCCAAAGCAACTAGGGGAAGAAAATCTTTGGTGTTGATTTTGGATAAAATATGAGACATTTGCTTTTGTGAATTTTAATCTCAGAAGACTTTAACACAGTCTTTTGTTCTCTGGGCTCTTATGTCATTCAAAGATTTAAATTTAAACACCAATGTGTTTTTGACCACAAAAAGCCCACTGAAACACCTAAGTATGAAATTTTTAGTTGTTAATATCTATAGAATTTCAGTATTCTCTTAATTACCAGTTCAGCAATTCTCAGATGTGTAATAATGCATTTGGTTGTCCTGCCCATCCTCTGTAGGTACTTCACAGAATAAGCACCCAAATGTTATACCACTTTGTAGTTTATTATTTCTCTAATTTTTTTTTTACCCATATTAGCTTGGCAACCAAGTTAATTGATTAAAAATTATATTCTAATTAAATACTCAGTGAATCCTTTAGATATATCATTTCAAAGCATTAAAATATGTCAGATTTTGCCCTGATTTCATGTTGAGTTAAATAAAACTCTACTTCCTGAATTTTTGGCCTTATAACATTCTTCTTATGAATTTCCAGATCTTATTCATCACAAAGCACATTAATAGATCCAAAACTTCATGTGCTCTTTAAAAAAAATGTATTCGTCAAGGGTGATTGCTTGTTTTAGATCAAAAGTTTGATCAGCTCTATAATACCTTTTATAATTGTTTTTTTTTAAAGTCCTGACTTAGTTATTTCTCTCTGGTTTAAACATCTTGGCTGATTTTTAGAGTTGGATGAATTTCACTGTAAATTGCTGGTCGATGTGACTCGAGTACCCAGGAGCTGTCAGGATGGCTCAGTGATTTAGCGTTGGTGTCCTGCAGCTTTGACTGTAATCAGCAGATGCTGTGGTATTACCATAAATGTTTTCCTAACTGCTTCTGTCAAAAAGAGAAAATTCTTCCTGCACCGAGTCTGCTGCTTCTGATTAAATTCAGTTTGCCTTCTTTTGCATAATTAATGTCCCATGATGATCTCTAACCTTTTGTTTTTAATATTGCCTCTTGGTCTAGACTCACTCTTTATGGGGAAGCTCAACTAAGAACAGACAAAGAGAAATGGATGGTGCGTTTACATGAACCCCCAGCACCTCCATGGCTCTGAAGTTGTTACTATTTTATACACCATCGCTTGTCAAAGATCATGAAAGGTTCTGGTCTTTGCGATGTTTTTCATTGTTGTGCCACTGCTCTGTTCTACTTCTGAAGGCTGTTTCTGCAACGCTTTGGTGCACATGGTTTTGCCTGAGGATGTGGGATGATAGAATCTGCTTCAGAATGTGCTTACCCCGGGTGTGTAAACTGTGATAAACCTCAGGCACAAACCAGGCACAGGGCTCCTATTCTTCTGGTAAACTTTCTGTACCTGTAGCCCACAGCAAATCAGACACTACACTGGCCACAACAAAGTAAATGTATAAAGAAAACATAAATATGTTAAAAATAAATGCCCTATTTGTCAGTGAAAACATTTTTTACATTTTCCCAATGGGAAGAGATCTTTGAATTTGTTCAATAGCAGTCCCTT
The DNA here is from genome assembly GCF_048164855.1 of Canis lupus baileyi. NCBI lineage: Eukaryota > Metazoa > Chordata > Mammalia > Carnivora > Canidae > Canis > Canis lupus. The sequence goes on from NC_132854.1 coordinate 45,846,106, forward strand.
TTTCCTGAAAAGCCCAAAGTGCTTCATCATTTTCCTATTTATCCTTTTAGAACCTATGAGTACTCCTGCCCAGTAACCACCTGTGAGTTGATTTTTTTTTCTTTTTCAAGTGGAACATTGATGTGAATAGATATCCTTTGTGATTTTATTCTTATAGTTTAACATTAAAAAAAAAAAGTACACATGATGTCTCCTAAGGTACTAAATCAGGCCAGCAGTAACTGGCAAATTTATAGCTTAGAACTGCCCTGGAATCATATTTTCTGAAGTTAGGATTCCATCTTTTCCCTTTGTTTCAGAAGAAAGGACAAATTGCTGAGCCTTCACATTTTCTACAGCTTACCTCCTTTTTTCTGTAGGAAATTCTACTAGCAAGTATTTATCACATTATTTATAGTATTATTTTATTTTCTACTAGCAAGTATTTATCACATTATTTATAGTATTATTTTATTTTCTATTTCAATTCCCAGAATTGAAGAATTTTAGAGTGGAAAAAGATTTTAGAAAAGTAGTAATTTCATGATTGATGAAGCTAAGCTGAAATGAGGAAAAACCACAAATCATGGCATATTTGGTTTGGTGGGCTTAACCTTTAACTACTAATATGTGAACTTCAAATGTAAATTTTAGTTTATCAGATTAAAACCAAATAAAAAGGAAACAAGAATTCTGAATTAAATATATCACTTCCTCTGGGGTGTCCCAGATCAATCGGATGGGGGCTGGCTCTGTGAGTGGTAAATGAATTCACCCAAGGCAGAACAAAGAAGAGAAAGAGAGAGAAGTTTGTTGATACACTGCAAGGGAGCAGCAGTCAGGACAGCAAAGGAAAGACTGTCAGCCACGAGGTGGTGGTGAGAGGCTATAGTTACAGGGCTGAGGGAGGAGCCACAGTAGCTTTGGAATTATCCCTTTTTTGGTAACTGTGCCTGGTTGTAAGGAGCCCATTGGTCGATTAGGACCTATGGCTATTTCAGGGTTGAGCCTGTTTGCATTTCAGCTCGGGCCACTGTGGGTCCTTTTGCCTTGCTCTGGCTTCCATTATTCAAGCCTATTGCCTAAAAGCACCTTATATACTCCCCAAACAGAGCCCACATAAAAGCAAGAGTTATGGTCAACATTAACTTTATTTTTTCTTACTCAGACTCTGTTACTGCAAACTCTTTAAGCTTATAGTTGCTTAGATCTCCTGCAGGTCCAGTATTTATACATATATTATGTATGGGTGTGTGTGTGTGTGTGTGTGTTTCCATGTTTCCCCCACACACCCACCAGCCACCCACTTTTTCCCATAACCACTATACCACTTTTCCATCTCTGTTCATCATCTCTTCATATTAGCCAACTACTTCTACAATAGAGAGTACTCCCTTCAGCAAAAAGAGCTCTAATCCGTGACCCAGAGGATGATGGCAGTGTGCCAGGTAAGACAGAAAGACTGTTAAGTCTTCATTCTGCATCCCCTTTTCTTTAGCTCTGTCACTAAAATAATCCACTTAACTTCTGGTCTCAATTTCCTTGTCAATAAATGGAGATAAACAAAAACCACCTCACAGGAGGATTAAATGTGTGCTAATGTGTCCACATACCTGCTTCTTTGAGACCTGTGTATCTGATAGTCAAAAGCAGGAAGACACTTGGAAAAGACAAGGCTACAAGAACAAGAGGGCTTATATTTAATTAAACAAGAGATTTCAATGGTTCTTTTAGTCTGTTTCCTTATTTTCAATTTATTCATGAATATAATGTGTTAGTTACAACCCACAACAACAAAAAAGTCACAGATGTGTCTCCTTCAATGATATATTTTTTTTTTAAGATTTTATTTATTTATTCATGAGAGACACAGAGACAGAGACAGAGAGAGGCAGAGACAGGCAGAGGGAGAAGCAGGCTCCATGCAGGGAGCCCGACGCAGGACTCCATCCCGGATCTCTAGGATCACACCCTGGACTGAAGGCAGGCGCTAATCCACTGAGCCACCTGGGCTGCCCTCCTTCAATGATATTTGAAGGTGACCACGGAAGTCACTTGAAAAGCACCAACATTTTAGGAAAATGGGAAATGTTTCTCTGACTCATAGAAGAATGTCCTTTCTCCTCCTTCCTCCCTACCCACCCCACCCCCAAAAAAAGCTTTTCATAATTTCTTTCTTAATAACTCTAGATGCCCTGAAATCCTCAAACTTGGTTTTAAATGTATTGTTGTCATCATGCTTTAAGGGAAAGCTGTCAGATTATTTTAAATGACAAAGAGCTTTAATGCATAAGTATTACAGCTGCCATTCTCTTCGAATATATTCAGAATCTGGATATCCACCCACTTTATCCCCAGCAAATTAACACATAAATACACATCACCGGATTTATCACTTTTACTGTGAATTTAATGATACTACATGTAAGCATAAGCCAGTTTGCTGATGAGACAGATTACATTGAAAGTATTAGAAATGATTTTTTTCTTTTATTAACTTTTCTTTTTTTCTCTCTCTCTCTTAGCATTAAAAGACATGTCTTTATTAGTTATTCCAAAAGCATCCATGGCTCTGTTTCACCCAGAATTATAGGACCTTAAGAGTGTCTGTTACTAATACTAATCCATCTGCTGTAACCATCAGAAAAGAGGCCCAAACACAGCCACTTTCAAGATTTGTGATTAGAGGACACTTTACAGAGCCTTAGAGTTTTATAATGGTCTGTATTTATCAAAGAGTTCTTGCATACATTGTTTTTGTCATAGAAATCCTTTGTAGAGTTGGTTTATTTAATCTCCAGTAAACAAAGAAACGTGCAAAAGTCTACAGAGATTACACGAATTATTCCAGGGTATAAGAAAAATGAATGACAGAGCTAAGAAGACACTCTTACTATTTTCTTTTAAATATAAATTAAGCCCATAATAGAGCACCTTCTCATCTACAGATGTAGAGATTGCAACAAACCAGATGAACCAGGGAAAACTGTTTTTGTTTCTCTTTCATGTAAATCCAAATAACAAATCAATGAGCATACACCCTGATAAATGAAAAGGTTGTTCCGTGGCAGTAAGCTCAGTGAAAATCACATCTGTAGAGACAGCAGGGAAGGGAGTAAAGCTACACTTGCCTCCCTCCAAAGGGCCTTTAATGTACTTGAGGAGATCATCCTAGCCCTCTCCAAGAGACCCAGAAGAGAGTCACAGCAGGAAAACCAGAAACATTGTCATGGTGTCACACAGAAGTAGCTGACCTCTCAGCCTTGACTTTTTCCCTGTATAATTGGGATATTAACAACAAATTCATAGAGTATGTGGGAATTAACTGGGGAAATGTTATTAAAGCTGCTTGTCCTTTCAGCACACAGAGAGGCACAATAAATGGTAGGATTGTCACCACCATTCAGATAAAGACCTTTATCTTATGTAAGAAAGGTATCTTGTGTAAAATGTAGTAAAGGAGGCCAATGGAAAAATGCAGTGAATGAAAGCAAAGTACAGGGTGCTAGGAGAGTGGGTGCAGGTCAGAGGTCACCCAGAAGTGACTTCTTGCACTGAAGCACTTTGACCTTGTTTCAGACTGACTGGAACATCACTCTCTTGAGAGACTCAGGTAGAATGATGAATTCAGATCATCCTTCTGTATTTAATATGGCATTAGCAATAAGGCAAAAAAAAAATATATATATATATATATGGCATTAGCAACAAGGGAAATAATAGGTCAACTACATTGAAAGAAAGATGCCAAGGGAGCCTTTACCATCAACCACATCTGGAGCAGAAGTGTCTCGAACTCAGGATTTCCAATTGCAAGTTCGTTTCCTTTTTCATATGTTCTGTAAACCCTGATTTGATCAACTCCATACCTGTACTTCTACATAGCCTCCTTTTTCCTCTTCCTGTCTCTTGTCTTTCCATCCCCCGAATTGCCTATTTCACTAGCTCGCCTTAGATGTCCTCTAATTAGGCACTGTCCTCCTCACATTGCTTGCGTTCCCTTCATGCATAGTCCACCGTTACAAATGACACCCCCACCAAACCCTAAGCATCTTCTTTTGAAATCTAGCATACCCATAGGACTTACTACACATTTGTGTTTTGTATTTACAAGGCATGGATCCTAATTTTGCTAAAAGCCATAACAGATACCAGGTTCCAGATGCATCTCTAAAAAGGCGTGACTACTCACGACACTTTGAGCGATCCTTGCCATCTCTCCTTGTTACATAGGAAAGATAATAAGCAAATACCCCATTTGCTGCCCACATATCTGCCCATTCTTTGCTATAATCCTGGCACACAGCATGGCCCCCTGTACATACTCAGCATTTAGTACTAAATGAAGCAAAGTATGTTGTTCATCCTGCAGTATGCCAAAGAATTATGAGACAAGGCCTCTGCCTCTTGAATATAGAACCTTTTATTTTATTTAAATTCAATTAATTAACGTATAATGTAGGATCTTAAGGTGAAATGCCCCCACGCGTACATGTGAACTACTGCTTTTAACACCACAAGGGAGAACACAGACCCTCCTCCTAGTAGTCTGAGACCTTACCACTTGACTCTCCTGTGAGGCCAGGACACAAAAAACTATTAACACCAAGCAGACCGGGATACACAATACATGAGAGAGGTACAGTGAATGTTCATTGGAAAGTGATATCACCACCTTTTCAGGGAATGTGAAGGTAGCCTGGTGAGATCTGAGGGATCATAGGTTATTATAGACAATGGTTAAGACAGAGGAATAGAAGGGCTAGTGTTACATAGAAAGCTCACTGCCTAAATGCAGCTAAAAGAAGTTAAAATGCATGTCTTAGTTTAAGGAATTGCACCATTTCTTAAAGGAATAGTAGGTTCCATCTGTAGATTAACAGGAAATGATATGCTAAAACTAACATTTTAGATAGATTGAGGTATTGGTTGTTCATTTCTTTAATTGTTTTTAGAAGGTAATTTTTAACTCTGGGATCTCTACTGGGCACCGATTGAGTAGTATTTAAAATGTATTTTTTCTTCAATGTGTAATAATGTCAAAATAACTAGCTTTGAGTACTTTCTAATATACTGGGGAATCTGGGCCTTACATTTTGCTTCCTCTGTGAGTAGCTGGTTGCAATTTTAAGTATAAGCAGTACTTTATACCACACAAGCAAAGGCCCTAGAAAAAATATATGTATTCCTGGTTCTGTTTAACTAGAGAGCTCAATAGATGTTTAAGGCATTTGTCACAAACAATATTGGTAAAAATGAAATGTCTCTTAAGTTACCTTTGGCTCATTGTGCTAATAGAGGAATGCTATCTGCTGCTCCTTCAGCATTTATAGTTTCTTTTTTAAAAGCTAAATATAACAGGGGCTCCTGGGTGGCTCAGCTAGTTAAGGGTACGACTCTTGATTTTGGCCCAGGTCATGATCTCAGGGTCCTGAGATGGAGCCCCACATCTAGCTCCTCGCTCAGCAGGGAGTCTTATTGTCCCTCTCTCTCTGCTCCTCCTCAGCTCATGCTCAGGTGCTCTCTCTCTCTCTCCCCCAAATAAATAAATAAATACAATCTTAAAAAAATTAACTATAACAGCTATAGTTTGGTGCCTGGAGCTGAATCAGAGGTTTTGGGCTTGCATCCGAGCACCATCCTAATTTGCTTCCTGCCCTGGAGCCAGTCTCTTTGTCCCTCAAAGCTTCTCCTCCTGGTCATATGTGAAGGAGAGAAGAAAAATCATCCTTCACTAGGTTTCCTGGAGGTGCTGGTAAGGCACCTCCTATGTCTGGGACACCTAGTAAATGCTCAAACATATTCACATTGTTTCTGTTATTAGTCTTTTGTAACATAAAACTTGAAATGGGGGAGGGACTTGCAAACAGTTATCAATAAGATGGAGAAAAAGTGAATATATTTTTGTTAGAACTGAATCTGAGTTCCATCTCTTTGTGGATTGTACTGAAAATTTTGTTATTTTTTTAACAAAGTATTTTTAGTTTGTCACATGGTAAACCACATTGGACAGAATTACAAGCAATTCTTTACTCTGATACATAGGGCCATAAACCATATGTACATGTCAGTACATAAAACATATAGGATTTGTATATTCCTAAAGAAAATAGGCGCAAGATAGTACATGAGAAAAATAAAATGATACAGATTGGAATTCCCATGAATATTATTCGGGGAACCAATAGACTTGATGAAACTACAGAACACATTGCTTCTATGTTCCACACCAGAAGAGGCCTTCTCATGCCGTGGGATACCATTAGTTCAAAGGTTTCTTGATGACATTATTAATGAATTGCAATTTCTTTCCTCTTCCAATGAAATGAGAACCAGTATAGAAAGGTATTACAAAATCTTGGACCTTTAGAAACAGGATGAATTAGCAAACATATTGCTATTACAGTGTAATAGTTGTAAAAGAATGTATTATGTTCCATATTTTTAAGTCACTAAAAGTTAAGGTCCTATGTATCAGGCCAACATAAATGTCATGGTTGGTGACAGGTATAAATGTCTGACCTCTAGTGGCTATAGCTTGTAGATGCATCTCCGTTGATGGGGTTTTAAAAAGAACTAAGGCTATGGAAAGAAATCTCAGATTCTAATAACTGAATTCAAAAGTCAAGTGTACTGTCATCTTTCCTGAAGTTCTCCTCGTCCAATTGTTGAGGTAATAACTCAAAGAACATAGTTCAGAACCAGCTTTGTTCATCGGTCATTTCAGGGGCTTGAAACATATCAGGCGGACCCTGCCCTGAGACCCAAGAGCCAAGTAATGTCTGCAGCATTTTTAGTTGACATTCTGAGGTTCATAGCAAGCTTCCAGCATCAACATTCAGCATTATTTTATTGGCTTGCCTGGAATGTTTTCAAAATATCGACAGACTGGCTATGTATACTTTTATTAGATGTCTGTGTAAGTAATATATCTTTCATAATATGTAGATGTGTGGGTTTTTATGAATCTTTTCAGATTCAAATTGAACAGCCTTTCTGTACGTCATGTACTCCATCATGAGTTAAAGATGCTATTTGTGACCAGGGAACAGATTAGAATTAAACCCTGATTATTCTGAACCGCTGAGCTAAATGGACATAGATTCTACATTTAATATGATGCCCCAAATTGAAAAAGAGTAAAAACAATTTATCCTGAGGCCGAATTAAAAAAAAAAAAAATAGTACTCTGACATGTGATAGTAATCCATTTTCCTTTGTCTTTGACATACACCATATTGGAATATTTGAATTATTTTTTTCTATTTATACTTTGTATCTCAATTAACAAGAACTTTTATCTCAGTAGTTTAGCGAACCATAAATTGCTACGCATTTATGGCTACTGTGGATCTCTGATCATTTTTTTATTTCAAATACCGTGTGGATTATAAAGTTCCATATATTTTAAGGCTTCTTCTGTGCTAACACTTGTAGCACTTTAAAGAGGATATATGAGAAATGGAACTACTCATGATTGCTACATCTTGTCCTCAGTCCATTTTCCTGCCGTCAGCACCTTCTTGAGCTTACCAAGAGTACTGCACTTTAATTTCTTTTTTTTCTGCCTGCTGTATGATACATTTCCACTGTTTTGTGTTTCGTGTTACCATAGAGACAGGAGGTGCTCCAAAGCCCTGGGAAGACGAATAGAAGCCGGTCTTTGAGGAAACAGTCCCTGCTGGCTAGAGAAGCCTGAGGCAGGAATCTATAGCAGTAAATGGAAAGAGGGAGTTTGTGTGGTCAGATCCAACTGCGTGTCCATAGGGTCTTAGGAAGCGCACAGGCCCAGCCATGCTGCATGCAAAATGAGTTGTTTACAGAAACCAATTTTTCATAGATCTCAGGGCAGCCTGGGGTTTCTTAGGAACCAAACTTAGTGTTTTATTTGCAAGAAAACAACTGAAGTGACATTGACCTATTCCTTTTCCTGTTTCCTCATTAAAAGGGAACAGCTTCTAAGAAAGGTCCTCTTTGCCTGACTTATTTTGCCGATCAAAAATCTCACCTTTAAAACACAGATCGATATTCTTTGACTCAGCCAAAACCATCAGAAGTCAAATTTCAGTTTGAGCACAAGAGACTCTAAAACTAGCACCCAGGGATCCCTGGGTGGCGCAGTGGTTTGGCGCCTGCCTTTGGCCCAGGGCGCGATCCTGGAGACCCGGGACCGAATCCCACGTCGGGCTCCTGGTGCATGGAGCCTGCTTCTCCCTCTGCCTGTGTCTCTGCCTCTCTCTCTCTCTCTCTTTCTGTGTGTGTGTGACTGTCATAAATAATTAAAAAAAAAAAAACATTAAAAAAAAAAAAAAAAAAAAAACTAGCACCCAAATCATTGATCCAGATATGCTAGTTTTAGAAATAAGTAGTTTATGTTTACCCTGAACTGTCATGCACTCCTTCCATGTTTTAGATCACAGCAAAGATTTTATGCTTTTTCCCCAATTTAATGAATTGTAATACCTCCTACTATATTAACTTATAACTGCTAATATCTTTTAAATAAAACTGCTAAAAGAATCTAAAATAATATAGTTTTTTTTCTCTTCCCTTTTCCAAACAGAGAAGTATATGGTTAGCCTTTGAAAGAAAAGGGGAAGAGAAAAATTAAAAGCTTAAGGAAAAAAATATAAAACAGATTTTTAAAAGAACAAATGTTATTTTGTGAAAAAGGGATTTTTTTTTTTTTTTTTTTTTTTTTTTTGGATAAGATCCATACTCAGAGTGTTTGCTGGATTTTGTCACAGATCTAGTATCTAAGCACAGAAAGAATTCTGAGAAATTAAAAAAAAAATCAGTGTACCTTCCCAGGTTACCAGTCCAAGGGCATACTATGCAAAATTGTACTTTGGAGCAAGAGGGCCAGTGAGGTGTAAATCTGCAAATGGAAACAAGTTTTGAGTGAAGACCTCGAAGGCCTTCATTTTCTTCCAACTGACAGTAGGAGGCAGGAGTGTACCAGCCTGAGCTACTTTCTTTAAGGTACTGCCCCTGACTCATGCCAGATTTCTTTTTTTACTCATTTTCTAGAAATACATGAAACCAAAATCTTAGAGGTAGTGTCAGATTTCATAACAAAACTTAGTACCATCAATCCGGTACAAGATAATGCTGCTGGGCTATGAATAGAACACTCAGAAAAGGCAAGTCTATCAGTTTCTGAGTGGCAACTCTGTGTACCTTGGGCCCCATTACAGGCCCTATTCCAATTTGAATAAAAAGAATGGCAAGAAATAAGGTCAGTCTCATTTTGGAAAGGAAAGTCACTTTTATTAAGTTAGATCCTTCTAATTCTCACTGATTTACTAAAATGTATACAGGACTATGAAGTAAAAGAAGAGTCCCTGAACGATAATGTGGTCTCCCTATGTATGCTTAGGTGTCTGGATAAACACATGTCAGAACACGGCCAGTAGCAACAGGAGGCACTGCCATTATTAGCATTCAACTTTAATGATTGTATTCTACGTCTCTTAGCCACTGTCTATTCTACTTTTCAAGGCAGCTACATAAATCCTGATTACCTAGGAATATACAGCTGTTCCTTCTTTATGTAAAACACAATCACAACGAAATGTTAAATTATGGAACATTGCATTCTTTCACTTGTTTTTCATGTAGCTACAAAATGATGTTGGAAAAGCATTTTCCTTCTTTAATAACAGATTTCATTGATAGGTCATCTCTTATTCATTGTCCTAATCTCAATATGTTACAGGTTTTGTGATTTGTGTGTGTGTGTCTCAGCATTAGGGATGTATTTATACCTGAAATTTATTTCTCTATATAATTCAAACCATACTGTTTATTTGACAACCACGATTAGTGTACAATCTGTGACGACAGAACAAAGCCAAGTTTGCTAGTTTATACAGGGGTGGAGTGAGCTTATGATCTTGATTTTGTAACTTCTGTTCTAGCCAAATGAACTATACATCCTTATATAATGACTTATAAATAATATATAGAAGTATTTTTAGTAAATATGGAGAAATGAACAATGTTAGTTTCCATTAGGATATGGATGATTCGAATTTGAACTTTAAATTTTTTTTTGTTTGGTTGGTGGGTTTGATTTTTGGGGTTTTTTTCTAGACTTTATTTTTTTATTAGAGAGCAAGAGAGAACAAGTTGGGTTAAAGATCTGACTCAAAAATGCTACAGAAAATATAGCATTGGAGATACCCCAGATTCTAGACTTTTGCAGTCCAGTACAGTAGCCAATAATAGCCTTTTTGACTTCTCGAGATGAGGCTAGCCTGAATTGAAATGTGTTGTAAGTATAAAATACATTTTTTATTTTGAAGACTTAGTACCTAAAACAAATAAAGCCAAGGATTTCATTAACGTATTTTAAATATGCTTACATGCTGAAGTTATACTATTTGACATTTGATTCGGTAAAATATATTATTAAAATTAATTTCAGGTGATGATTTCCCACTATTTAAAATAACCTCTAAAAAATTTTAAGTAGCATATGTAGCCCACATTTGTGACTCTCATAATATTTCTATTGGATGGCATTGTTCTAGACTCAATTCTAGGTCTTCAAAAGGTCAGAAAGCACAAAAATATATATTAAACAAAAATGTTATGTCCTCAGTTTGTTACCCAGGTAATGTTATTCCAAAGTATTTTCTTTGGAAAGGACTGGTATAAAACATTAAGTGAAAGAGGATAATAAAATTAGGCCCTGCTTAGGTTCAGTTAAGAAATCATGTACTGAATACTCATAAAGCAGGCACTGTCTTAAGTACTTGGAATATACCAGTAAATAAAACAAGGATCCCTACCTTCATGGAGCTTAGGTCAGAGCAAGTTAGGTCAGACTCACATGGATAGGAGTTTTTTCTACTCTTTGAACATATTGCTATCTTTTAGATATGGCTAATATGTCTTTAATAACAGACTGGAAGCAAAGTAAAGGAACATTTCTATGTATACGATCATACATTAAATTGAGTTTAAAATGGTCTTCAACACAAATGTCTCAGGATGGAATTTGACATGAATAAAAACAGATTGTTTAAGCAGACTTTTATTGGGCACATACTGAAAACCAACCTCAGCTATTAAGTCTACATTGAAATTTGTTAAAGTTTGTATTCAAAATTATGATTCTATGAAACATAGAATTCTATTATTTTATGGTTTTGGATATGGTAGTTGGGTTTGTTTCCTCCCCCTCCAAAATTTTGAACTACTAAATGAATATGATTCTGTATTTTCATAATTTAAGTGACAGGATCCCAAATGTTTCAGCGACTTAGCACCTAGCATGGTGTCTAAACACTCACTGAATTAACTAATAAATTGACATAATCATAACTTCAACTCAAGATCTCTAGAAGAACAAAGAAATGTTGGCTATTAGGTAGGCTTGGCAAGGAGGCTAGGGATTATGACTATTGTCTTTAAATACTGGAAGGGCTGGTGAGTGGAAGAGGAATTGGATGCACTTACTACATCCCTAATGGAAAAAAAAATCAGTAGGGCCAGTGATGAAGATTTCAGGGAAATAAGCACTAGATAAATGTAAGCTAAAACATTTTATTATTAGACCTGTCCAAAAGAAGAATGTACTGTCTCTTGAGAATTTGACTAGAGATCTTCAGACTAGACAAGATGACCGCTTAACAGGATGCTGAATAAATTGAATTCAACCATTGAATAGATGGTTCTACCAAGTAAGATCTACCAAGATCTTTCCAATCCTCAGATTATATGACTCCATGAATCAAAGTGAAATGGAGTCAAAATAGTATAAATTACTTGTTCAGAAGGAACATGTGTACATTGAAAATATCTAAAGGTGTTGAATTAGGAAAGATAAGAAGTAAAGGAAAATACTTGAAAACACACTGTAAGAAACTCCTTACAAATGGCTTCAGGGGGCAACTGGGTGGTTCAGTGGTTGAACCTCTGCCTTTAGCTCAGGTCATGATCCCGGTGTCCTGGGATAGAGTCCTGCATCAGGTTCCCCGCAGAGAGCCTGCTTCTCCTTCTGCCTATGTCTCTGCCCCTCTCTCTCTCTCTTTCTCTCTCTCTCTCTCTCTCATTAATAAATAAATAAAATTGAGAAAGAGAGAAAAGAAAGAAAAGAGAAGGCCTCAGGGAAATGTTTAGGTCCCATAGTATTTCTTTAGCTGGTTATTTTCCCAGATAGCTTCCAAGTCATGAGCACTGGAAATCAGCCTTTCCTCAAGTTTTCATTGTAGTGAAGATGTTCTTTATATCGCAGTGGGTCTATTTTCTGTGGTCTAATCATGCACCCCAGAGCCATAGGGGTATAAGATTACAACTGAGCTTGCCAGAGACAAACAGCAGAGTCTCTGTGGACTTCACAGTTTATGGACTTCTTAAAACCTCAATTTCCGGGATCCCTGGGTGGCACAGCGGTTTAGCGCCTGCCTTTGGCCCAGGGTGGGATCCTGGAGACCCAGGATTGAATCCCACATCCGGCTCCCGGTGCATGGAGCCTGCTTCTCCGTCCGCCTGTGTCTCTGCCTCTCTCTCTCTCTCTCTGTGTGACTATCATAAATAAAAATTAAAATTAAAATTAAAAAAAACTCAATTTCCTCAATTATAAGACCAGGTTGTTAATACCTATCTTTTAGAGTTGCTGCAAAAATGTTTAAATAACATATAAAGGGTTTATCAGATATTTGTATGTATTCGATAACTATAATATCAAACCATATCCCTTATTGATTATTATTTATAATTATATTATTATATTATTTTATTATTATTATATTATTTCTCCACCTCTTCCTCATGAAACACTAGAACAACTGATCAAGTTATTTACTATTTGGTATTATCTGACAGGCAATTGCATACTTGAGAAATATTTTCTTAATAGTTGCTCACAATGTGACCACAAGTGCATAGTAGCATGAGACTGCTGTCAGGCACAAACAGGACTGGCAAGCAGATGCTATGGTTGGTTTTAATATGCTAGTATGAAGCGGAAGCTGCTTTGGACAGAAGTTTGGTTTGGAAATGTGTCATTTGAAGTAATGGTAAAGCATCTAAAGCAGAAATGCTTCAGGAACCTAAGATGAACACAGGAGTGAGGCTCTGCCATTAGGGCTGCTGATGCAGGTGTGAGAGTCTTATTGGCAGAGGTGGTTGGAGCTGTGAGATCCTGGTGAAGGGAAAGTGGAATGGACAGAAAAGTGGGGGGCTGAGTATCTAACCATGAGAAATGGCCACATGGGGAAGGCATAGCATTGTGTTTGGGAGGGGCTGGGAAGATGGAAGAAGCTACCAAAGAAGATTAAAAGTAATCATCAAAATGTGGGAGAATAAGCATGATAAAGGGCATTACCATGAGAGAACATTCTAGCAAGTGGTCTGAAGACTAGAGTTTTGTCTCTGGCTCTGCCTTAAGGTTATGTCTGATTCAGCTTTATGTAAAACAAGGTAAATATATCACTTCTCTCATGGAAGTGTTACAAAAATCAAATGAGTAAAGTATAGGGAAAATGCTTGAGAACTACAGAATAACCATATATCAAGGTAACATGATTTTGATATTATCAGTGTATATATTATTAAAAGTTATGAATAACATTCTATAATGACTTATGATACCAACTACCCAGAGTTAGTCCAAACTTTACAGATCACAGTTCTCTGAAAAACTGCCCTCACTTCAGATACCAGCTGCAAGTTTGGGGGTCCCCAGGCCACCCTCACTTCTGACTAGCTGGCTATAAATTCAGGGGTTTTCACTACACCCTCTGGTTCAATAATTCACTGCAATGAGTCCTAGAATTCAGGTGCTTACTATTCAGCTCAGCTTACTCTATTATAGCTTTATTATAGTAAAAAAAGACACAAGTCAGAACCAGCCAAAAAAAGACCACACATTGAGTGAGTTCCATAAGGGTGCCAACATGAAGCTTCTGTTGTCCTCACTCATATATTATTTCTCCCCAAGACATCAGTGTGTGAAAATACACATCATATTGACAACCAGGAAAACTCTGCATCAGTGTCTAGACTTTGTATTGAGGCTTCATTACTTAGGTATAACTGACTGAATCATTGGCCACATGATTGAACTCCATCTATACCCTCCTCCTCTCTTAGAAGATCAAGTTTATATCACTTAACTCAAAACCCTAACATTCTAATCATATGATTGGTCTTTTTGATGTAGCCACCCCCTACCCTGAATCACAATTACCAGTTTATGCCTAGGGGCCTACCATGAATAGCAAAGAGACTCCTATCACTGGAAATTCCAAAGGTTTAGAGGCTACCTCTCAGGAACCTGGATAAAGGCAAACCAAAAAAAATTTTTAAGGTTTTTTTTATTTGAGAGAGTGAGCAAGTGGGAGGAGGAGCGGAGGGAAAGAGAATCCTGAAGCAGATTCCCCAGTGAGCACAGAGCCCAAAGCTGGGCTTGATCCCAGACCCCCAAGATCATGACCTGAACCAAAATCAAGAGGCGGCCACTTAAATGACTGAGCCCCTCAAAGGCCCCCAAATTCTTTATTATACATATTCAAAAGTGTTGAAAATTCCATTGAGTAAGAATTTTGAGGTACTTAGATATCAATAAAGAGATATAGATAAAAAACAAATTAAAATTTGCTAAGAATTGAATAGAGATTGGGAAAAAGGGAAGCAAATATAAAGAGGGACATTCAAACAGATTATATATCAGAAGGATAAGGAATTGAATGGAAGGTTTCACCTTACTTCACTACAGAAAAAAAGAAGCTGGACTTCACCTGAACACCCTGTAGTCAGGATCCTGCAGCATCTTGAGTTCCTTCCAGTCTTATGAGCAATTAAGAAGGCCTACTATAGGAAATTATAAAATGGAAGTGCTGTCTTGAATTTTTATTTAAAGGGCAATGATATAAGACTGAATAGAAGTATGTATATGATGGGTTTCTGAAAAGCAAAAAAAAAAAAACTATAGTTAAATTATGTTGAACAGTTCAACCAAGTAAATTTGAAGATGAAACTGGCTTTATTCAGCAATTTATAAATCAGGCAACATCTCATGTAGCACATAGAAAGGAGCTTCTATGAGCTATACAAAACAGGCAGAAAAGGGGAGACACAAGCCATATATTGTTTTAGGCAAGATCACCTTCCTTTGAAAGGGGACAGAAAGGGGTCATTGGGCAAACCACCTCACTAGTGCGGACCAGATAATTCTAGATTGATTGGTTAATGGTTACATTCCTGGGTGAGGCTAAGACTGCTATTAGGTTAGGTATTAAGTTTTGGTTTGCTGACTTGGGACTCACCCACCACAAGTGACTCCATTTTGGACCTTTTGTTTCCTTTTTTAATAGTTTTGATTAGACTTTCAGCTAGAGAAATGTAGATTAGACTTCTCAGGCGAGAGAAATGTAGATAAAATTAAATTTCCTTACAACTTGTAGTCCATTGATAAATACCTAACACCTGCAGAGTGTGACATTCCTCATGGGACTCTCAGCTGCCTTACTGTTAATGCTTTTCTAGAGACTAAAAGCAACTTTATCTTGACAATAGCCAGACATCCAGGATCCTATAGGTGTTCTTTAACATACAGAAATCTGAAAATCCCTTTAGAGGCTTTTGTTATTTCTACCTCCCCCCAAACTTAAAAATATATAATCAGTTGCTCCTCACAATCACAAGTGCAGCTCTTTCTGCCCAAGGGTCCTGCCCCTCTGATATAATAAAAGCACTCTTTTGCACCATAAAACTTCTCAAAAATTCTTTGTTGCCCCTTGCTCTGGATGATCCTGCTTAAGTGCAATCAAAATATAAGGCATTTAGTACCACTCTCTGCTACCTCTCTGTAGTTCTCACAACTTTTGTTGATCTTCAGTGTGGTATTCACAGGTCCTGATGGGTTTTGCTTAATCTTTGTGATATTCACAGGCCACAACTTCAGATTCACAATTTTTTTAAGTTTTTTAAGTTTTCTTTGTTCCTCTTCTGACATTCTTAAGTGGATCATTTGGTTGATAGTAGGTAGCTGGGAACTTACATTGAAAGCTTTTGAGAGAAAAGAGCACTCCAGGGAGATTGCAATAATTATTTTAAGTAGGATAATTCCCAATGTCTGGAATGTACTTGAGAGCCTGATCCCCAAGACCCAAAACAGTCAAAATCAAATAAGTTAAAGAAAGAGTCTCTTGGGACACCTGGGTGACTCAGCGGTTGAGATCAGCCTTTGGCCCAGGGCATGATCCTGGAGTCCTGGGATGGAGTCCCACATCAGGCTTCCTGCATGGAGCTACTTCTCCCTTTGCCTGTGTCTCTGCCTCTCTCTCTCTCTCTCTCTCTCTCTCTCTCTCTGTGTGTGTCTCATGAATAAATAAATAAAATCTTAAAAATAAAAAGGTGATCTTGCCTAAAACAATATATGGCTTGTGTCTCCCCTTTTCTGCCTGTTTTGTATAGCTCATAGAAGCTCCTTTCTATGTGCTACATGAGATGTTGCCTGATTTATAAATTGCTGAATAAAGCCAGTTTCATCTTCAAATTTACTTGGTTGAACTGTTCAACATAATTTAACTATAGTTAACTATAGTTTAATTTAACTATAGTTAACTAGAGTTTTTTTTTTGCTTTTCAGAAACCCATCATATACATACTTCTATTCAGTCTTATATCAACATAATTTAACTATAGTTTTTTTTTTTTTGCTTTTCAGAAACCCATCATATACATACTTCTATTCAGTCTTATATCATTGCCCTTTAAATAAAAATTCAAGACAGCACTTCCATTTTATAATTTCCTATAGTAGGCCTTCTTAATTGCTCATAAGACTGGAAGGAACTCAAGATGCTGCAGGATCCTGACTACAGGGTGTTCAGGTGAAGTCCAGCTTCTTTTTTTCTGTAGTGAAGTAAGGTGAAACCTTCCATTCAATTCCTTATCCTTCTGATATATAATCTGTTTGAATGTCCCTCTTTATATTTGCTTCCCTTTTTCCCACATCTCTATTCAATTCTTAGCAAATTTTAATTTGTTTTTTATCTATATCTCTTTATTGATATCTAAGTACCTCACGTGGCTTGCTCAATGATCTTATGTAACTGAGTTTCAACTTCCCCAGAAGGGTTAATCAAAGTGCAGCGTGATGGCCACAGCACAGATACCTCCTTCTTTGAAGATAATCAGGAACTATCCCAGAATCAAGATCTAGACCAAGGAGTCTAAGACTCTATTGCTTTAGCAGCAGATTCTGCAGTACTTGTCAAGAATTAAGGAGGAGTTCCAGATCATAGCCTCATTTAAATTCACTCCTAACCAGGAAAGTAGGGGACCTGTCCAAGCAAGCAAATATCTAGTCATAAACTCTTCCTGATAGGTCTTTTCTAACTTGACATTGTAAATTCAGGGGAGTTGAGCAATGAGATGTCCTACTCTGTTTATGAACGGTTAGGAGGCAATTCAAAACCTCAGAGGCATTGCCCAGTATGTGTCAGCCACCTAAGCATTCCTAATGCCCAGGGAGAATGAGAATACCAACAGTCAAATATAAATTCTGTAGGGGCACAAAATGTATTTAATATGTTCTAGCATCATGAACAGATTGGAGTTTTTGAGGACAAATCCAGCAGTCTGAAAAGTTACTCCTTCTTAGCAATGGCCCGGGAGGTGTGGGTGATAGTTCTTTCAGGGCCATTGTCAGAGTAAAGGAAAGAAAAGAAAACAGCATTTTCTGTTTAAAGTAGGAAGTATTGATGTAGCATCTTTGGAAGAAGCAGTCTGACCTTGATGTGGGCTACTGCTCTTCCTCATCAAGTTGATTCAGAGGTCTCCAGCATCTCCACAGGACCACATGCCAGGTGGAGCCTGCCCTGGCTGTGAGATGTATATCTGAAGTTCAAGTCCCTGGAGTTCAGCTGCCATCTAGGGAGTGAAGGGGATCTAGTGTAAGCCTTTCCAAAGAGATTCAAGGACAGTCTTTGTTCTCAATTATTCCAAATCAAAAGGGTGGAAGGATAGTGATTGGCCATATAAGTTTTTTTTTTTTTTTTTAAGACTGCTTTGATGGAACTTTTCAGAAGGGATCTCAGACCTCTTAAAAGCTATTAGATTTTACCTACAAAATCTGTAGTTTGAGTGAATTCCGCTCTTCTCAAGCTCCCTGCAAATATCCCAAGGTTCCTGGGCCTGCCAGGCAGTGACCATTCTTATTGACCTGGTAAGGTAGTGCCAGGAATCCTCAAAGCAAGATACCAGGTTGATCTTTCCAGGTATTTCCTCAAAGCTGTCTAGTCATATCTCAGTCTACCCACATTTCTTTTAAATATGGCATTCCAGTCAAAGCCCTGCCAGTATAGCCAATGTTTCTAGTTGTATCCTGTTATGAGGAGAACAGATTCTTACTGCATTTATGCAGATAAGCAGTTATATTGCCATGTAAAAAATATTCAAGAGTTTCCAAATTCAGTTAAGTGTCTGACTCTTGATTTTGGCTCAGGTCGTGATCTTAGGGTCAGGCTCCAAGCCCACCACAGAGTGCTTCAGAGGTTCTCCCTCTCCCTCCCCACAGCTTGTGCACTCTCTCATTCTCTCTCACAAATAAATAATTTTTTTTAAAAAGGTATATTTTAATAAATTGCTGTCATAGGTCACTTAAAAAAAGATTTCCTTAAATTTGAAAATAGCAAAACATGATAGAACCAGCAATGTTTCAAACAAAACATCATAAAGAGTTAGAATCATCTTCCTTTAGTTCATTCAGTCCTATGTATTAATTACTTGTTCTGCTTGAATCTGATTTTTCTGTCCTGAAAATTCTTACCCAGCTCAATTTTTATGATCCTAAAGTTATCAGAAACCTGTACTTGTCAAAATGCTTTATATGAATCTCCTTGAAGACGAAGCAATTTTTCAGGAACACTTTTGCGAAAGCATCTGAGTAAAACAATAACTGTCTGCAAATGACAAAATACTTTAAAAATTCCCATTGTTAAAGATGTGATGAGAGTTGATTATAGTGAAATTGACAAGGAAATCTGGTTGTTTCTGTGACACGTTTTAAAATGATAACTGGAATTATGATAATATTGTAGCAGGACATAGGAACTTAGAAGACTTTAGGAATTTAGAAGACTCAGTTTTTCTTAGGAAATCAAAGACCTGGGACGCCTGGGTGGCTCAGCAGTTGAGCATCTGCCTTCAGCTCAGAATGTGATCCCGAAGTCCCATGATTGAGTCCCATATTGGGCTCCCTGAATGGAGCCTGCTTCTCCCTCTGCCTGTGTCTCTGCCTCTCTGTGTCTCTCATGAATAAATAAATAAAATCTTAAAAAAAAGAAAAGAAAAGAAATCAAAGACCCAAAGATATAGTTTATCATGAAGCACACACAATAAATTATTTTAAGATATAAAATCTTTGCTTCTAATGCAGATTTCTTAAAAGATAAAGAAATTTTCACAATCCATTACCAAAAGCAGACTCAAAGTTCAGGAAAACTGTCCTTTTAGCAGAAAGCCAGTTATAATTTTGCACTAGTGTACTTTTGATATTAAAACTTCAAATTGTACAAATCTTAGCCAGCTTGACTGCCATAAAATTCCTTTCCCAAGATTCCTTTCTCCTAAGATTCAAACCTTTTACAATTTTGTCCAATTTTTTTACTCTTTCCCATTCCAAAATAACTAGTCTCACTTTAGGACAAAATTACTTTTTCTTTAGCAAAAATACATCTCCATTTTCCAGACCCTCTTTTACTGAAAACACACATCCTATTTTTCTTACATATGGAGATGTTTCCCTTATTATTTCTAGCAGCTTTAATTACATATATTGGTATTTTTAACACGAAAAACTGCAATTTTTAGTGAAAATAAAGAAGTAAGCAATTGTGAACTTTTACATGAGCATTCTGTGGCTTGACAAATTATAAAAAAAAAATTAATTTGTAGAAACATATGCTTTCTTCAGTGTGGCACAAAACATGTTTACTAATAGACCCAAATATCTTTAGTTCCTCTGTGAAAGGAAGCCAAAAGCAAGTAAACCTGTGTTCAGTTTTTGTTTCAGTATTTAATCTTCTTTGGAAAAAAATGTCAATGTCTAATGCCTATCCATCATTTATTTTTTATTTTTATTTTTTTTTTACTATCCATCATTTAAATTAACTTAGGAAAACCTTAAGGTTTTAGGCTATCAAAAAGATTTGGGGACACTATTGAAAAGTTGACCTAAAACCTTTTTTCCCCTTTTATATCTATTTAAATCACTGTTCTCAAAAATGATGTTTAAATTCCAAAAACCTCCAGAGACAAACTCAACCATCACCCCTTGTTCTTTCTTGCTGACAAATTTTCTAACAGAGA
Organism: Canis lupus baileyi; assembly: GCF_048164855.1. Classification (NCBI taxonomy): domain Eukaryota; kingdom Metazoa; phylum Chordata; class Mammalia; order Carnivora; family Canidae; genus Canis; species Canis lupus. The sequence goes on from NC_132854.1 coordinate 45,866,413, forward strand.
TAATATGACCCAATTTGACTAATAAACCCAAGTAGAATAAAGTTATATATCTACATTAATTTTAATGCTGATAATTTGAAGACATATCTATTTTAATTAATCCAACAAATTTCAACTAACTTCTATTTACCAAAGATTATCTCAGATCACATGAACTTTAAAAGCATTTGGACTAGTTTCTATTATATTTCTGAGAGTTTTAGGAGTCCTTAATGCACTTAAGTGCTTAATTCTCTTCAAGCCAATTACATAGAGCTCTTTTACAAATTAATTTTAGTAATACTATCCAGAGGTAGAAAATACCACAGCCCTATAGCACATATATAAGGAAACAAACAAAGACGAACACAGAGACCTGTACCTTCCACTTATAACCATTAGTTACAAAAAAGGTCGAATCCAAATTACGTTTCTGGCAGATAGAATAATTTGATGTGTCACCTGCTTAGATGGCAAAAGCCTTTTATTAATATTTGTGGGAAAGATATGAGGTTTTTCATTTGCCTAAGTTTTAGAATAACCCTGTCCCCTTTTGTTTTTATTTTTTTCTGATAATTTCCTCCTTGAAATTGGTATGTTATTTTTATTGAAGAATAGTTGACATACAATCCGACATTAGTTTTAGCTGTTCAACAGTGATTTGACAACTCTCTAGGTTATCCTGTGCTCATCATAAGTTATCTACCATCTATCATCCTACAACACTATTATAATACCATTAACTATATATTCCCTATGCTGTGCCTTTTATCCCTGTGACCTATTCATTCTGTAACTGGAAGCCTGTACCTTCCACTCCCCTTAACCCATTTTGCCCATCTCCCTACCCCTCCCCTCTGGCAACTCTCAGTTTGTTCTCTGTATTTATGGGTCTTTTAATACTTTTTTGTTTGTTTGTTCATTCATTTGTTTTCTAGATTCTACAGATTAGTAAAATCATATGTCTTTCTCCGACTCATTTCACTTAGCGTAATACCCTCCAAATCCATCTGTGTTGTTTCAGATGTCAAGATCTCTCCTTTTTCTTTTTTATATGGCTGAGTAGTATTCTACTACACATATAAACCACAGCTCCTTTATCTATTCTTCTATCAGTGGACATTTAGCTTGCTTCCATATCTTGGCTATTGCATATAATGCTGCAATAAACAAAGGGATGCATAGATCTTTTTGAGTTAGTATTTTTGTTTTCTCCCATAGTGAGATTACCAGGTTATGTGCTATTTCTGTTTTTAATTTTTTGAAGAAACTCCATATTGTTTTGTACTGTGGCTATACCAATTTGGACTGTTGTGTACCAACAGTGCACGTCCATGCCAATACTTGTTATTTCTTGGTTTTGGAATGAGGTGATATCTGGGTGTTTTGGCTTGCATTTTCCTGATAAATAATGATGGTGAATATATCTGTTGGCCATCTGTATATTTTCTTTAAAAAAAATATGTATTCAGATCCTCTACCAATTTTTAATCAGAGTATTTGGGGTTTTTGGTATTGAGTTGTGAAAGTTCTATATATTTTGGATATTAACCTCTTATTGGATATATATTTACCAGTATCTTCACCTGGTCAGTAGATTGCCTTACCATTTTATTGACAGTTTCCTTTGCTGTGCAAAAGCTTCTTATTTTGGTTTAGTCTCGGTAGTTTATTTTTGCTTTTGTTTCCTTGCCTGAGGAGACATATTTAGCTAAATTTGCTAAGGGTAATATCCAAAAGATTACTGCTATGTTTTTTTCTGGGAGTGTTATGATTTCAGGTCTCACATTTAGGTCTTTAATTTTTTCTTAGTTTATTTTTGTATATGATGTAAGAAAGTGGTCCAGTTTCATTCTTTTGCATGTAGCTGTTCAGTTTTCTCAACACCATTTACTGAAGAGACTGTTTCCCACACCCTATATTCTTACCTCTTTTGTCATGGATTAATTTACCATATATGCATGGATTTATTTGTGGGCTTCTCTTCTGTTCCATTGATCTTTGCCTATTTCTGGCCAGTGTCATACTATTTTGATTATTATAGCTTTGTAGTATATCTTGAAGTCTAGGATTGTGGTACCTCCAGCTTTGCTCTTCTTAACATTGCTTTGACTATTTGGGGTCTTTGGTGGGGCTATACAAATTTTAAGATGATTTGTTCTAGTTCTGTGAAAAATGCTATTGGCATTTTGATAGGGATCACTTTGAATATGTAGATTGCTTTAAGAAGTATGGATATTTTAACAATAAATTTTCCAATCCATGAGAATGCTATGTCTTCCCATTTGTGTCACTTTCCATTTTTTTTTTAAGATTGATTTATTTATTTTAGAGAGCAAAAGCATGTGCAGGGGAAGGCCAGAAAGAGAGGAAAAGTAGACTCCCTGCTGAGGAGAGAGCCCAACGTGGGACTCGGTCTCAGGATCCTGAGATCTTGACCTGAACTGAAACCAAGAGTTGAGCCCTTAACCAACTGAGTCACCCAGGCACCCTATCTTCAGTTTTTTTTCCATCAGTGTTTTATAGTATTCAGAGTACCAGTCTCTCACCTCCTTAGTTTTTTCCTATGTATTTCATTTTCAGTGCAATTGTAAGTGGAATTGTTTTCTTAATTTCTTTTTCTGCTACTCTATTATTAATGTATACAAACAACAGATTTCTGTATATTAAGTTTTCTGCAACTTTACTGGGTTTATTCTAATAGTTTTTGGTTGGAGTCTTTAGAGTTTTTTATGTATAGTACCATGTCACCTACAAATAGTAACAATTTTACTTTTTCCTTATGAATTTGGATCATTTTATTTCTTTTTCTTGTCTGATTGTTGTGGCTAGAACTTTTATTTCCACCAATAAAAATAGTGAGAGTGGACATTCTGTCTCATTCCTGATCTTAGAGGAAAAGCCCTCAGTTTCTCACCATTAAGTATGATATTAGCTGTGTGTTTGTCATATATGGTCTTTATTATGTTAAGGTATGTTCACCCTAAGCCCACCTTGTTGAAAGTTTTTTATCATAAACAGATACTGAATGTTGTTAAATGCTTCTTCTGCATTGTTTATTCTTTTTCTAGTTCCTTTAGGTGCAAAGTTAGATTGTTTATTTGAGCTTTTTCTTGTTTTTTTTTGAGGTAGGTCTGTTTATATTTCCCTCCTAGAACTGTTCCTGCTGTGTCTTAAAGATTTTAAAGCATTGTGTTTTCATTTTTATTGGCCTCTATTATTTTTATTTCCTTTATGCTTTTTTTCATTGACTCTTAGGTTATTTATTAGCATACTGTTTAGCCTGCCATGTTTTTCCCAGTTGTGTTTTTGTTTTTTGTTTTTTGTTTTTTTTCTTCTAATTGATTACTGGTTTCCTACCATTGTGGTTAGAAAAGACTTACTTTGGGTTTCAATCTTCTTGAATTATATTGAGTCTTGTTTTGTGGCCTAACATGTGATCTATCCTGGAGAATGTTCCATGTGCCTTGATCTTTCTGCCTGGATGATTTCTCCATTCATATAAGTGGGGTGTTAAAGGCCCCTAGTATTATTGTACTGTCAATTTCTCCCTTTATTTCTGTTAATATTTGCTTTATGTATTTAGATTCTCCAATGTTGGACGCATAGATAGTTAAGCAATTGTTATATCTTCTTGTTAGATGGATATCTTTATCATTGTACAATGCCCCTTTTTTTTTGTCTCTTATTGTAGTCTTTGTTTTATTAAAGTCCATTTTTTTCTAAGTATTACTACCTTTTTTTTCCCCCTGAGTCCATCTGCATGAAATGTATTTTTCCATCCCTTTGATATGGGAGAGCTTGGTTCTTGACTCACAGAGTCGAAGAATGAATCTCACAGACACAGGAAAGTGAGTAAAGAGATAGAAATTTATTAGGTAAAGATACAGAGAAAGCTCTCAGGAATGAGAGGGGTCCTGACAGGGTTGCCACTGAGGGCTTGTAGGGTTGGTCTTTTATTGAGAGCCTAATCAGAGAACTTAAATCCTTTTTTTTTTTAAGATTTTATTTTTTTATTCATGAGAGACACACAGAGAGAGAGGCAGAGACATAGATAGAGGGAGAAGCAGGCTCCATGCAGAGAGCCCGATATGAGACTCCATCCTAGGACTCTGGGATCATGCCCTGAGCCAAAGGCAGATGCTCAACCTCTGAGCCACCCAGGCTTCCCAAACCTAAATCCTTTTAACATATCCACCATGGTGGATGATATCACCATCAAGTAAGGACTAGTGATAACATCTGTAATGGCTTACTTCTTTTTTAGAGACTGATGACTTTTTGTTGGTTACAAGTAGCTGTTATAACAAGACACCCTCCCAGCCTATACTTAGGGCAGGGTGGTCTGGCTTGTTCCCTTATCTCTGGTTTCTTCCACCTCAGTATTTTTGGGATTTTTGTGAACCTGCTTCCATGGCCCCCTATCTAGCCCTGCCTTGCCCCATTTGTCCCTAACTCACCTTCACTTTGTCTATATGTGTCTTCAGGCCTGAAGTGAACCTTTTGTAGACAGTACATAAATGAGTCTTGGTGTTTTCCATTCCACCATGCTATGTATTTTTATTGGAACATTTAGACCATTTATAAGTAATTCGGCAGGTATATATTTATTGCCATTTTGTTAGTTATTTTCTGGTTGTTTTTGTACTTCTGTTTTTTCTTACTCTCTTTCCTTGTGATTGATGACTCTGTAATGTAATGCTTGGATTCCTTTTTATTTTGTGTATATCTATTACAGGTTTTTGGTTTGTGGTTATCATAAGGTTTATGTATAACATCCTAAGTGTATAGCAGTCTACATTTAGTTGATGGCTATTTAAGTTTGGACACATTCTAAAAGAACTTCATTTTTACTCCCTGCTTCCATGTTTTACGTATATGTTGTCATGTTTTACATATTTTTATTCTGCAAGTTCCTTTTACCAGTTGTTTACATATAATTAGTATTATTGCCTTTGTCTTTGAATATTTATGCTAGTTTTATAAGTGACTGCTGTACTATTTCTTCTGTATATTTACTTTTACTCACGAAATTTTTTTCCTCTCATAATTTTCTTCTAGTTATGACCTTTTGTTTTACATTTAAAGAAGCCCTTTTAATATTTCTTGTAAGGCTGCTTTTGTGTTGATGGCCTCCTTTAACATTTGTCTGGGAAACTGTTTATCTCTCCTTTAATTCTGAATTAATTAATTCTGAACCTTGCCATACAGATATTCTTGGATATAGGTTTTTTTGTTGTTGTTGTTTTTCCCCCTTTCAACACTTGGAATATATTATGCCACTCTCTTCTGGCCTACAAAATTTCTGCTGAAAAATCAGCTGATAGTTTTATTGGGTTTCCCTTGTACATAACTAGTTGCTTCTCTCTTGCTGCTTTTAAAACTCTGTACGTTTAAGCTTTAACATATTAATTATGTGTTGTAGTATGGACCTCCTTGGGTTCACCTTGTTTGGAATTCTGATTCCTGAACATGGGTATCTGTTTCCTTCCCTATGCTACAGAAGTTCTCAGCAATTATTTCTTCAAAAAAGTTTTCTACCCCTCTTACTCTTCACCTCTTGGGACCCCTCTAATGTATTTGTTCACTTGATCTAGATCCTTTAACCTATCCTCATTTTTTTTTTAATCCTCATTTTTAAAAATTTTTTTGTTTTATTTTGCTATTCAGCTTGGGTGCTTTCCATTACCGTCTTAAGCCTTGCTGATCATTCTTCCACATCCTCCAATCCACTGTTGATTCCTTCATCTGTATTTTTTATTTTATTCATTATATGTTCTGTCTCTGATTGGCTCTTTTTTTATGAATCCCACCACTTTGAAGTTTTCTCTGAATTCATTCCTCTTTTCTCAAGTCTGGTGACCATCTTTATGATCATTCTTTTTTTATGATTTTATTTATTTATTCATGAGAGACAGAGAGAGAGAGACTGGCAGAGAAAGGCAGAGGGAGAAATAGGCTCCATGCAGGGAACCCGACATGGGACTTGATCCTGGGTCTCCAGGATCAGGCCCTGGGCTGAAGGCAGTGCTAAACCACTGAGCCACCTGGGCTGCCCCTTTTCTTTTCTTTTCTTTTCTTTTCTTTTCTTTTCTTTTCTTTTCTTTTCTTTTCTTCTTTTCCTTTCTTTTCTTTTCTTTTTAAGATTTTATTTTATTTATTCATGAAAGACACAGAAAGAGAGGCAGAGGGAGAAGCAGGCTCCATACAGGGAGCCTGATGTGGGACTCGATCCCAGGACCCCAGGTTCACTCCCTGAGCCGAAGGCAGATGCTCAACCATTGAGCCACTCAGGCGTTCCTATGATCATTCTTTATGTTGAACTCTTTACCAGATAGATTGCTTATTTCCATGTTGTTTATTTTGTCTTCTGTTTTGTCGTGGTTTTTTTGTTTGGACATATTCCTCTGTCTACTCATTTTGCATGACTTTCTGTGTTTATTTTTATGAATTAGGCAGACAGTTACTTCTAAACTTGAAGAAATGATCTTGTGTGCAGTCATCCCCTGTGTAGACTATGTTTATCTGCTGACTTTGGCTGACTGGAGCTTGGGCTGCCGTGGGCTGGGGGTCCTGGGGCACTCTGCTGAGGCTGCCCTAGTAGGATGACCATAACTGAAGTGAGCATGCCAGTGCAATCTCAGGGCTCTCTCCACAGAGGGTACCCTGGCAAGACAGCTGAAGTTGAAGGGGTGCAAGCCACAATGTCCCAGAGCCCAGGAGTGCACAAGCCATGACATCCCACGGTGCTCTGTACTGAGGGTGCCAAGGCACATTATCTGGAACTAGAGTATGGGCCTGGAATGTTTCAGGGTATTTTTTACCTGTGTCACCTTGGTGAGAGGGCTAAAGCTATAGCAAGTGCTGAGCAGGGGTTTCCTAGTGTGTGCCTTGGTGGGATGGCTGGGGCTAGTGTGGACCATGGGACCCAGGGTTCACTGAGGTGGTAGGCCAGCTAGTGTGCCTGAACTCTGCTTCTGTCCACACTGTCAAAGTGGAGGAGAAATGAAAACCAAACCACTTCACAGCCCTTTTGACCTAGAGAGCTCTCCTGCTGTTTGGCCAAGTTCTAGGGCTAGATCCTTTATATTCTAGTGGCTTTTTAAGCCATGCCATTTGGGGTTGATATGGCCAGGGTACCCAGGGCTCCCTAAGATGGCAGTATGGTTACTGAGCCTGGACCCCGCTCCTATCTGCACTATCAAGGAGAAGGAAGAAGATAAACAGTGGCACTTGACAGCTTCTCCGACCTGAGAGAGTTCCAGCAGCTCTGCTACCATTTGGCAGTTCTCTAGGGCTGATTCCATTATATTCTAGTTACCTTTTTAAACTGCAGCTTCTTTTCTTTTCTTCTTTTCTTTTCTTTTCTATTCTTTTCTTTTCTTTTCTCTTTTCTTTTCTTTTCTTTTCTTTTCTTTTCTCTTTTCTTTTCTTTTCTTTTCTTTTCTTTTCTTTTCTTTTCTTCTTTTTTCCCCAGAGCAGATGAATCTGCACAGGTCCCTTTGTCTCCATCTCTTTCATTCTCTATCTGGTCTCTTATGTTGTGCAGAAGCTGTCAGCCCTCAGTTCTTCAGGTGGAATTGTTCTATAAAGAGGTGTAGATTTGGTGTGTTTCTGGAGGAGGTGTGTTCGGTCTTCCTACCTCCACCATCTGTAGCCATTCTTATTCCTAAAGTTAGTATTTTAAAGAGATGACCTAGTTAAGAATTCCTGGAGGAATCAAGTAGAACATTTACATTTCAAAGGCACAGGAAAAGAATGCAAGTCCCTTCCCCTGTGCCTGACTTTTGTTTCCTAGGACTAAAATTTTTATAAGATTTACAAGCCTTTCAAGATAAATAGAGGAGGTCTATTTATTGAAGGAGTGGGTGGGCTTAAAATTTTTTTCTGGAGCTACTTTTCTGGTTTTATAAAGATTTATAAGTTAGGGACAGTTGTTTTTAATTCCTCAAGGAATTGGGTTGCTACTTAAATGACATTGTAGACTGATCCACCCACAAATCCTTTTATGAAGTGGATCTGCTAGAAAGTTTTTCTTGCCTTCTGGGTACATTTTAATTTTAGCTAAGGAGAAAAAGCCTCAAAAGTGTTCCCATCAGACTCCAATTATCAGCTTCCAACCAAAAAGCTACTTCTTTTGAGTTGATGTTAAGAATTTGCATAGGACCTTTAAAAGTACACTTCTTTTTCCAGAGTCCCAGGTGATTACCAATGAAACATCAACCTTTGAGCTATCATTCTAATGGTGGGTACGTTAGAGGGTGTGATGTGGACAGCCAGGGGTTATCTCAAGTGCACGTTCTTGGATCTGTTGTACAGATCCCCTCACTGGGCAGACTTTTGTTTGCATTTGTGTTCCTAAGACCTCACACAGTTTTAAGCTGTGTTGGTTCCAAGTTCAGACACTGGTGATCTCCCAGTCTATGTTCCACCTTTTTACCAATCCATTCAGGAGATAATGCATTTACTACTAGGGCAGCAAGAGCAGGTTGGATGATGTTTATTGTGTGGAACTTGGAATGCTGTAAGAAGACAGCTTCCAGATAAGCTTTAAAGTTGGCCACAGATTTATCTTTTGTTTGTGTGTTTGAATAACAGACCAGTTCTATAAATGGTTTGTAAAAAATGAGTTATTTTGTGTGCTTTTACTGGTCCATGAGGGGGCCACACTGGAAATCAGGCATCTCAAAAATCATCCTCCGTGTTTTGCCATTTTGCCTCCACATATTTTCTTGGGCTTCACCAGGTCCCAGCATCATTTGTACAAGCTGATAAGGATCTGACAAATTAGGGTCATAGGCCTCAATAATGACTAAACTCTTCAGAATAATTTTGGGGATCCTCCCTTTAGGAAAATTCTCTAATTTCAAACCTATTTTAATTTTTTACCAAGGAGGAGAGATACCTGAGAAGGATCACTCATAACTTTGGGTGGTTTTCTTGTAAAGGTAACTGTCTAATAGTCCCTGCAGAGTGGAAGGGCGGTTCAGACAGAGTTAGAATGTGAGTACTCAGGTAATGGAAGGTAGAGAACAGTAGGAGTCCTGTCAGTTTTATCGTCCTTTGTTTTGGGTACCTCTTATGTCTTTTTTTTTTTTTTTTTTTAAGATTCATTTATTCATGAGAGACACAGAGAGAGAGAGAGAAAGAGGCAGAGACACAGGCAGAGGGAGAAGCAGGCTCCATGCAGGGAGCCCGATGTGGGACTTGATCCCCGGACCCAGGATCACACCCTGAGCTGAAGGCAGACACTCAACCACTAAGCCACCCAGGTGTCCCTTGTGTCTAAATTTTCATGAGCTTTTTGCTACAGAATTTTTAATGAAACAATTTGGAATATTGAAGCCTTTTAGAAAGTACTCTGTTCTATTTAATTCAGGAACTTTTGCTTTTGAGTGCACTTTTTGAATGAACTATCTTGGTTGCCTTTAGTAAGATTTTGCCATTTTTATAGATATTTATATGTTCTGTAACCATAGTTCTTAGACATGAAATAAGCAAGTGTGCTGGAAGGTGGTACACCAACTTTTTAAGGATCTCATTTTTTTAAAAAAAAATTTTTAAGCTAAAACTTTAGTTCTCTTGGAGCCAAACTGATACTCAATTAGCAAACTAATACTTGGAGCCAAACTTGACTTGGAGTCAAACTAATATTTAATATACCTCTGGTTTAGGGGTTGTGTGGGGTGTGCCATATACCTCACTGCCCAGAAATTGAGGTTGGCCAGTGACCTAGGGTCAATCTGACCTGCCCCCATGACCAGTTTATCCTAACATGAGAGTCTTTGGATTAGGTGGCAAAAACTGGTAACAGCTTTTAAATGCTAGACTTTTCCCTGCCAATTTTGTGACTGCTTCACAGATTCCTTTAGCAATAACCTTTATCTACATACAAGACAGACAAACCTGTGCACCTTAACACACCAGCAGTAACCAAAAGATGTTGCTGTAGCCTGGACAAGAAAAGGCCCTGTGTGGCCCGTACCACTTCCCACCATGGAACGTTGGACCAGGGATAGTACTAAAGCAGCAGACTTCAATGAATGCAGCTTGGGGGCTCCACGTAATCGGGAAAGTGCAAACTCCCACTGACAGTTCCTATGTGGATTTTAAGACAGAATCAAGGGGAGAGGGAGTTTCTACCAATTAAGTAAGAAGTGTGGCCTGAACTACCAGCTGCTCTCAATGTCGGATGACTGGAAAGCCAGTTAGATCAGAAGCTCAACGCAAGAGCTAAAGTCAGAACCAAGAGGAACTCACAGCCCTCAGTAGTGGCAAGGAAAAAACTCAGAAACGTTCATGAGTACCACTCCTGTATTTCTGGTTGTTTCCAAAGCCCCAAAAAGTCTACTTCAGGTCTTTTTTTTTGCCACCAATTCTGTTAGAAAACAAAATTCAACTGAGTGAATTTTAAGATCAAGCTGGCTTTACTCAGAAATTTACTAAATGGGCAGCATCCCATCTAGCACATAGTAAGGAGCTTTAAGGAGCTGTAGGAGATGGAAGACTTTTATAGGCTGAAAGGGGGTGAGATGAGGAAAGGCTTTATTATTTCTGGCAAGGTCACCTTCCTTTGAAAGAGGACAGAAAGAGTCTATTGGACAGATTACCTCACTAGTCCTGGCCAAGTAATTCCAGATTGCTTGGTAACCTTTAGTTACATTCCCGGGTGAGGCTGAAACTGCATTTAGGTTGTTATGTCTCGGCCCAAGTCATGGGGCTTAGCACAAGTGACTCCATTTTGTACATATTTCTTTAACATGTGTCAATTATCTCCTCTATTCAGAACTCTCCTTTATCATTCTCTTTGTTTTGTTTTTTAAAATGAGGGAGTAATTGTTTTGTTTTTATTTTTATGTAATGGGTTTCAATAAGAGTCTCTTGGCACTCCCAAAAGATTTTGACTATACAAAACGCCCTTTTGCTCTTTTTGTCATTTTTACACATTTTCAATACAAAAGGTAAAATAACAGCAAAATGAAACTGAGGGAAGACAATTATTTATAGCATCAGTAAATCAACAGTAAGGAAAACCACTGGGATATGGGCTGCTGGCGGCCAGCACTAACTTCAGTTATTGCATAGATTAAAAACATATATTTGCCACACACTTTACTACCATGTGCACCCAGTAGTGCTTTAAAAATTATATTTATGGGTTATTTTTTTTTCTCTCACCAAAGTAAAGGCATTTTTGGGGTGAAACAAACAGCTACTTAGTAGGTCAAAGTAATAGTTAAGAGCAAAAGGTAAAGAACTGGGAAGAGAGACCAAACTTCAGGAAAACAGAACAGAGGCAGTCAATTTAGGACATCAGAGTTTTGTGTTCTTCTTCCTGTCAAAGCTGCCACAGGCTCACCAGTGACCACAAAAGGCAGGAGCTCAATTTTATATTTCATCTGAGAGTTGGCACTTCTAAGAAGCCAGTGCCCATTAGAACCACAATGTGATGGGGGATCAATACTGACTTAAAGGGAATAATACCTCTTTCTAAACCATAACTGATATTTCCTGCAGCTGAGAGGGTTTTCCCCCAAGGGCCATCAGCCTCACCTCAGCATAGCAGCATAACAACTGTTGGCTGAAAGATATCCTCATTTGGAGGCCCAGTTGCATATATTTATGTTTATTTTCTTGTCAGCAACTTTCCTAGTTTCCCTGTCTTTTGTGTTACTCCGAAAACAATGAAAAAATGAGCTCAGGATAGTGGGTGTTTTTTGTTTGGGGTTTGTTTTGTTTGTTTAGCTTTGTCATCCAAATCTATAGTCTGCCAAAGGTCCTGTGGGATCCAGCCCTAAATCTAGTTCAAGGCTTTTGTTCTCATGTGTAAGTCCAGGGGGTTCTCTGTATTTAAGAGCCATTCAACTTTCCAACAGTTTTCAACTTTTTATTCAGTTTTAGGAAAAAAAGCTGTGGTGGGACTCCAGAATCAATTATTAGAGTGAGAATCATAGGAGGAATTAAATTGAAATAAGTGAGGTGGGTTTTTGTTTTTTGTTTTTTTTTTTTTGTCTTAAAGGAAAAACAGCATGTATTCTCAGTTTATTTCCACATAGAAACAAGATATGGGGATTAGATTCCCTTACTGACCTACTACTAAGAATAGCAGCTGGTCCTTGCCATCTGTACCATAATCACCAATGGCCCTGGGTATTGGCTGTAGTCCTAGATATATCATACTTCCCTTCGCAGACATCAACTGTAACATCTTATAAAGCCCTGGATTTGATTCATAAAATAATAGCACAGGCCTTCTCTCTTTGGAGAGTTAAGCAATGATTCCACTTTGCCTTAATAATTTTAGTTCCATTTAAAAATGTGTACTGGTAAGGATTTGAGTCGACAGGTACAGAAAATGCTTTTCTTTTTTTTTTTTTTTTTTTTAATACCCCAGCCTTATCTTTCATTTGAAGAGTCCAAGCATGTCACCTTGTATTTGGAATGGTCTAATTTCATAGGAAAAGGCTATGAGTCCATTGGCTTCAAATTATAATTTATTTTATGATTCTGAGCACACACCTACAGAGAGTTCTCTCCAACTTAAAACCATCCCCCAATGTTTGAAGTGAACCATTTAGAAACCAAGTGTCTGTTTTTGTGTGGAATTTGTATCTACAGTTCAGCCCACATGAAGCCACCAATAGCCAACTTTTAAGATAATAGTAATGGCAAAAGACACCTGGCTTTGAACCCAACATTATAATAAACATGTCCAACTTGGGAGCTTCCTCCACCTGTAAACATTGTCACTAGTTGCAGTGGGATGGGAGACTCCTCCCTCTCGACTTCCTCAGCTTTGCAGTTTCAGTTGAGACTTTCTCACAGTTCCACAGTTTGGGACTCCCATGACTGGGAACAAAGTAAAAAGAAAGAAACTGCAGCCCCACCTGGAGACTATTGAGGTGCTGAGAGATAAATGTGAGGGTTGGAGTGAAGAGTTGTTATCTAAGAGCTCTAAGTTCAGTCTTAAAGAAGCCCTTGTGCACTTTCTTTTTTATTTCTTTGGTGGTTTCAGGAATGGCCACTTTCCGTTTTGTGTCATCTTGTCTGTCGCTTCTCATAAAAGATTTTCCACCTGAAACCACAGAGGAGTTAAATGCCAGCTTGGTTTTTCTCTTATCTATGGGCGTGCTATAGGAACAAAATAATATTTGGAGTTCTCTGAAAAGGGTAGAAATGCTCTTGCCTGTGTTGACCCACCCAGTGTTATCCACCTAAGCCTCCAAAGAAGTTCAAAGAGCAAACAGTTAAAGAAAAGCCCAGGCTCTGCTAGGCATTTCATCCTTGAATCTGGTATAGGTTGAGTAAAGGAGGACTAAAATATCCAAGTGGATAGACAGTCCTTGCTGTTAGCAACACAGTTTATTAGTGACCTTGACAAGAGCTGTTTCAGAAGAGTAAAGGGTCAAAAGCATGATTGGAGTGGGTTCAAGAGAAAAATAGGAAGAGAAGAACTAAGATGGGAAGAATGGGCAATTCTTCTGAGATGTTTTTGCTATAAAGGCAGTCAACAATTGAGGTAGTAAATGGAGGATGTGGAGTCAAATACATATTTTTTTTTCCCTAAAGATTGTGGTTATGACAACGTACTTGTATGCTGAGGGGAATGATCACATGAGGAAGGAAACCTTTCCAATAGAGGCCACAGCTGTCAGAAGGATGTCCTTGAATAGACAAATGACAGTAGTATGTGGTGCTCACTGTGCAGGTTTGTCCTCGGGAGGTTGGGCGGAGGGGGGGGCGGGGGCACAGAATACCCTAGGGAGGTGAGGAGTATATGTGCATGCGGTGAGTAGATAGATACTGGGGGCAGGCGGAAGCTCATGGGAGTTTTCTTCCGATTGCTTCTCTGAACGAGCTAAATGACAGCAAAGGAGAATATGTTGGACATTTGATAAGAACAGAGGAGGTGTGAGATATTTGTCTAGGAGAATGGAAGAATGAACGGACAAGGGAATTGCAGTAGTATTAAGGTCATCCTTGAAATTCATTGTCATGGATTTCAGTAAGACTCAGAAAGAAATGGAGCACACGTATGACCTTGGACATACTGTACTGAGGTAGTTTACATGAGTCTACAATCTGTTTTACAACGTGATTGAGAAAATTAAATGTGACAGAAAAGCATTTTGAGGTATAAGTACAGGATATGATTATTATGAAACTTAGCTTTGAATTACTTAGCACTTTTCCTTGGCAAAAAGCTTTTCAAATTTGTTTAAGACAGCCTTAGTATCTCTAGAGACAGCATTTGGCTTCTGCCACTGATTTACTCAGTAGCTAAGTCTAAGCAAATGACTTAACCTCCTTTTGCTTTTACCTCTCAATCTATAAAATGAGGGTGGTAATGTTTAAAGTGAAAGAAATACTTTATAAATAAAGATGCCATATAAATGCAAGCTTGAGGCCTCACCCGTACAGTCACCAGAAAGTCAGAAAGGTCAGCCCTGGGTGGTAGATGCATCCCTTAAGAAGCTTTAATAGAGGGGGAAATAAATATCTTGAAGCTGGTGTCACCCACGTTATTTGCATTAATTCTCACAACTTCTCTAACGTGGATTATTAGAACCTGAGACATGAAAGGTTAACTTGTCATAACTTGTCAAAGCCAAGCAAAAATGTGGATTTCAATTCGGATTCACCTTAAAATCCCATGGTCTTTTTCATTTTGCCATATACGGAATTGGGCTTCATACATTATAGCCAGAGAAGGTATAGAATACTTACGCTGTGTTTATTTTACATCCATAGTTTACCCAATTTAATGTCATCTTTGCCATCAAAACTGGAGCTAGAGTCGCCCAGTAGCAGAATAGCAGCCACTTCATTGGTGACATCATCATGATGGAATCGTTTACAAGAAATCCAATGACAAGAAGAGATAGGAACATCTGGGGGAAAGGAACAGTAAGCTGACTAAAGACTTCCTTTTAGCTACAAATGCAGTTCTCAGACATTCTGGGGGCAGGAGGATGGATACTATGAAAAAAATAAATTTGTGTGGTCATGGGAACTACAGGGATACTATGTCCTCTGTCCTCTTTCCTGCAAACACAATATGTCCATTATAAACAGCTCTAAGAAAATCAGTACTCCGTTAGGTTTTGATTTTTGAGTAACAATTGCCCACCTGATAGAGAAGGTGATAGGAAAACTGTATTTATTTTCTTCCAACAGCTAAAAGGTGATCATACTTCTAAAATTTGTTGAGATTGTCCAAGAAAGTGTGTAAAATACTCATCCATCACTGGAAGCCCCTGGTCAGGAAATGACAGTGCAGTAAATATCTTCAGCAGCCACCTTTTAATGTACAAGCTGTTTTCGGTTGGAATTTTCAGCACTCACATAAAACACACTGTCATGAGTGACTGCTTGTGCTCCAAAGTCATTACTATTGGGATAATGGAACATCTCTCAGCGAATAACCAAAAAACTTTAAATGTCATGTCAAGTTTGTTGAAGCCATTTTCAAGCCCCGTTCAAGGTTACATGAATATTGAGGGTATCTGTTTCTTCAAAGTTTGAGGCCTATGAGAAATACCTTATAAGATCGCATGATAAGATAGACCAGTCAGTTAATTAAAAGAAAATCTAGCATTCCCTGTGAAAGTCAATCAGCCAGCGCCATAAGTCATTAGCTATTGCAACTGTCCCCCTTCCAGCCTTCCACGCCAGGCTCACTGCCAGTCACCAACAAAAGGATATATGTGTGCCTATGTATACATGTCTATGAATATATGTGTGTATATCTGACAGATTATGACATAATAATTTTGATTTGCTAGGATGTTTTAATTTGCCTACCAAATACAGTAGTTCTTTTGAAGGAAATCACTGGGTTTTTAAAGATCTATTTGAAACTTTCCTTTTTTTTTTTTTTCTTAAAAAAAAAAATATCATTATCATTCCAACAAATGCATGTCTTGGGTCCTAGAGCATGGAGATGATTTCTTTACCCAGTGCATATTGATTAAACACCACTTTGCCCCAGGGCCATTTTGAGGCACTGACATTAAAGCAGTACTTAGAACAACATCCCTGCAGTCTTGGAACTTACATTCTAGTAAAAAGACAGACAGTGGACAAGTAAACAGGTTGATGTGTCTGGTGGTTAGGAGTTCTATGAAGGAAAACGTGAGGGGTGAACGTGTGATGGAAAGGGGCGGGGCTATTTCTGCTGGATGGTCCTAGAAGTGCCTCTCTAGTTGTATAGCATTTGAGCAAAGACCAGAAGGAAATCAGCATGCGTGCTAATGAAAGGGTTGCCGAGTTATATTTTCATTTATTCTTAAACTCTTGTGTATTTATTTTCAATCTACCTTTCTCTGAATATTTTAATTTATCTAAGAGGACTTGAGCATAATTATTTTAAATTAATGTTTCATAATGTGCACAGTCCTTGCTTATCACAGTGATAAGTTTTCTGTCTCTTTCCTCCCTACTGCAGAAAATCAGAAAGTGCAGTTGACAGAAGGGTCACGTTCACACTACAATATCAATTGCAACTCAACGAGGACTCCAGTCGCCAAGGAGCTTAATTATAATCTAGACACTCATACGTCTACAGGGAGGATCAAGGCAGTTGAGAAGAAGGAAGCCTGTAATGTAGAAAGCAACAGAAAAAAGGAAATGGAACTTCTTGGCTCGGTTTCTAAAAACGAATCTGTTCCCGAAGTTGAAGCCCTGCTGGCAAGATTACGAGCTTTATAAATTAAACTGGTAAAAAATGATTAAGCCAAATATAAAGCCATGCTCTAAGCTATATCACTTGAAAAAAAATTACTTTTTATATAAGTGACTTTATATAGTTTAAATTATGATATATATTAGAAAAAATAAAGCTAAATAACATGATTGCAGTGCTTTTCCTATGTACGTGAGGTTTGGGCTTATTCAAGACTGTAATGGGTTTTAATGCTTTTCTTGTCTCCTGGTATTCATGTGTTCTATATTTGGTGGTTAAATTATACATAATGCTTTAGAAAACAGGTAGGTGGCCATGTGTTCAGCAATGTGTCCTCAAGAAAGTACCATTTTTCTAAGTCACTGTAATTTTTACCTTTCTGTTTTCAGCATTAATGAACATCAAATCATCAATGTCAACTCTTGATATATACATACATACCCCATGCATGTTGTTTATATGGGCCCACATTTCTCATGCACTGGGATCTTCATGCTATCAACATGGCATCAGAAACATAAAACTGAATAGAACAAAGCTGTGAGAAAATGAATCTAAGCTCGTTATTATCATTGTTGAATTCATGTTCATTAGATCCTGCAGGAGACTGGGAGGCCATTGAGCACATTTCCAAAAATGATGTACTAGGAATGAATGCATGCACTCTTTGTAAAACGCACATGCTTTTGCATCAAGTGGAGGTATATGGTATTACAGCGCTGCCGAAACTTAACCGAGAGAGCATTTTTCCCTTGGTGATTATGATTCTGGGATAGAACTGCCATTTTGAAACTTCCCAGGTAACAAAAAATGTTTTTTTTCTGTGAACAAACTTGAAATTGCTGTTTCTTTGATCTGACAATCAATATGTTTAACAAAGGTCTAAAGTGTGTCGAGGAAGGTTTTCCTATGCAAATGTTGCAATTTTACCTCATTTGGGGCATCAAATTAACTCTTAATTCTATATTCGAGAAAATAAACTTGCTACTTGCACTAAATGAAAAATGTTGGGGCTTTTTTTTTTGTAGTTAGCATATTCTGTGGATAAGCTGTGAATAGCCTGTGCTCCGTCTATCTTAGCATCTATTTTGCTTTATTACGTTCAGTAAGTAAATGACTGCTCTTTTACCTTCAGTTAAAAGGCAGTTATGTGGAACCAGTCTGGCGAGGTCCGCTGCTTTTTATTTCCTTAAGTTGCCACCTCCTTTCAGCTCCAAGTTAATAAAGTTAATTAATTAGAACTATGAGCCAGGCCCTGTTTATAGACTTTGGGGAACACTGTTATCCCCAGCCTGTGTAGGAATAAATTGTTCTCCTTGCAACTGGAGGGCACAAATGCATATTTTCCTGAAAACAGATCTTAAAAAATCAAGAAAGGTGAAGGACATTTACACGTTTTAGCAGACAGGATCCTAACAGCAAGAAAAGAAGTTAAATAAAAGCATTCTGACTATCGGTTCTTCACGGGCTTTTGCAAAGACTTGGGCTTTTCAGAAACAAAACTGAAATTCAACCAGATAGTTTGGACATACCAGGTGGCAGATCAACACTCCAGAAACTTGGGGCCAGGGAGCAGCCGCACAGGAGAAGCAGCCTGGCAAGTAAAGGGAAGCGAAGATGACAGAGACCCCCAGGGGCAGAGACATGCAGGCAAGGCCTAAACTGGAGCTGTCAGGCCCCAGAGCATCTGTCTGCTGGAGCCCAAGGACAACCACCCAGCAGGAGGACCAGAAGCCCGAGGCTAGCAGAGCACCAGCCAGGGCTGCCCCCCACTCCTCCAGGGGCCCCAGCCCTCCCATCACTGACAGGAGTCTGAGCAGGCCCGAGTAGGGGACCGTGTTTTGGATTTCCTCTCCGCAGCTAAAGAGTTGACAGAGGCAAGAGCCAACTGAGAAACGGATCATTTTCTGCTGCACATATTTCACTGATACATGTGCCTTCAACAGCAGGCAGGAGGGTATGTGTAGGGTTTTATGAAAAACTCTTAATATTCCTTTAGCCAACTGTAGCTAGAAACTATAGTGATGACCTTTAATTTGAGGGCAGTCATTGAGGTACAATTTCATGTTTCCAAGCAAGCAGTCTATTCATTTGAATTAGGTAAACTGGAAGCCAAAACACAGCTCAGCAGCACCCTCGATGAGGGTGTTCCATCCAGTCTGGTGACAAACCCCAAATGGGTTCTCAGCCTCTCTCTGGTCAGTGTAGAGAATTTGGCAGAAACACACAACCAAATGATCACTGAGTTGTCCAAAAGCAAAGACCTGCTGCTAATATTCTGAAGTGATTTAAAAATAAGGGAAGCAATCTAATCATGCTAGCACATCCTGTCTCCCCCCACCACCCCCTTACTCCCCCCCCTTATCCTCAGGGGATACATTTAAAGACAGCCCCCCCCACCCCACCACAGGGAATGCCTGAAATTGCAGATAGTACCAAACCCTATATATATATTATGCTTTTTCCTATACAAAGCTTAATTTATAAATTAGGCAGAGTAAGCGATTAACAGCAGTAACTAAGAACAACTAACAATATACTATAATAAAAATTATATGAATGTAACCTCTATCAAAATAACTTAATGTAGAGGTACCCAGCCGGCTCAGTTGGTTGAGCATCTGACTCTTGATTTTGGATCAGGGTCGTAACAATCAAGCCCTGAGTAGGACTCCATGTTCAGCACAGAGTCAGCTTGCATTTCTCTCCCTCTGACCCTCCCCCCTCAAATAAATCTTAAAAAAAAAATCTTAATGTACTATATTCACCCTTCTTTTTGTGATGGTGTGAGATGATAAAATGCCTCCATGATGATTTGAAGTGAGTAGAATGACACAAGCATAGTGTTAAGCTACTGTTCACCTCTACATTATGCCAGAAGAAGGAGCACCTGCTTCCAGACCATGGTTGACCACAGGTAACTGAAACCAAGGAGAGTAAATCAGAAATGGAGACAAGGAGGGTACTACTCTATATGCATGTATTTCCTTTGTTAACATTTAAATATTTAAACAAAATATATCAAAGTGTATATGAAGAAGTAGATATTATAATAGTTTATATCAAAAATTTCCTGGTAGATCTAGAAAATGCAATTATTTATACTAAGTTGCTCCAAACTCCAATTGTTACCATATTATTTACTCAAAAAGAGGAGTTGTTAATGACTTTGAAGTGTTAGTTTGGCCACAAATGATTATTGCCTGGGTTGATTTATTGTGATTCTAAAATATCATAATCCAAAGTAGATCCGAGTTTCCTAGTTAAAAACTAAATCAGGTAGACTATAATTTGTATCTATGCTATATTTCATCTTATTCAGCTCTCCTTTATGGGTAAGCACAGGTAGTCTGGGAGCATATTTCATGGTTATTTATGTACCAACCTTTTGTGCTGACTATGTAACTTTTGGAAAGTAATAGGTCCTAAAAAATAAACTGCTAATCTGATTGAAACTCAAAAAGTGGCATTCATATTCTTTTTCTTCATATTAATTATTAAAATTTTTGAAATCCAGGAATTGTAAAGCTGACAGTGTAACAGTACTCAATTTTCTCTAGTCAATTGTTAAAAGTAGTTACTACATGTCTGTGCCAGGCCTGAGTGTTCTTGAAATATGTCCTGGGGCCAAACTGTTAAGCTGTTTTTGCTCTAAGAGCTGCATTTGAGCAAAACTCAAGTGCTGAAGTTGCCAAAGAACCACAAAGACTGAATTGGCACGTCAAAATTGAATCCACATCTCCCCATAAAATAAAAATTATGGAACCTAAACCATAAAATTTATTATTCCTAAACAGACCTTTGCCTTTTGAAATGTGTATAAGGAGAGTATACCTTGGAATTTGGAAAGATGATGGCAGAGTGGGAGCATCCTGAACTCATCTCCTCATGGCTGCAATGACATATAGTGTGCAACTGGCTCTGAGAACACCCTAAGCCTAGCAGAACAGCTATTCCACAGCTAAAGCTATAAAGAGCCCTGTTGAGAAGAGTAGGTAAGGCAGAGACAAAGTTGTGAACCAAACTCCCAGCACAGCGACCCACAAACAAGAGTTAAACCAAAGGCAGGAGGTCCTCCCTGAGGAGCAGAGGGATCAAGCCCCACATCAGGGACACACACACCCAACATGGGGATCCGCATTGAGAAGATGAACCCTCATAATTTCTGGCTTTGAAAATCAGCAGGGCTTAATTCTGGACAGCCTGTGAACGACAGGAAACTGAAAATCTGCTCTTAAAGGGCTAAGGCACTCTATCTCTCAAAGACCTAGCACAGAGACAGCAGTTTGAAAAGCACCTGGGTTATAACTGCAGGAAACTTATTGGCTAATTTTAGGTCATGTGTGCCCCTCTCAAGCAGATCCTGCCCCAGGGAAATGGAAAACTAGCCTTCACAAACCAGCATACCCAAGAACTGCATCCAGGCCTCTCAGCCAGCCACACTATGGGCTACCCCTCTCCAATAGTGTGCCCACAATAGTCACAGTGGGCCATTGCAGCCAGCCAGGCTGGAGGTCAGCCCTACCCACCATGTACCTATAGCAGTCATGGCCCAGGCACAACAGGAAGACACACACAACCCACACAGGAGACACCCCTAAAGAGCCTGGTTCTGGTGTCCAGGGAGATTGTGTTACTGGATCCACAGACACCGTTATACAAGACCACTACTTTCAAGACCAGAAGATATAGGTGATAAACCCAATACAAACAAACACAGCCAGACAAAGTGAAGAGACACAGAAGTAAGTTCCAAAAAAAGAATAAGACAAAACCTCGGAGAACTAAACAAAACAAAGATAAGCTATTGGCCTAATGAACATAAAGAGGCTCCCTAGACTTGAAAGAAAATGGATGAATTCAGTGAACACTTCAACAAAGAGATAGAAATCGAAAAAAGAATCAGAGCTGAAAAATTAGTAGCTGAAATGAAAAATACAAATGAAGGAATCTGCAAGTTAGAGGATCCAGAAGAATGGATCAGTGATGTGGTGGAAATCATCCAAACTGAACAAAAAAAAGGATGAGAAAAAATATGTGGAGAGACCACTGGGACAATATCTAGTGCACTAAGATTCACATTAGAGGGGTCCCAGAAGGAGAAGGGGAAAGCGGGCAGAAAATGTACGTGAAGAAACAGCTGAAGACTTTCCCAACCTAGAAAAGGAAACATATTCCAGTTCAGAAAGCACAGAGAGCTCCAAACGAGTTGAACCCAAAGAAGTCCACACCAAGACACAAGAATAAAATTGTCAAAAATTAAAGATAAAGATTCCTAAAAGCATCAAGAGAAAAAGAAATAAAAACTTTTCAGGCCAGAGGGAGTGGCATGAAATATTCAAAATCCTGAAAGGAAAAAACAACCAAGAATACTCTAACTGGCAACATATTTATGGATATGTTTCTCCAGGCAAGGGAAACGATGTCAAAAATATGCAATATGGACTACATCAAAGTAAAAAGCTTTTGTGCAGTAACGGAAAGAAAACAACAAAACAAAAGGGTAACCTTCCGAATAGGAGAAGATATTTGCCAATGGTATATCTGATAAGGAGTTAATATCCAAAATCTATAAAGAACTCATGTAACTCGACACCAAAAGAACAATCTAATTCTTAAAAATTGGGGGAAAAAACTGAATAGATATTTTTTTAGAGACGACATACAGATGGCCAACAGACACATGAAAAGATGTTCAACCTCACTTATGTCAGAATAGTATCAAAAACAAGAAGTAACAAGTGTTGGCAAGGATGTAGATAAAAAGAACCCTGTTCACTGTTAGTGGAAATGTAAATTGGTACAGCCACTGCGGAAACCAATATGGAGGTCCCTCAAATTAAAAACAGAAATACTATACAATCTAATAATTCCACTTCTGGGTATTTACCTGAAGAAAATAATACTAATTCAAAAAGATATATTCATCCCCACATTTATTGCAGCATTAGTCACAATAGCCAAGATACAGAAGCAGCCCAAACATCCATCTGTAGATGAATGGGCAAAGATGTGAGATAGATAAATAGATAGATAGATGATAGATAGGTAGGTAGATAGATAGATAGACAGACAGACAGATAGATGCTATGGAATATTACACAGCCACCAAAAGGAATGAGATCTTACCAATTACAACACCATGGCTAGACTTAGAGGGTATTACACTAAGTGAAATAAGTCAGAGAAAGACCAATACCATACGATTTCACTTATATGTGGACTCTTAACAACAAAACAATGAATAAATAAAATGCTGAATTGGGCCTATAGATACAGAGAACAAATGGACAATTGCCAGAGGGAAGATGGGTGGGGGGATCAGCAAAATGGGTGAAGGGAAGTGGGAGGTACAAACTTCGAGTTATGAAACACATCACAGGAATGAAAAGTACAGCATAGGGAATATAGTCAATAATTCTGTATAGTGACAGTTGGTAACTACACTCATGAGGAGCATTTCATAATAATGTAAATACGTAATCACTATGTTCTAGTCCTGGAACTAATATGATGTTGTACGCCAACTATACTTCTAAAATTTAAAACAGAAGAGGGGTGTGGCCTGGGTGGTTCAGTCGGTTAAGTGTCTGCCTTCGGCTCAGGTCATGATTTCACGGTCCTGGGATCAAGCCCCGTGTCATCGGGCTCCCTGCTCAGTGGGGAATCTGCTTGTCCCTCTCCCATTACCCCTCCGAATTTGTTCTCACACTTTCTCAAATAAGTGAGCAAAACCTTTAAAAAATTGTTTTATTTTTTTTTTTAATTTTTATTTATTTATGATAGTCATCACAGAGAGAGAGAGAGGCAGAGACATAGGCAGAGGGAGAAGCAGGCTCCATGCAGGGAGCCCGACGTGGGATTCGATCCCCAGTCTCCAGGATCACGCCCTGGGCCAAAGGCAGGCGCCAAACTGCTGCGCCACCCAGGGATCCCCTAAAAAATTGTTTTAAATAAAATGGGTGTAAGGATGTTACAACTAGTATGAGAGATGGGTTTGAGGTAGAATGAAATTGAGCTGTGTCCTCTAAGGCTTGACTGTAGATGCCTCTTTGTCTTCTATTCACCTAATTAGATTTGAATGTCATGTTTGACACATCAATAGTACCCCCTTTTTTTTTTTCATTTTCTTTAAAGACTTTATATTTCTAGGCAATTTTATTTTTATAACAAAGTGTGAAAGTATAGGTTTCCCAAATACCTCCTGTCCCCACACATGCATAATCTTCCCTACTACCATAATTATTCACAGAGTAATTACCCTCCCCGTAAGCATCTTCAAGAGACAAGAACATAAAAGGAATCTTGGTTTCTTCGAGCAAATCTTAAAATGACACTTTCCCCCCTCTACTATCCACTTTGAAACTCCAACCATTGGACAAAAAGATGTTTTAAAAAGTTCCAGATATATCCTCCTTACACTTAATATCACCAACATTCTCCATGTTCTCACAAACCTACATTATTATATTCATGTTTGAAATCTAAGTATTTTAAAGGCAATCTGATGATAGAATTAGAAGCCAAATTTATCTCCTCAGGGCAGCTTATTCATTTTCTTTTACAACATCATTCTAAAACATTTTAGTAAATCCCCAATTAATGTAACTTTTTTCTAATTGCATCTAAAGTTTGTAGCTATCAATTTTTCCCCTGGCACTTTCATCCCATGTTATATTTAGGCTATAAACCTATTTTTAAAACTTTCTTTTTGCCTTGCTTTCTGACCATGGCTTACTAAAAAATTATTTTAATGATGAATCTCTAATTGGTGTCAATCTAATTTTAATATTTTATGTATAATCTAACCAGATGTGATTGATGGTCAAACATGAAGCTGTAATAAAATAAGCAGATTGAAGGTGCCTGGCTGCCCCAGTCCATAGAGCATGTGACTCTTGATCTCAGAGTTGTGAGTTCAAAGCCCCATAATGGACATAGAGCTTACTTAAAAAAAGAAAAATATGAGGTCACTTCATGGTTTCAGCACTAGGTATGATACTATATGTTGGCAAATTGAATTAAAAAAAAGTGACCCCCCCCCAAAAAAAACTAAAAAAAAAAAAAAAAAGTAATGTAAATAAAAATAATTAAACAGATTGAAACAAATAATTCTGGTGAATTATTTCTTGAGAGCAGGACCAAGTCCTCAAATAGGTACATCCTAGTTAATCTCTCCCCACAAGGTCTGTTGTCAGACATGGCTGCGTTCTTATGGAATAGGCATATCTTTGTATTAGAAAGACAGTAAATTAAATATAAATAACATGTATTTTTAATTTAAATTGCTTAACATGTATAAAGATAAGCACAGGTATGAATATATATTAATAATATGAAATGTCTATTTGTATCCCTCATAATTTCAAGGCTCATCATGTGTAAAACATTCCCTATTAAAATACATCAAAATTAGACAACAAAAGTTTAGATTTCATAACTATAAGTACTCAACCTCGGAGGGAAGATTAATTTTAAAACGAGAAATTTCTTTCTTTCCTTTGTATTAACCACAAATACTTGGCCCTTACACTGCAAAAACTACCAGTTACCTAATAAAAGTAAACAAGTGGCTTTCCATAGAAGGGGTAGTTTGCAGGGAGGGGACAGGTGGCATTTCCTTTGGAGGTCTTGTCTTGATTTGCTTCCTTAATGACCCAACCAGAGCCATTGTGATGATTGTAAGCCATGACTGACATCTCACACCTGTGGCCTACCCAGAACATAAGAGTCCAATTTGACTGGGATAATAAATAAAATCTTGTCGTACTATTATAGGATGTTTGGCAAGGACAAGAATTAAGGCACCTTTATAACTCCCGAAGGAATCTGGTGATATTTCTAAGGTGATCTCACACATCATTCTGTCCTGCCTGACCTTCCTTGTATCACCCTCCTGAATTATAGCTTGTATCTGTTACCCTCTCCTTCTTCCATAGTCTCTCCCCAAAATAAAGGATTGCTGACCTGAGAAAACAAATCTGATTTTTTTTAATCTTTATAAGACAGTCTGTTAAAATGTCCTGCAAGTCGGGATCCCTGGGTGGCGCAGCGGTTTGGCGCCTGCCTTTGGCCCAGGGCGCAATCCCGGATACCCGGGATCGAATCCCATGTCGGGTTCCCGGTGCACGGAGCCTGCTTCTCCCTCTGCCTGTGTCTCTGCCTCCTCTCTCTCTCTCTGTGACTATCATAAATAAATAAAAAAAAAATTTAAAAAAAATAATAATAATAAAATGTCCTGCAAGTCACTCCATATGTTTTCCGCAGAACATTTACTGCATCCATTGGATTAAATTGTCTCACTTTATGAAATGAATACCGAAGGCCTCTGAGATTAAGAGACCTCTTTAAGAAGGGTCCTGCTTTATTCCTTAATAATTGCTGGGGTCCTAGAATGTTATAGGACACATTACGTATTCACCAAGTTCACCCATTTGCCACCCACTTTTTCAATGATTAGTTCCTTTATCCTGGCAGTCACTGGGGAGAGTTGCCTCTCAGGCACTTCCTCATGAATCCACCTAGAAAGGGAGTTTTTGATATGTTGTAATAGCTTTTCTCAGACTCTCTAGAGAAGCTTAACAGCTTCCGTCTGATGAGCCAAAAGAGAGTACACTTATATAAGAACAGACACACTTCAAGGACACCGGTAAGCATGAAGATACTAGTGTCACATGAGAATGGCAGGCATGCCCGTGGAGGCCAGATGCCCCATTCGAATAGGATGACCTCATTTAGGATGACTGTTTGTGGGGCATGTCCCAGGTATTACACAAGGGATGTTTTTAAGAAGCTAGGCTTTCATTCTCTTTATGGCTTCTCTCTTTATATCTGAGCCTCCTTTGAGTTCTTCAAATGGATGGTAACAGCAAAGTGTTACCCTTTCATGAGAATATTTGCATTTTAACTTACACCTGATCTGAAAGGCTTGAAAGTTTGCTAATGGAGAGCTGGGAAGCCACAAAGTGAGGGAATCTGCATTCACTTATGGAGCTGAACCCTGAGCTGAAACTTCACCTTGTTCTTTCTGTCTGAATACCCTTGTCACTATGGCCTTCACTTCAAGGGAAGCTACTTCCATTCTAATGCTGGGGTCAAAGCATGGACAAAAAATCCCTTTTTTTCCATTCTCTTTTGCTGAGTTGAGACATGATGGGGCTTGTGAAAGACTTTACAGAGCTCTGAGGAGAAAAGCGAAGAGACAGATAGAAGCCACAAGGAACATAAAGATGCCATGTTAATAAACAACAGTCCTCATCCTCCACAGGAAAACAACCCCCCTCCCCAATTCTAGACAGTGGGGAGTGTAGTCCTCCCGTAGGACAGCAGGGGATGAAGGAGTCTTGTGATGCCTCCATGGACAACTCCATACTCTTCTAGCTTCAGGTGTCCTACAGAATGGCAACCATCCATTCAGTCTCAGAATGAGAGCTCACATATCCATGAGGATTGTCTGAGCACTCTAGCCTTTCCTGAACCTCAGAAATGAGACACCAACCTTGCCCAAATGATATAGCATTGTCAGCCATACCAGAGTCAGTTGAACCCTTGGGGTCTTTGCTGAATACGGGTATGCAGTTCTTTTGCTCTACGCTGCATGATGCTAAATGGCAACCCCATTCAGAAGCCACACTTGCCACTGGGCCAACACTGCTGCACTGACTGCAGGGTATGGTGTGGACAGAAACCACACACAACATGGGAAATTAGAAGAGCAGAATGGGGAGAATGGGATTGGAGGAAGTTTGCTGAGTAGTCGTCCGTGAAAGGAGTCCTCCATGGTGAGGACTGGAAGCAATGCTGATGCACAGCATGTCTGACTGTGTTCAGAGAGAGGGAGGACTCAAAGGACAGGATACCTGCCTTCAGATCCTTAAAAAATTCATATGAAAAAGATACTGAACTTATTTGTGTGTCTCTAGAGACTAGAACTAGGGCCAGTACATATGAAGCAGTGTTTTAACTGTAAAGCTGCCCAGTGATGAGAGGCCATGCTTCAAGATTACGAATCATTGAATCCTAGGAGACAAACAAGTCCTCGAGAGGGCTGCTGGAGGTCATCTGATTCAAACTCTTGATTCTCCATCTAAATGGAAAAGTGACTTGCCCACCATTAGAGCCCACACCTCCTTGCCCTCTGCACTCCCTCCCTCCTTACTGAGATCCATTAGTGAGTTACCATGTTACCTTGACAGGCAGAGGCCGGACTCTGCTTGATTGGGAGATAATAAAAGAATCTATTACTCAGGTAGAAGGTTGGCATATATGAGCTCTGAAGGACTTTATCAGTCTTAGAATCTGTGTTCTGTGATTTTTATAGAATCGTAAGTGGGCACCCTTGCCTTGGGGCTTATCACCTTCTACATGGCATCACATATTCTGCTTGCTTATCTCTTTGAGGGACATAATAACCATCTTAGTTTATTCATGTTCCAGCGCCAGGTCTTACAACTGAAATAAATCAGCACCACTCTGGAAAGAAGTGATCTGAAAAGGCAGAAATCTTTGTGGGAAAGAATACCCGCTTAGGACCTGGACTGGTGCGTTGTCTCCATCTCAGTGATAAAGAGGCTCTTTTCCAGCATCTAGAAATGTAGAAAGCAATGAAAACATGAACTAATGTGAGTTCCACACGTTCACGCCAGGCACTGTTGTAAGCATGTTTCTGCGTTTAACAACCTCATGAAGGGGAATTGCTGTTAGAGCCCATTTTACCAGTGGAGAAACTAAGGGCAAAAGTAATTTACCCATGGCCAGAAATTAGCAAGGAGTGAACTTGAGACTAAAATCTAGGCATTCTCAAATTCTAGACCTCATGATCTTAAGCTATGCTGTCTCCCTGCATAATTCTAAGCTACCCCCTGGAAAAAAACACCAGGTAAGAGAATCAAACACTTTGCCTCCCCTGCAAATCTTGCTGGCACTTTTTTAGTTGCCCTTATACAAGACTCATCATTCAGCTTCATTATTTTGGACCAGAATGCTCTGATTTCCCAGAATCTCTAATACTTGTATACTAAAGATGAAAATGGGCAAATTTTATAAAATATTTTCTCACATAAATTCTTGTCATTGCTGCTTCTCTTTGAATATGATACTGTCAAATAATCACTCATATAAATTTAAGGTGCCTACGTTTAAACATGAACATTTGCTGCCAAAGTTGGCTAAAATGACCAATAGTTCTCAGGAATTTAGGGTCCTCAGAGATTAGCCAACTTTCCATGCACTGGTCCCAGTAGGAATGCTTTTCCCGCACAGATGAGCAGCTTGTCAAACCCTCTGTGTTTGGGAGACTCATGAGATTTCTTTAAGTATAGTATGTACAAGAGATGAGTTCTTCCCACACCGTTAGCCTCTCTGCAAAATAACAATGTTCATCATTTTTGTTTTTCCCTTGGCTTCCTATTTCTTTCCCTCTTTTCTTTCTGAACTTAGTGGGAAATAGAAGCACAATACGTAAGGAATAACTTCGACAAGATATGTTTTGGGTTTTCTTTTTTTTTTTTTGCTAAAATAATTACTTTGTTTAGAGTAAACTTTTAAGATCTAGAAATTTGAGTGCATTAGAGTTTTTGCTTCTTTAAAAAAGAAATTCAGAATGTGTCAAGGTTTTAGATTAGTCCACTCATCAAGGTATTTCTTTGATTAGGAGTAAGCCATACATTTTGGAATAAGGTATCTTAAGAGATTTCTGAGTTTCATCTTTTGGACAAAAGGCGACTTAAGTTCCAATCATATTGAAGTTAAGACATTTATTGTGGATGAACTGAACTTGGTATTGGCCTCCCATAGGCATGCTTTTTCCATTCCATAGCAGCAATGCTGACAAATAAATAATCAAATTTTTTAAGACAGCCTAAATGAAATGCAAATTTGCCTGCTATTACTAAAGCATTGCAGGATAAGGTTTCTATTAGTCCTTCCTTTTCATTTCCGCAGTTTAATCCTTCTAAAGTTAGAAGTTGCTGACATTATCTTTAGCACACAAATCTAGAAGCATGTGTATCCATCATCTGACTTGCTTACAGGAACCAAGGACAATGTATTGTTAATCACCATATCTTCATTGTCCTATATGATACCTGCCATAAACCTCAATAAAATTTACTTCAACTCTGTTGAAAATAATTCATGAACAATCTATTTAATGAAAGAAGACCAAATGATCCATTAGGGAATGGTCTCGGTTTATTCTTGGACAACTCTTATTCCTTTGCTAAAAGGTCCATGTACAAAAGCAAAATAACAATTATATACAAGAGTCCATCACAAACTGTTCAGATGTCAGCAGCCCATTAATCCAATAATGCTAGGGCCTATGCAAAATACTGGAGATATAAAACTTGACAGACAAATATAGTCCCTGCTCTAGAGGGGTGTATAATACATCAGGGAAGATAAACACAGAATGAGGATGTTGGCATAGGAACACAGGCTTTAAAGAGGCAAATATAATGGGAGGCTACATTTTGGGCTGGGGAGGGATGGATCAGTGAAGCTCTCCTAGGTAGAGACTCAAGTTGAAACAGAGAGGATGGCCAAAACTAGGCAAGCAGAGAGAGGACCGGGTAGAGGGAATAACATGTATAGAGGCTTTAAAGAGGGAAACAGTATGGAATGTGGGGGTACAATACAGATCTAAGTTTGAGGGAAAGCTAATCAAGCTAGCGTACTGTTTCCTCTATAACACAAACACTCATACTATTTTTCCCAAACCGTAGGAAGAAAAATTTTTAATTGGCCAGGTTTGTATAAATTTTGCTAAGCCACCTACAAAAGGAAAGTAACTAACAATTACTTGTGGTAACGAAAGTCCTTAAGTTTTGTTTTGTAAAAGCAAAATATAATGAAATTAGGAGGCTTCAACTTTTCATTAATTCTATATGCATCAAAATTTCTATATTTAAGGTATTCCAAGGTGAACATCTGGTCTATTAATTGTTGCAAAAATTATTCTGCACTAGATAACTTGATATTTAAGGCAAGCCTGTCACCTTCCTACCTGATACATTCTCAGTATATGCTTTCATGTGTTTATT
The DNA here is from genome assembly GCF_048164855.1 of Canis lupus baileyi. Taxonomy (NCBI): domain Eukaryota; kingdom Metazoa; phylum Chordata; class Mammalia; order Carnivora; family Canidae; genus Canis; species Canis lupus. Next base: position 45,897,118 of record NC_132854.1, read on the forward strand.
TTAGAAAATAACTATAGAGTTGGAGATTAAGTATGTCACTCTAATTTTTAACACCACTGGTACAAAATGCCATTAGATCACCTACATCACTGTGGGATGTACATTCTTCAGAAATGATTTTTCAGAGGAATCTTTTTTTCTCCATAGATGCATACTTTTCTGAAAAATACTAACAGTGGTGTTTTGTGTGGAATCCATGCAGGCAAGGTTGTATCCACTAGGGATTTTCTCAGAGACGGTAATTTTCAAACAATAGAGCAAAAATGCATAGATCAGCCAACTAATTTATGCTACATCAATTTTACACACCCAGAAACCATGAAACTTGAATATGATCTCACCAAAGTCAAATAAGCCAAACAGAAGCTACCAAAACAGGCCTGGCCCTTTCATCTAAACAAGCTTATGTCATGCTGCCTTTGAGAACACAATGTATTCTGTAAAGGGCAGGGCAGCCATGCTTCTAAATGCATGTTCTATTAGACAGCAAAGAACTACAAAAGACGCTCAAAGCAAAGTGTCTGGGAACCCAAGTTGATTAATGTGCAGCTTTATTTCACTTGGGGGTAAAGGACTGGAGGGATAAAAGACCATAAGCTCACTTGACAACTGTAAAGGTCACACAGGAAATGATGGTATAGGTAACATGAAGTTGTCAGGGAGACCAGAGACCCAGTACTCAGACATGTGTGGCAGAGGCTCCAGCAGTGAGGTTGCCAGGTGGGCTGCCAATCATCAGAGGGTTCAGTCCAAATGAAAAGGGCAATGAGAACACAAGCCCCTAGAACCCGAAGTTGCAATTCAGGGCCCTCTTCCCCAGTAAGTGAAATGAAGCAGATTAGGGGGTAGGATTCTCAGTTGCTAGCTCAGAGGACTTCGGGTCTTCACCATGCTCAGATAGCTAACATTCTGCTCTCACTGGCTCAGGGCATTCACCCTGCACAGGCTTCTGGGTCCACAGAGACACAGAAATCGCAATGCTAGGTAATCACCATCATTCCCTATTATAGAGCAAGGACGTGGACAGAACCACAGTCATTCGAGGGCTGGGGCAGGTGTTCCTACTGGTTTGCTTTAGGGAAAGCTCTGGGCAACCAGCCAGAAGGAGTGTCTATCCTCAAAGATCATATAAAGAAGAGCAAGCATTCCTTACACAACTGCTTTTTAATGAACTCCATAGAACTAGAGTCCCGGGTGGCATGGACATAAACTGAACAGTTCTCATTTGCCCCTCGACTTCGCACCCCCCCCCAAAAAAAACCCTGATAACTAAGAATTATAATAGATATTGGAAGAGATCAAAGCTTCACCTTTCCTAAAGCCTTCCCAATTCAATTAGTTAAAGGCTACGGGGCTGTTGGAGGACTAAGCTTCTTTTTTAAAAGTTGAGGAAGCATTAAAAAAAAAGAATCATATGATCAATAAAATCTCATGAAGTGTACATATCATTAGGATAGGGACAAAGAAAAATTATGTAAGAATTCACATCTTCTTTCCAAGCCTGCATGCACCCTTTCACTGGACCCTTTCACCTTCATGCACCTCACCTCTCATGGAGGTGAGAATATTGAGTGAGGAGTGGGATACACGGGAGCACTGTGGGATAGAAGAACAGGGCTTACACCATGAAGAATAGAGAGATACTAGCACAAAAGGAGAGAGAGGAAGAGGGAGAAAAGCATAAAGCAATTACCATGGGAAGAAATCTTTTCTCAGCCGCTGCAGGGATGGAGTGGAGATGGGTGAGCGAAGAGGAATCTGAAGACATTCTCTCGTGCGGACCATGTGTGAAGCCCTGCAGTACTCCTTCCACAAAATCGTTAAAAATTATCTCTATTATTTCTCAAGGCTTAGAGAGTCAGATTTGTGGGATGTGTATAAACGGCTCTACTATTCATGGGTAACATCTGAGACAGGTTTAAGAAAAGTGATCAAAACAGCAGGCTTATTCAAGAAGTAGAAGCTCTCCTGAAATTTCTGCAGACTATCCCAGAACAGCACATGTTAGTTTTTGTTGCAACCATCATTTCAAACCTTTTGTTTCCTCTAAATATAAGACTTGTTGCTGCTATTTTTGTACTTTAAAAACTGCAGGTTCAGCTTCCAGATCGCATTCCCCATCCGTAATTGTAACAGACCAAATGGCTCTGGTGGAAAAACGCTGCTCTGCTTAACTTTTGGCATCTGAGATGTACCCCACAGAGTGTGCCTCTGTATCACACTGAGCGAAAAGACGAACAGTTTCGCACCCAGGAGATCAAATTAACTAATGAGGTAAATCTGACATTCATGGGTGAAACAACACACAGTGTTTAAGGATTCAACTGAAAAGAACTTTACAAAAAGTCATTAAAGAAATTTCATTCTCAGGCCATTATGAGCAGCTCTAGAGAATTTGCCACTATTTCAGTTAGGGTAGATGAGACGGTGGAAACAAATAGACCCAAACACTCATGACTCAACTTGATAGCAGTCAACTTCCTGCTCACTCAATAATCTAGAGAGGCAAATTGAACACCAATAAAAAATAAATGTACAAAAAAAAAATCTAGAGAGGTTTAGGTTGGTGTGAGATTATACTGATCCGCATAGACACGCTGAGCCCAGCTGAGTGGTAGTTTTGTCATTTTAGCCTGTGGCTCTGCAGTTACTGTGGGTGGGGAGATGGGGAGGGACAGAGGACAGAAGGAAAAAGAGCATGAATGAGGGGAAATTGGAGATTTTCAAGGCTGTGCTTAGAAGTAGCAGACACCATTTGCGGTCATGTTCTGTTGATGCAAACTTAGTCCCTTTGCTATAAGAAATGCTGAGAACCACACTCTAGCCATGTGCCCAAGGCAGGGAGAACAATGTATAATCTGAACATCTCTACCAAAGCCATTTCTCTGATCCTATTTTCTGCCTTGAGAATATTATTTACACGTATTCTCGTTCACCACCCTGAATGAGCCAGATCTTGTCTGATCCTGAAGCTAAGAGTCAGGCCTGGTTAATTCTTGGATAGAGGATTATTTTTTACATGTACTAATAGTTACAGAAGGCCCATAATGTGTAGGTCCTCTGTCATAAGATGACGTTGTATTATGTAACAATGTGACTTACAGACATGTTTTATTGAAATGATCTCTTGAAGGAAGAATGATTGCTAAGTACTATCAAAACAATATGGTAGTAGCACAAATACAGACACATAGATCAATAAAACAGAACAGAAAGCCTCAAAATAAACCCATGCTTATATGGTTCATTAATCTATGACAAAACAGGAGAGACTATCCAATGGGAAAAAAAAAGAATTTCTTCAATAAATGGTGCTGGGAAAACTGGACAGCTCCATGAAAAACAATGAAACTGGACCACTTTTTACACCATACACACAAAAAACCTGAAAATGGATTAAATACCTAAATATGAGACCTGAAACCACAAAAATCCTAAAAGAAAACAGAGGCAGTAATATTTTAGATATCAGCCTTAGTACCATTTATCAAAATATGTCTCCTCAGACAAGGAAAAGAAAAGCAAAAATAAACTGTCGGGAAAATTAAAAGAGTTCACACAGAAAAAAATTTAAAAATGGCAAGGCAATCTACTGAATGAGAGAAGATATTTGCAAATGATATATCTAACAAAGAGTTAATATTCAAAACATATAAAGAACTCATACAACTCAACACCAGCATGAAAATAATCTGATTAAAAATGGGCAGAAAACTTGACTGGGTATTTTTTTCAAAAGAGACATACATATGACCAACAGACACATGAAAAGATACTCAACGTCACTAATCATCAGGGAAACACAAATCAAAACCACAGTGAGATATCACCTCATGTACATCAGAATGGCCAATATCAAAAAGACAAGAAATAGCAAGCGTTGTTGTGGATGTGGAGAAAAGGGAAGCCTCCTATACTGTTGCTGGGAATGTAAATTGGTGCAGCCAATGTGGAAAATAGTATGCAGGTTCCTCAAAAAATTAAAAATAGAGGGTCTCCTGAGTAGTGTAGTTGGTTAAGCATCCAACTCTTGGTTTCAGCTCAGGTCTGATTGCAGGGTCATCAGATTGAGCCCCGAGTCAGGCTCCATGGGGAGTCTGCTGGAGTTTCTCTCTCCCTCTCCTCTCTCTGTAAAATAATTTTTTTTTTAATTAAAAATAGAAATACCATACAATCCAGTAATTCAATTACTGGGTATTTACCCAAAGAAAATGAAGACACTAATTCAAAAAGATGCATGCACTCCTGTGTTTATTGTGGCAATATTTACATTAGCCGAGATATGGAAGCAACCTAAATGTCCATTGATAGATGAATGGATAAAGATGTGATACGCACGTACACGTGTACACATCACACACACACACACACACACACACACACACACACACACAGTAGGATATTACTCAGCCCTAAAAAAAGAATGAGCTCCTACCATTTGCAACAACATGGGTGGACCTTGAGGCTATTATGCTCAGTAAAATAGGTCAGGAAAAGAAAAATACCATATGATTTCACTTACATGTGGAATCTTAGAAAGAAAACTACTGAACAAACAAAAAAGCAGAAACAAACCTGTGAATACGGAGAAGAAACTGATGACTGCCAGAGGGGAGGGACCAGAGGCAGGTGCAAAATGGGTGAAGGGGAGTGGGAGGTACAGGCTTCCAATTATGGAAGGGTCATGGTGTCCTTCTCAGTCCATCCTGCCAGTGTCTTCACTGACCCCAGACTAGTGGGGACCCTGCAGAGAAGCCACACTTCGTGTCCAGCCTCCACAGGCTTGCTGAATCCCCTCACTTTTCTTTGTGGTTTTTCCATATATGTATACATGTATATATGAATATACATGCATACATAAATGTGCATATGAATATGTATATTCCTAAACAATGCATTCTAGTTCCACTCCACCCCACCCCTGACTTTTTTCACTTCATTTCTTTCCTCTTTAAATTGAGAAGTTACACTCTATTCTTTTAGTAGTTTCCCTAGCTATTTTGATAGTTAAACTTTAAAAGTCTAAAGCTAGTTAATTAGTTATATTACTCTTCCTAAATGAAAAACTCAGGTTTTCGGGACGCCTGGGAGGCTCAGTGGTTAAGCACCTGCTTTCGACTGCTGGGGATTTACCCCTAAGATACAGATGCAATGAAACACCGGAACACCTGCACCCCGATGTTTCTAGCAGCAATGTCCACAATAGCCAAACTGTGGAAGGAGCCTCGGTGCCCATCGAAAGATGAATGGATAAAGAAGCTGTGGTCTATGTATACAATGGAATATTCCTCAGCCATTAGAAACGACAAATACCCACCATTTGCTTCAACGTGGATGGAACTGGAGGGTATTATGCTGAGTGAAATAAGTCAGTCGGAAAAAGACAAACATTATATGGTCTCATTCATTTGGGGAATATAAAAATTAGTGAAAGGGAATAGAGGGAAAGGAGAGAAAATGAGTGAAAATATCAGTGAGGGTGACAAAACATGAGAGACACCCAACTCTGGGAAATGAACAAAGGGTAGAGGAAGGGGAGGTGGGCGGGGTTTGGGATGACTGGGTGATGGGCATTGAGGGGGGCACTTGGCGGGATGAGCACTGGGTGTTATGCTAAATCTTGGCAAACTGAACTTCAATAAAAAATAAATAAATAAATAAAAAATAAGAGCACCTGCCTTTGGCTCAGGGCGTGATCCTGGAGTCCCTTGGATCGAGTCCTACATCAGGCTCCCTGCATGGAGCCTGCTTCTCCCTCTGCCTGTGTCTCTGCCTCTTTCTCTGTGTCTCTCATGAATAAATAAAATCTTTAAAAACACACACACACACACACACTCAGGTTTTTTTCCTGCTGATGTAGGAAAAAAAAACATTTTTTTCCCCCAGTATTTTATACCACGTGTCTGTCTTCTTTGCTTCTCAGGAGAACACTTCACCTCTGACACTTCCGATCACATGTGTAGACTCTTTCCCCCACAACAGCTAGCCAGTCTCAGACACCAGGTAGGTTTAACTCAATTCTGTTACTATTTACCCAGAGACAGCATCAGATCCTATAGGTTAAGAGCTCAGTCCCACAAAACTTCCCTCCTACTCCCCCCCACACACACACACACATATTTCAGACACCTGTCATAAACCCAAGTTTGGGCTTCTGATCAACAGGCTATAGGTCAGAGATTTCAACACCCCCTCTCTGCTTTGGGTTTAATTTCCTCGAGTGGCTAACACAACTCAGGGGAAAATGTTTACAGTTTATTAAAGGATATGATAAAAGATACAGATGAACAGCCAGATGAAGAGATACAGAAGGCAAGGTGTGGAGCATCCTAACCGGAGATGGTTTCCCGTGGAGATGGGCTGCATCACCCTCCTGGTGTGGATGTGTTTGCCAATCTAGAAGCTCTTTGTACCCCCTATTTTGAGACTATATGAAGGCTTCCTCATGAAGGCATGATCAATTATTAACTCCATTTCCAGCTCCTGTCCTATCTCTGGAGGATGGGAAGTGAGATTAAAAAATCCCAAGCTTCTAATTATGGTTTGATCTTTTTGGATGACTACCCCTCCCCCATCCAAAAGCTGTCCAGGAGCCCACTCAGATGCCTCATTAGAACAAAATTTGCTCCCAGTGCTCTTATCACTTAGGAATTTACAAGGGTTTTAGACGCCCTGTCAGGGATGAGGTCAAAGACCAAATATTAGAACAAGAGATGTTTCTAGTGTTCTTATCATTTAGGAAATTATAAGGGTCTTAGAAGTTCTGTGCGGGGAGCTGGGAGCACAGAATACATATATATGTATTCTTCATTCTCTCACACTTTTTCCAAATAATATATATGTATATATATGTATTCTTCATTCTCTCACACTTTTTCCAAATAATGTAACTTCAAATTTTTTAACATTAAAAATTTCAAAGCTACATGTTTATTTTATTGCAATTTCCCTTTAACTCCATAAATAAAAGTTATCACTGTTTTACACATTTTTTTGTGTGTGTGTCATATACTTACTAGTATCTCCACTTATTTTTCTTTTTTATATTATATCCTTCTGGAATTATTTGGTATCTGCCTTCAGAACTTCCTATAAGGAATTATGACTGGTAAACTCTTTTGATTTTTGTTTAATTAGGAAGTTCTTTTTATTGCACTCTCATTTTTGAAAGATAGATTTTACATTTGTGTGTTTTCTTTAGCAGTGATATTACTCCATGAGTTACATCATTGCTATTGCGGTATCAGTTGTTGGTCTAACTGCTAATCTTTAAAGGTAATCCTGCTAAAAAAAAAAAAAATCTGAGGACTTTTTAAATTATATTTTCTTAATTAAAGATTCTATTTATTTGAGAGAGGGGTAGCACAGTGGAGAGGAGCAGAGAGAGAGGGAGAAGCAGCCTCCCTGCTGAGCAGAGAGCCCGATGTAGGGTTCAATCCCAGGACCCCATGATCATGACCTGAGCCAAAGCCACCCAAGGTGCCCCTTTTCTGAGTTTTATTTTTGGGGTTCTATAGTTTTGTTGTGACTTACCTACGTATGGCATTGTCTTTATTTATTTTCCCCAAGATTCACTGAATTTCCTGAATTTGAGCTTTGGTGTCTCCACAATTCTGGAAAATTCGGGACATTTTCTCATTGAGTATTGCTTCTTTTCTGTTCCATAATCTTTTGGAACTCCTATTAGATTTGTACGAGACTTTGCCTATCTTCCAGGTCTCTTAACTGTGCTTTTAAATGTCCTATTTGACACTATGTGGTACTCTGGATAATTTCTTCCACTCTATCTTCTGGGACACTAATTTCTCCCCAGCTGTGTCTAATCTTCCATTTAACCCACCTACTGAGTTTTTAATATTAACTATTATATGGCTCATTTTAGAAATCCGTTTGCTTCTTTCTCAGGTCTGTTTGGTTGCTTTTAATAAGCTCTTCTTCCTTTCCCTTATTTCCAAACTTCTCCTTTATTTACCTACATGTATTAAATATGTTATTTGATACTTTAGGTATCAAAATCCTCAGACACAAACACTTTGCCAGTTTGTATGTGCTGGCTCTTGCTTCTAGTGCCTTATTTCCTTTATTTTTGCCCGCAAGCTCATTTTCTTTGGAACTTTATCTCTGAGAATTCACTGAGGCTTGGGGTTGAATTTTCATGCCCTCAGAGAGGATCTGCACTTGCTTCCGTCAGTTGCCTGGTGCCACTGTCAGCTTGAAGTTTCTTGGACCAACTACCACACACAAGGAGAACTCCCGATTATAGAGCCCCAAAAGTTTGCCAAATGCCAAACGCAATGGACTCCCCATCCAGCACCAAGATGGTCATAGGCAACTTTCCTTGCTCTCGCCTTCCATGCAACAGGGCTTGGTTCTTATGCATCCTTTCAATAAGGGTGTAGCCTTGGCTCGCCTTGCTTTATCTTGTCCCCCTTTCCCTGTGTGACCACCAAAAAGAGAAGATCCAGGGCAGCAAGGTTGGCAGACACCCACAGAGTGAAAACTGCCCTTACTTAGCTCACAGGGTCCTACTTGAATTTCTCCTTAACCTCTCCTTATTCTTTAATCCAAGCTTGACAATACATTTAAAGAGTTTTAAATGTTTTTAATCCAGCATTTTTAGTTCTTTTTCTTTTAAGATTTTATTTATTTATTCATGAAAGACACGGGGGGCGGGGGGCAGAGACACAGGCAGAGGGAGAAGCTGGCTCCATGCCTAGAACCTGATGTGGGACTTGATCCCAGGTCTCCAGGATCACACCCTGGGCCAAAGGCAGGTGCTAAATCGCTGAGCCACCCAGGGATCCCTTTTAGTTGTTTTCAATGGAAAAAAAATTCAGACTATTCCACTCAAAGTGCCAGTAGCTAAAGTTTTGGCAGTAATTTTTCCTCATATATGTACTCTTTTTAAGTATACGAAATTCTGTATTTTACTTAATAACAGTGCACCTTTTATTATCCCATATTTTCTTGACATACTTAGAAACACCCAGACACATTTGTTCCAAGATTACAAAAATGTTTTAATATGTGTTCTTCTAGTATTCTTATGATCTTTTTTTCCCATTAAAATCTTTTATCTCTTTGTGATTTGTTGGGATGTAAGTAATGAACTTGAGAATCCAGTTGCATTTTTTTTTTTTTGACGAATGACTAGCCAGTTACCCTAACACATTTTATTAAGTAATCACTTGCCCTAATGATTAGAAATGCTACCATTTTCATAAACTATCTTCCTGAGTCACACATTCCCATCTCTTCTTGTGTGGATTTCTAGGGTCTCTGTTCTCTTTAACTGATCTGTCTTCTTGCACAAGTGTTAATTTGTTTCAGTTAGTGAAGTTTTATAACCAATTGTAGTGTTTGCTAAATGGAGAGCCCTGTCATCACTTTTGCTTTTAATTTTTTTTTCCTCTGGAATGTTCCTTGAGCATATTCTTGAGAGTGTTTTCTTCCAGATGAAATTTAGAATTATTCTATCAAATTTCCCAATGCACCTGTTAAAATTTTGGCTAGGATATGCAGAGTTCTTTCCATACTCCCCTTTACATTATTTTACAAATGGTATCATTAAAATATGGCTGTTTTTTCCTTCTGGGAGCAGTCAGAAAACAGATGGCACCCGTAAAGGGTTTCACTGAAGAGAGTTAATGAAGGAACTACTTCCAGAGGTATGGGGAGGTCTGAAGAAAGGAGCAGGGGGTGGGGAAGCACCGAGGGGCAAGCAATGGGACCTCATTAGCATCCCTGAATCTGCAGGGGCAAAGGGAGAAACCCTGTGACCGGAGCCCAAGAAGGGCCAGTTGGCATGATACCGCCACTCCCCAGATCTGGGCCAGGAAGGAGGGAGTAGAAAGGAGGCAGGGGCAACAGTCTTCTGATTTGCTGGTGCGCCCTCCCCCTCCCCCCGAGGAACCTGATAGTGAAGCCAGAGAATAAGGAGCTTTGGTGAAAAGGTTTCTAAAGGTCAACCTCCCGCAGCACAGGTAGGGCTGGAAAATGGATCCAGAGGGGTAAATGGCAAAGGACTAGCACAGCTCAATTTACAGCCTGGTGGCTTTTACACTGGCAACACTGTAGTGTTGTTAAAATTTGAAATGTATTCACAGAGAAACTCTATTGAAAGTCATTCCAGAGAAATAACTGACTCATTATCCTGTAGCCAGATGACTTTGTGAAAATCAGATGCATTGTTACCTGAATTGGTAACAGTTGTTTTTCACTTGAAGTATGACATGTTCCAGGCTGCAAACCTTCCTTGTCAGATGGTGAAGCTGAAATTTTTCTGGTGACAGAGAACAGCAGCAGGCAGATTGCCTGTTTCCTCCATCCCTTCACTCTGCAGACACAGAGCCTTATATCCCATCTATTACAGGATGATCTCTCATTAGCTTCAACTTTGAAACACAATTTTCTACTTCCTGATTGCAAAATCCCCAAAGAGGCCTGGGAAGTTTTTATTTTTTCTTCTAAGAGATGCAGAACGGTAAATCTTTCCACAAAGAAAATCCACAGAAACTAATAAACAGTAGTTTAAATTCAAGAGCACTTGGAAATAGTGCAGAAATCAGCAGGTGAGAACAAATTGGGCCCTTTCCAGGAAAGGTTATTTGGGATCATCGCTCTCCTCCTTCCGCTAATTTCTCTGCTGGCCTACCCACACGAATCTGTGGGCAAATGTCTCTGACTCAGAGAGCAAGAATTAAAAAAATATATATATATATAGTGAAATTAGCCTTTTTGGTGCTCTACTGGATAAGCTCTTTCCCTCCTGATTTTACCTAGGGCCAAGGAAGATTCAGAGCCTTTGTTCTAAAGAACAGGCCAAGCTCACTCCTCCTGCAATGCAAGGACAGCATGGGAATGTAGGGCCCACCAGCTTCAGTGGGAGGACAGGGGTGGGCTGCGGGGAACCCTCCCCCCGGCATCCACCTGTCACCTCCCTATTATATGCCAACAGGGTGGTAGGAGCCACGAGCCGTTGTTTTCCACAGAAGAAATGGCCTTCAGTCCTGCTAATGTGCTTTGGCATCGGGGCATCAAAGCAAATGCAGAGAATGCCCCCTTGCTGGCCCTGGCTGCTCTGATAAATCACCCATCAATAGCGTCGCAGAAAGAGGCTCTAGCAAACCAACAGATTATTGAATTTTTTCAGGTCATTTGAAGTATGGGAACCTGCCTAGGGTAAAGAAAGCAAATAGGTCTGTCTCTTTTCTGTGTCATGTCCTTTGTGATGCAGTTTCTTCAATAGAAAAGGGCGGTGCCAACCCTAAGACCTGGCTCGTTCTGGCTAATTTTAGTACATCATTTCTGGTTAAGGCACCACGTTGTGGATATAAGTTTGAACAATTCCAGAGATGGAATGGTTTCTTGTTTGCTTTCTGGAGATGCATTGGTTTGGGCCTGATTTCACTTTTCCTTCTTGAAACTCTGTTTGCCCCCTGTGGCCCTCTGCTATTCTGGGTCACTCACTAATGCTTCCCCTTCTTCCCACTCCATGTCTAAATGAAGATCATCTCCAAGGTCTCCCCTTGGGTCCCATGCCCCCCTCTGTCCACTGTCTTGGCCTTTCACCTAAGTCTGCGTGCACAGCAGCAATCCCTCATCTGAGCCCTGAATTCTCTTGTGGATACCCCACTGTAGGTCCTCCTCACACCTGAAACTGTGCAGTTGTTGGCCATTTCCCCCCAACGCCAAAGCTGTATCTCCTCCTCACATCCCTGCTTCTCCCCCTACCAGCCCCGTGCCATTTTCTAACACCCAGGATGAAAACAGAATTAACTTTTCCTTGCCTTCAGTCGCTTCGGGTGAAAAACTCTCATCTTTTGCCAAGATTATTACAATGGACTCCTAAGTGCTCCTCTCTGTGTCCCTAATCTCTTCTGATTCACTTCATCAGAGGATGCTCATCAGAGGATGCTATCAGATTAATCATACCAAAGAATCACACACCGTCTTTTTCCAAAGACTTGCTAGAGCTCCCTATTACCTGTCTTAAAAGTAACTAACTCCACAGCTTAGCATTAAGGATGCTGACCAGTCTCCGATTAACCCTATCCCTCTCATTATTTCCTGAACCAGGGACTAGCAAACTGCAAACCATGAGCCAAATTTGCGTTTACCAACTGTTTTTGCTAATAATATTTTGTTAGAACACAAGCATACCCATTTTGTTCCCTTGGTCTTTGTCAGTTCTCACACTACAATGGCAGAACCAAGTAGTAACAAGAGACCGTATGAAAAAGAGACCAGCAAAACCTGAAATATTTACTATTTGGCCCTTGTCAGAAAGTTAGCTGATCACTGCCTTAGACATGTCCTTATATTAAAATCAAACTCTACTTTTTGCCACATTCCAAACCGTAAGCTCTGAACTTCTCATTCACACATTCTTCACTTTCCCGGAATATTTTTTCCTGCCTCATCTCTACAACTGCTTCAAAATTCTCCTCAAATGTCACCTCGTTCCGGAAAATTCTCATCCAATTACTCTCATTCATTCACTGCTGAATCACTTTGTCTTTATTGCACATCCTTCATCCAGACGCTCTGGTAGGTCCTGTGGGCATTGGGAGAAACAGGCCCTAATGGCCCTTGCCATCCAATGCAGAGAACCACGTCAAACAGATAATCATACCAGAGCCTTATGATTGCAAACTACAGTAAATGGTATGATGAAAAGTCAAGGTGCATTGAGAGAATAGGACAGGGGACATGATTTAAATCAAAGAATCAAGACCCTTCTTTGAGGCTGAGATGGAGATGATGAGCAAAGAATTAAAAGTGAGACAATTTCACACTCGGGGAGCAACTGGGGAGAGAGCCGTGGTGCAGAACAGAGCTTGGCACTTCTGAGGAACTGAATGTGGGCTCATGCGGCTGGTCCAGAAAGCAAGGAGAAATGTGGAAGTGTGCACATGTGTACCAGGCTGAGAGGCAGACAGGGGACTGATGAGGAGAAGCTTTGGAGGCCATACTAGGGGTTTGATTTTTTTGTTTCGAGCCTGGAAGGACATGCTCAGTTTTGTTTGGTTTTAAACTCCATGTGGCTCCTGTGTAGAAAATCAATTGGAGGAGATGGCAAACCCCCTCTCTATGGTCTAACTCCCACTATACCGTGTTAATTCTCTAATGAGCATCACCTTCTACCAGTGTTATAGTTATTTGCATAATATTGTACCTTGCACTCATATATACATGTGTCCTATTGCTCTGCTAGATGGTAACTTCCTAGAGATCCTTGACTCTTAACTATTTTACAATCTTCTGCACATTGTACAAAGGAAAGACATAATAATTGATGAATTACATTGAATTAGTTGTCCAGATCGCCCTGTATTCACCAACTCCCACATTTCTCTGACCTATACTATTTAGGCTCAGCTTTATTCATTAGTCTCTTTGGAGAGGAATTGCATGTCCCTTGGGTATCTTTAGAGGCAGACACAGAACTGATGGGGGAAAGTGACAGAGTTAACTTGGTCACAGTATTGAGTACAAGAAGAATTATATCTCTGATGAAATTAGAGTTGAGCAAAGATGGACTCACCCATCCTGTGAGGGAAGGAATTGCAGATCATTATAAGTTTGAGTTGTGACGGCCAGAGATGCTATGACTGATATCATGGGTTGAATGATAGCTCCCCAGAAGATATGCTTATGTCCTAACCCCAAAAATACGTGACTAAGACCTTATCTGGAAAAAGGATCTCTGCAGATATAGTTAACCATCTCAAGGTGAGATCATTTTAGATTATCTGGATGGCCCCTAAATCCAAGGAGAAGTGCTTCTGTAAAGGACAAAAGTTGAGAAGACACAAAACTGAGGGGAAAAGGCCACATGAAGACAGAGACAGAGGTTGCAGTTGTGGGGCTACATACCAGGGAATACCTGGAGCCATCGGAAACAGGGAGAAGCAAAGATTCTCCAATAGACACTTTGGAGTAAGTATGACTCTGCTGATGCCTTGATTTTGAACTTCCAGCACCCAAAACGCTGAAAGAATAAATTCCTGTTTTTACGTTTGTGGCAATTTCTTACAGGCGCAGTAGGAAACTAACACAGATGGGATTCCTGCATTAGGAAATATGTTGGCCTAGATCCATGGTTTTTAAGCAATTTTGTAAGGTTTAGGTCCCATAGTTCAAGTGGAACATTGCTGATAAAACATATAGAAATTTCTCCTGCTCTCGTTGAGGGAAGTGGCCAGGGTCCTGCCTTCCTGCCCTTTCCCCCCACCGTGAAGTCTATATGGAGCTAGATGATGTGGAACATCCAGTCCAAGTACTATTCAATGGGTTAGTGTTTTATAAGACAAGAGAAGACAAAGGCCAGGAAACATGAGTGTGTTAGGTTGCAGTCCCCCCAAAACAGATTGAGTTTGTTAGGGAGGTTATCCCAGGAGGTACTGACAGGGAGAGAGAAAATGAGACAGGGAATTGAAGGAATCCAGTGTAGGGTGCATCAGTAAGCCACGTACTTCTGTAGGTGACAGAGTTAAATCCTGTAAAGGCCAATGGAAGAAGGTGTAGAAAATGCCTCAGAAGGGCTCTACCTGAGAGGCAAGAAACATGGAATATTGATCCACTTGTTACAATTCATCACTGGTTAGGGTTGCTCCAAGGGTGGTAATGCCCCAGTGTTTCTGACCTACCCTCTGCTCAGGCTCAACATGCACGTGGCCAGTGGATATTCTTAAAACCCTAGGTGCTGGCAGTGTGAAGCTATTCACACATACTGGAATGGTGTGAAGTGAGAGGACATGACTGGGACTCTGCTGGCATGTCTGGAAACACTCCAGTTGGCTGCAAATACCCTAAGAACCAACACCGTGTAAGTCCTGTCCAAGAGGAAACAGGTGAATAAGTCCCTGTCTCTCCATCATTAATCTTAATCCCTGAATGGAAACTTTGCTCTAAAATGTGCTTCTGGGCAGCCTGGGTGGTTCAGCAGTTTAGTGCCGCCTTCAGCCCAGGGCCTGATTCTGAAGACCAGGGATCGAGTCCCATATTGGGCTCCCTGCATGGAGCCTGCTTCTCCCTCTGCCTGTATCTCTGCCTCTGTGTGTGTGTGTGTGTCTCTCGTGAATAAATAAATAAAATATTTAGAAAAAATAAAATGTGCTTCTGTCCACCCATCCAATTAACTGTCTGCATAAATAAATCCTAGAACATCTGAGCATTTGCAGCACACCTGTGACACATACAACCTATAGGTGTAGGAAGGAAAGGACTAGAAAATGATAGTCATCCAAATAAATTGACCATTTTTGTTCTGAATAAGTTCCCGGGAAAAAAGACCTAAAAACCTAATATTTTATGGGGAATGTTGAGGATAAGAAGCCCTTAAATTAAAAGAGAAAAAGAGAAATGGACCTGCTTATCAGGCTCAATGGTGGGATACCAAAGACACAAAGAACAAACAAAGCTGCACATATCACACGTGCCAAGAGGACAGTGTCAGGCTGGCAGATTCCGTGGTCACAAAAGAGTTGAAAATTCACAGAGCCTAGAATATCAAAACATAGTGTGGTAGTTAAAAGTAGATAGAGAAGTCCCAACAGACCTGGGACTGAAACCCAGTCCCCCCCCTTACCAGCCTCGAACAAATATCATTTCCTCTTGTGGAACAACAGGTGGGGCCTAAATTCCCATGAGGCCACAGGAGGGACACACAGAGATTAATGCTTCCTTGGAGTGGGTGCTCCAAACATCGATTTATCCACCTCTATTGCGTGCAGGGTACTCAAGCCTTCGGTTCTGTGTCACCAAGGGCCACACGATCAAGAGAACAAGCAGAGGGAATGAGATTTTAAACCTCCCACTCCTGCGAGGGCACAGGGCAGGGATAAAGACTTTAGGTTACTGTAGGTTTCTATCAAGAAGGTCAAACCTGGGGTGCACCAGTTGGATGAAAGCATGTTAAGCAGAAGCTTAAGCACCAGGGCAAAATCTAGGTCTGCAGAAAAGCAGAGTAACTTCTGTGGCGAGGAATGGGACTTCCAGAAAGGCCTGGAATTCCCTGGACCGAGGGGAGATGGGTGGTCCGTCCTGGGATCGAGTCCCAGGGCAGGCTCCTGAGGGGAGCTTCTGGCTTCCCCGCCAGCCCTGTTCCACCTCCCTACACCATGTCCCTGTTGGCTTCCACCTAGAGCATCCGCCTTTCCTACCAACTTTGCAAAAATGCCCCCACTCTGAACCCTTCTCTCCAACCCACCAACTGTTCATAAGTATGTTAAGCAGATGTAGTGGAATTAACAAAATCTATTTATAGGATTTTTTTAGGATTTTTTTTTTTCTTGAGGAACTCGAAGATAAAATTTGAGTGATACAGAAGTCCTCCTGGAGCTATTTCTGTACCCGCAGAAAGGTAGATTAGAAAGATGACTGTCATCTGATGAATGGCACCAATCGTCTTCAGGCTAAGAGCCTGGAGTCTCCGTGCAAGCTGTGCTGCCAAGCCCCTGGCGGCCAAGGCAAATTGCTGACACTCGCTGTGCCTCAGTTTTCCAATATGCAAAGTGGAGATAAAAATATACCTCCCCACCAGGGATGTTCTGAGGATTAACGAAACAATATCAGTGAAGCACTTTGTGGTGTTACATACCCCAAAAGGTATTACCATTATAAAAATGCACAATGCAAAACTCTATTTTTTACTTTGTGACTTTGATGGCATGCACAAACTTTACCCTCCAGCTTTTTAATATGATTATAAGCCCTTTACAAGAATACAGCTTTCACTCCGCACAGCAGGATACATAATATTTCTTATAAATTTAATTTAGAAAACGGCAGGAAAATAATGTTAAGGATTTGCCTTAAACCTACTAAAGCAAGGCAATTCCATTAATACCGCCACTCCATCTTTAACTCGACACATTGTGCTTTAAGATGACAGTCTTCTAAGATCCCTGCTTTTATTTGGAGCAATAAAGGTAAACTTGAGATACAGGACACATTTTGTCTCTGAATTTTTTCCTCCCTAATGCCGCCTCCTCAGATCCCTAACAAACCCCTTAATGTTCCTTTCTTCTTTTGAAGTGGGGGTCTGAAAAGTTCTGAGGTAAGCTTCATGTTGACTTCCAATAAGGGACGCACGTCCCTTAGCATTCCCTTGCTCACCTGGAACTTTTGAATGCCTGCAGTCACAGGCCATGCGTCTGCCTTAAGGGAATGTGGAACTGGGAAGCTTTTAGCTTTTGGTTAAAGATGCAAAGGTCCTCCCTCAAGGACTGAAAAAAAAAAAAAAAAAAAAAAAAAGATCCACTACTTTGGACCAATTGTCCCCGGTGGGAGGGCCCCTGCATCTCCAAATGCAGGTCCCTTCTGAGGTGTTCTCTACGACTACTGTAATAAATTTTCACAAATTTAGTGGCTTAAAACAGCACACATTTATTATGTTCCATTTCTGTAGACTACAAGTCCAAAATGGGTCTCACTGGGCTCAAATCAGGGTATTGGCAGGGCTGTGCTCCTTCTGTGGGTTCCCCGGGGAGAATCTGTCCTTGAATTTTCCTGCTGTCTGCATTTCCTGCCTCAGAGCCTCTTTCCTCCACCCTCAAAGCCAGCAGTGGTACTAGAAGGACTTACCTATCACTGGCATATTCTGCTTCCCTCTTCTACCTTCAAGGATCTTTGTGGGGACACCTGGGTGGCTCAGTGGTTGAGTGTCTGCCTTTGGCTCAAGGTGTGATCTCGGGGTCATGCAATCGAGTCTCATATTGGGTTCCCTGCATGGAGTCTGCTTCTCTCTCTGCTTCTCTCTCTCTCTCTATCTCTATCTCTCGGTGTCTCTCATGAATAAATAAATAAAATTTCAAAAAAAAAAAAAAAAGGATCTTTGTGATGACATTTGGCCCACCCACATCATTGAGGAGAATCTCCGGGTAATCCAACCTTTTGACCTTAATTCTCCTTTACCGTGTCATTTAACCCATTTACAGTTTCCAGGGTTAAAACATGGACATCTTTGAAGGCAGGCGCTGTTCTTCTGCCGCAACAGGATATACACATATTCCTCAACTCTTGCTACCATGGACAGCATGGGTCCCGCCAACTCCAGGGATAGTGTGATAGGATGTCATTCCTGCAGCTGGAAGGTATGCTGGACCATTGACCTTCCCTACACCTCGAGTTTCTTGTTCATGAGCGATGACTTTTTCCTTATCAGGCACTGTATTCCCCAAATCTCCGTCTCCACTCTATTCACGGGTGAGAAGTTCAGCTCATCAAACCCAGGTCAGTGCCAACGAGAGTATCTCATGTAGACAACAGTCATCTTCCTACATTGATCTAAAAACGTTTCAAATGTTCTAAATACTGAACACTGAGCTGAATCCTCATTCCAGATCTCTGCCGTACATTTGCTAAAATAGCAACTGATTTGTGTTTTTTGGGACCTTGACTGAAGCCAAGTCTGGTCACAGTTAAATTCAACACTGAATGGTATTTGTCTCTCTTATCGCATAGCTACATATACCCAGGCACTACGGTAAGCCCTTTGCGTACGAGATATTGTATAATCTTTCCGATGTACGTATCTTCAGAAAAGTAACCCATCTCACCGAAGTCACATAGTTTCATCACCTCGAACAAACTCAGATTACTCTGGCTCTAGGATCATGTTGTCCCCTCAGCTGGGCACCCATGACTTATAGGTACCCACGCCCTCATTGGTCTCAGGACACTCAGTCCCTTCTTCAGCATATTTTCTCATCCTCTTCCCCTTATCCTCGCATGGAATCGGTCTTAGGGCAGACTCCTTGCTTGGATACAATCAGTTAACTATCCCAGGAATTCCTTATCCTTGCAAAGAAGCCCCAAGGAGCAATGGAAAGGGGTAGGACTTCCTACACCCTGGCACTCTGACGAGAGGACACCTTTGGTCGCCAGGGGTCCTTGAATCATTCCATAGGGCAGCTGTCTAGGCTTCGGCCACAATTCATCCCACATGGAAGCAAATGAAGCCAAAGCATCCCCTCTGTGAGCTTCTATAGTATTCAAGGAGGGAAGTGAGTTAGATTGACTGGCAACCAGAGATTAATTGGGTCTGTGTGGGTAAGTGGTTGATGGGACAAGGTCAGCCTCTGCTCTGTGTCAGCTTGAAAGAGGATGTTGGGAGTGGAGTCAGAAGGCTGTGAAGGGCAGCCTCAGGGTCAGAATGACAGCAGCTCGGGGAAGGCTCTGGGCTGTGAAGTAAAACAACCACAAGTGTAAATGACCCGGGGCTCTGATGATGTGCAGCAGAGATGTTCGTGCTTTTAGACTGACATTCAAATGACTGAAATATCACCCGCCTCAGCAGCCTGATCTACGCCAAGGGAAAGTGAACTCAGATCATCAACCGAGGGTTTGCCGTTTACTAAACAGAGTGTTAAAAGGTTTCTCAGTCCCTAAGGTCTAAGGCCGTTGTGATAATGTCGCAGTAAGGTACCGTTAGTGCACCGCATGGGTGGCCCGTTTAAAATATTTACCTCCAAATGAGCCTATTAAATTTCTAAAAATATTAAGTCTCTAACAGATATAGCTCTTTCCCCCAAAGACAGATTAAAAGAAAAACACATCAAATGCATCGGCGGGCATCACTCCTGATCCATCTGAAGCTCAGTGCTGTAAAACAGCACCAGCCATTTCTTCTTCTATGTGGGTATCTGTCTTCAAGGGAAGACTTGGGAGAAGGAGGTAAAAGAAAAACAGGAAATTTTTAAGTGCTGGAAGAGTTCTCGTGTAGAATGGCTACGTTCCAAGCACAGGATTCCACGAACGGTTGTCCGGAGCAGTCTGGTGGTCAGTCTCCCAGGGGTGAGCCCCCCCCTGCTGGAGCCACTGGGCCAGGGCCTACCCTTCAGCCTTGGAGACTCGATGTCTCACTATTTGTTTTTCTTTTTTTCCTGGAGATCAGTAAGTTCAGGGGACTGATTCGAGCTAACCAAACTTGAAAGAGACTAAATAGAAACCCAGTGTTATCTTATTAATATTCATTGGAAAATATGCTTTTATTGGCAGCCAGGATACTACTCTATCAGGTGCGTAGGAAGTCAAGGTAATAATCCGAGTTTCCTGGTTTGCAGAGAATCACATCAAAAGAGGCGAGGGCTATTGGGGCACAGTTCATCCAGGCCATGGGGTGACTTAGTAGAATTAAGCAAGCCCATAATAAAGTGCAACTAAGAATAGGATGCCTATTTTTTTAGCACCCATACAGTAACAGGCAGAGCACTAGGCAGTTTACGTGTCCACAATTATTATTCCTACTTTACAGAGAAAATTGTGGCTTAGGATTGATAACCTGTGCTAGATCACATAAACTACAGAGTGATAGATTTGAGGTTAAACCCAGGTCTGTCTGACTCCAAGCCCAGACGCTTAACCACCATTATATACTTCCTCTGCACTCACTGGAATGCTCCAATTCTCAGATTTACTGCCTCTTCCCTGACAGAGTTGGAAAAACACTGCCAAATCCTTGCTTTCTGACTCCTCTTTGTTTAAGCTGCCACACTGACCATTCCTTTCTGTTAACATAATTTTTCTTCTGTCTTCCCTCTTCTAATTCATGCTTTACACCGCAGCCGTAGTGATCTTTCTAAAACACAAACCTGATCCTATCACTCCCCTGCTTAAAACTCGTAATTGGGTTCCACAGGATAGAGCACAAATACCTTTGCTTGGATTTCAGACTTCTTGATCCTCTGCTTGCTGCTCACCTCTCCATCTTCACCTTTCCGCCCTCTTCTCCACCCCACTTTATACTCCTGCCATATTTAACTTTCTGTTCTTGGAATCTCAATCTTAAACTCAGTTCATTTCTCTTACAGTCTCTCTGGCTCTCACACTTCTCCCTGCTTGGTCAACATCTTTCCCCAGCCAGCTCTCAACTTTTCTCTCTCCAGCTCAGTCCACTGTTCCTTTTTGTCCTCCCACATCCCCCATTCATCCCACAAATATTTGCTGAGCACCCAATGCACCATCGTGTACTGTTGTAGGCACCATAGTTACCCAACAGACTAGATAGACATGGAGCTTCCATTTTAGCGCTGGTAGACAAACCAACCAATACGCTAATAAAGACGGAAAACCCCAAGGTTGTGATAAGTGGCATGTGGGGAATTAGAGTGTTAGTGATAGGATGGTGAAGGGAGAGAACAAGGAAGAGTTTTGAGGATGTGACTCTACGTGGTGACCTGTAAAGATCAGAAGCACCAGCTTTGTACAAAGGCTCAAGTTTGGGATGGAAGTTGGTGGATTTAAGGCACCAAAAGGCTAGTATGGCTTGGGGTGGACCATCATGGTAGGAGTTGAGCTAAGAGGGAAACTCTGAGGCTCAAGTTCCTATGTACCTCAATAGCCCTCAAAGGAGTTTGGATTTTATTCCATATACAGGGAAGCCACTTTACACTGGGAAGTGGCACAATCTGGTTTCCTTTCTTGGTTTTGTTTTAATTGAGATATGTTAAGAAATAACTGGATTTGGGTAGCCCTGGTGGCTCAGTGGTTTAGCGCCACCTCTGGCCAGGGCCTGATGCTGGAGACCCAGGATCGAGTCCCACGTCGGGCTCCCTGCATGGAACCTGCTTCTCCCTCTGCCTGTGTCTCTGCTTCTCTCTGTGTCTTTCGTGAATAAATAAATTTTTTTTTTTTTAAAAAAAGGATATTCAAAGGGAAATAAAAGCATTTAAAAAATAACTGGATTCCATTTTTAAAAGGTCACTCTGGCTGCTGAGTTGAGAATGCATGATGCATGTGTTGGGGATGGGAGAGCAGAAGTAGGGAGACGGTGGGGACTCCATCGTGTGGGTCAGCGGAGAGGCGGAGCTGGAGAAGGATGGAGACTATGGAGGTCAGAGAAACGGGGGGACTCAGGGTGTGTTTGGAGTTGGCAAAGTTTGTTCCTGGATCATGTTGAGGATGAGAAGTCGGGGGGGTTTGGGGTTAAAGGAAAGAAGAATGGAGAAAGGCTCTCACCATTTGGTATAGGGAACTGCAAGATATACTGGTATTTTTACAGCTGGGAAAAACTAAGGGAGAAATTGGTCAATAAGTGCTCTAAGTTTCATGAGCACAGGGAAAGGTACACAAGCAATAAATATCTGGTATGAGGAAATTCATTCAGTTAATTATTTCAGCTCTCCTGTTCACTGCATCAGGGTTAGATAATAGCCCCGACTCGATACCAGCATGTGTGTTTATGGGCTGTGTGTTTGAACATCTGAGCCGTGTGCAGACTGTGTCATGAGACCTGTCATTTCTTTGTCTATTTCACCTCCTAGCTTTTGATTCTAATTTTACTTATAGCAGCTGCTGAGGGTCCTGTAGAGAGCAGGGGCTATGGTTTGTTTTATCACCGGCACCTTGTGCAGGACCTAGCATGTGACAGATGTTCAGTAATAACTCATTAAATGAATAAATTGACCAATGTCTAAAAAAAAAATACATGGAGGCAGACTTTGTCTTTATCAAATGTTTTATAATAATTGAGGTTTTAGCGATATCAATCTGTCATCCTCCAAATCTGAGGTTTTGTTTTTTTTTTTTTTTACAATAGAGATGGCTAGGTGAGGTGACATATGTTCTTATGAAGGGATATTATTTAAAGGAATGTATTATTTACAATGAAACAAAATGAAGTTTCGAACATTCCTATGACTCTATTTATCATCATCTCTTTTCTTAGGGGAAAAATCACTTGAAAACTCATACTGAGGAGGATGCCCCTGGGGAACAAAAATGATGTTCTGAACGTCCCGGGCTTAGATTTCCAAACCGATTTCAAGTAGCTCAGTTCTTCTGGGGTAAAGCAAAGGATCATATCACTTCCTACCTTCTACCTACGTATTTCATGGGGACCTTGATCTGAGGACTGAAAAATGAGTATAATATAAATAACTCTGCCTTAGCAAGTACTAACTGTGACACGATACCACCCATTGGAGCAGCGCCCATATTTATCCAACAGAGTTTGCCTTCTGATAAGCACTCAGTTATTCTGTAATACCACAGCTCGAGTCATTTTGGTGGCAAGTTCTAAGGCTGAATAAATACGAACTGAACTCCAGGACAACTTTGGTCTCCATTTCAATAATCAGCCTCAAGAAAGACTCGATTATTAAACTGTCATACACTGAGGTTTGTTGTGATTATAAAATAGGTGACAAAAACCCAATAAACACTTGGGGACACAGAATAAGGCTCTTCTGGGAGGGACAGAAGTTTAAGTTCCTTCCAGGACTAATTATAGGTTTTTAACATAAAGGAAGGAAATTCCAGTCCTAACAAAATTTTCCCTGGAACAGTGACATTAGAATGGCTAAAGGATCATGTAAATAAAGCATCCAGATTACACCTTTAGTATGGGATATAAACCTGTCATTTCTGAAGTTTTTATTTGTTTCCCAGAAAGAAAACAAGACTTTCCTCTGAGCTGGAGAATGGATACCGAGACAGACTAACTGGATAATTGGGGAGTTATTTTTTTTTCTTGCGGCAAAGAGAAAAAAACAACAGCAACAAAAAAGCAGGAGTTAACTTGTTTTCCCGTGTAGGAAAACAAAACAAACTTCAGTGTAGCAAAGTCTTGATGATTTTGTCTTCCAACAAACCCCCAAACATAGATAAAGTGCTTTAAGTGCCAATTTGATGTTGGCAGGCAAGTTGGGCTGCAAATGATCTAATTTATCTCAATTCAAATCAGCTTAGCAAATTTGGAAGATGCTACATGAAAATAGGTAACATGGGAGTCACAAACACATGAATTTTAAGGTCTTTAAGCAAAAGTGACTTCCCAGGACCAACCACTTCCTGTTATTTTTCCAGTAAACAGTGCCACGCGGAAACCAGAGAGACAGGACAGGCTACTGGGTTAAAAGCTTGCCTATCTAAATGCTTGGCTCAAAACTAAGAATTACAAACCACCTGCCTCCTTTTCAGAAGCAAAGAAACTTTCAAAAGGCAACAATCTAGCTGAAACCCTAGGAAGAAGTGGGAGTACAAAGAGAGGGCACAGTGGGAGAACACAGTAATTATTCAATAATTATTGGCAGTGAATAAAATGCATGAAATGCAGGTGTAAATTATAATGCAAGAATGCCATCATATTCTAATGGCAGTGCTGCCTCAGTTCAGGTAAGAGCACCCCTATGGCTTCCTTTTCCAACCCTTTACTTTGCTTCGAGGAGCTTTAGAAAGGGCAGCAGACTGGGTTTATGAAAGTCACAGCAAATTTAGTAAGACGATTGGGGCTCAGGTCACCTGAGAATTTTCTGATTCCACCTTCCCTTTTCTGAGTTTGGTAATTCTCGTACAAAACTTAAACGGTAATGGGTGATTTGGTTCCTTCACCTAAAAACAAGAACACAAAACAGACTAAAACGAAATTGTCCCCCCACCCCCCACCCCAAATGAGTCTTTCAGCCATGGGCAAACGCATTGGTATTTTTATGGCAATTAAGGTACTGCAAACAATCAGTGTCCTATGTGCCTTATGTTGGCATGTTGCTTTATGGTTTGCACAATGCTTTGGTAGCCAGCTCGTATGGGGCTCTCATGGAAATCCTATTCCAGAAAGGAATTATTTAATGACACAAGAAGCATATAAGGTGTCTGGCACATGCTTGGCACATAGTTGGCGCTTCATAAGTAAAAACACGGGTGCAGAGAAGTGAGGAACCCAAGGTCACAGGCCCTGTTTTGGCCAGACCACCTCAAATCCAGGTCTCCGGATTCCCAGTACAAACCACCCTTCTACTACCTACCTCATCCCGACTTCCTGGGTTCTCAGGGCAAAGAGACAACCTGAAAACATGCGCTTAGGAAAAGGTTTCCCATTGCTTCCCTCTTCAGAAGCTGTTAACTGGTAGGAATGTCAAATGATTTACGTATCACGTCCTTATTTCTTTGTCCTCTTCCAGAGGTGATGATGGGCCAGAAAATGAGCCATCCAGAGTGGGGAGGGAATTTCAGCCCCTCCCCCCATTCATTACTGATTCCTGCTCTACTCAAAAACTATGGAAGATTCAAACTTTTATCCATGAGTCGTTTCTCAGTACACATCCTCACTCCAGTGCACCTCTGCCATCTGTACATGGTGGAAACTTTGTCTTCCACTCTACAGAATCTTGGTGCCCAGCTAGCAGAAAATGAGGATGGCAGGTGAAAAACATGAGATTGGTTTTATCGATACATAAAATGAGAAACCTCAGGACTCAGATGTGTGCCTCCGCCTGCCCTTCAGTGTTCCAGGGAGATGGCCTCCACCTGGCACCTGTGTGAGACTTCAGTGTATGTCCTCCCCAAGGATGATGCCTTCTTCTACATGTCCCAACCATCCCAATCAGCCAGCTTCTGAGCTCCAGATCCCAGTCCAACCAGTTCCTGGTCATCTCTACTTTAATGGGTCATAGACAATTCAACATCAACATCATAAATGAAATTCGTCATCTTTCCCTCAAAAATGGTTCTTCCCCCCATCGCTTGTGTCTTGGAGAAGGACTGCATCATTCACACAACATCCTAACTGAAACCCAGGAGGCCATAGCAGGGTCTGAGTGGACCCATGGAGATCCAAATGCCACACAGGAGAGTACCTGGCGGATGGAGGGCCCTGAAAGAACATAAAAGTCCAGTGGAAACACTATTCCTATCACCCTTCTCCTGTACCCTTCCTGTAACTACCTAAATATCAGTCCCCAGAATTCATCAACCAACTCCTCCTAAGGCAGGGGTTAGCTAACTGCCAGTTTATTCCAGTGAAGCTTTATTGGGATTCTTGTCACCCCCATCTATTTATGCATTGTCAATGGCTGCTTTTGCTCTGCAATGGCAGAGCTGATTGATCGCGACAGAGAACTTAGGTTCCACACAGCCTGAAGTGTTTACTATCTTTACAGAAAACGTTTGCTGACCCCTGCCCTAAGAGAACATCAGATTAATCCCACAATTCCCTACATCTGTTATGACCACAGTCCCCACAAAAAGCCCAAGCCTCCTAGGGCATTAACCCCATTACAGCTCTGTGGAGCTCTCTCCTGGCTTAAGCTCCTACTCCTCCAAGCTCCTAAATTTTGCAGCTGTGTTCTCTAGAACTCACAGAGTGTCATCAGCAAAATCCCCTAAATCCTCAAAGTTCCTTTAATCTTCTTACTCTTATGAAAATCTGGCTGTCCCTTGAAGCCAGTGCTGTCCCTGTAGCTCTCTTTAAATGATGGCTGTTTTCTCTCCCACCACCGTATGTAGCGCCATAACTAGAGTGGCAGTGCTTTCCATTACCGCCTATTACCATTATTCTCCCTGCCTCCTTCAAATACCTTTGATTGTACTATTTGATTACCCTCCTTTAATAATCACTTACCATCCTTCCAATCTTCTGTTTTCATGTGTTGAAGAATCTTGCCCTGGATTAGGGAAAGTTTCCCCATCACTCTTCTGTTATCATCCTTTGTGTTTTTACATATCTGTGTGGATAATTCATTCAACGCCTTGGCCTCGCTCCCATTAATGTTATCTTCCATTGCACCTTAATTATCCACATCCATGGTATGCTTAGTTGCGAGTACATATATCACCTCCAAAATCTCATTTTGAGGCACCCCGCTCTGATCACTAGCTCCTATTTTTCCAGCTCTCTCACTTTAATACCCCCATACCAATAATTTTTTTACCCCTCTGGGACCTTCTATCCATTGACTCTACCTCTTTCTACTGCCATATGCCCTCACTGCTTTTTTTTTTTTTTAAAGATGTTTTATTTATTTTTTCATGAGAGACAGAGAGAAAGGCAGAGACACAGAGAGAAGGAGAAGCAGGCTCCTTGCAGGGAGCCCAATGTGGGACTCGATCCTGGGACCCCAGGACCATGTCTTAAGCCGAAGGCAGATGCCCAATTGCTGAGCCCTCACTTCCCTTCTTTATCCAACTTAGACACCATAGTCTATACTTACAATTGCTCCCTTGCATCAACTTCAAATCCTTTCCCTTCTCTCTCCTTTATGTTCACTCACTTGAAACTAGATCCTGATTAAATCCATCTTATTACACACTCTCCATTACTTTCCCCAAACAGCTGATCATGGCTTAGAAAAAAACCCTACATGCTGTTGGCTTTATAGTAATGACTACAATCCTCAAGCGCTTTCAATATTGCCCAGGACATTTTCATACTCCATGCATTCTCTCACTTTCTTGGATAAATATTTCACAATTACTTTTCTTTCTTATAGCTACCTCTCCTCCCCACCCCCACCCCATCTTTAGTGATGCCTTTGCATTTTGTTTCCTACCAGGAAAGTAGATATAATGTACTGGTCTCTCTGCATCTGTCCCTTCCCTCTTGTTCCACCTCCCTCTCCTTGTTAACAAGGAAAAAAGGGTCTCTCTGTACCTATCAAAGACTAACGCCTCTACTCATGTGCCGGATCCTACGGTCTTCTTGCCCAGTTGAGAACTTTGCCTCTGCTCTAACCGTTTTTCTTCCTGAATCATTGGGTTTCTCCTCTTTACTACACTATTCCTGTCAGCACATAGACTTGCTAAAGTATCTCCAATTAGGGGCACCTGGGTGGCTCAGTGGTTGAGCTTCTGCCTTTGGCTCAGGTCATGATCCCAGGGTCCTGGGATCAAGTCCCATATCCGGCTCCTGGCAGGGGAGGTTGCTTCTCCCTCTGCCTATTTCTCTGCCTCTCTCTCTCATGAATAAATAAAATCTTAAAAAAAAAAACAAAACAAAAACAAAAAACAAGTATCTCCAATTAAAAAAAAAATAAAAAAGCAACAAAGATTCCTTCCTTGACCACACATTGCCTATTAGTCCCTTTTTTCTGTTTCTCTTTGGAATAAAGTTCCCTAATGTTCTCTAGACATCATTGTACCTCATTGTTAATTCTTTTCTTCCCAGTCACACTTTCTATCTGCTTATGTTGTTTTATCTTTCTTCATAGTAATCAGAACTTGAATGCAGTTGGCTGAATAATAGTCCCCAAAGATGTCCACATCCTAATCCCCAGAACCTATCAATAGATTTGTTACCTTACACATTGAAAGGGACTTCGCAGATGCAATTAAGAATATGGAGATGAAGAAATCATCCTGGATAATCTGGGTGGGATAAGATTCCTTATAAAAGGGAAGCAGGAGGATCAGGCCAAAGAAGGAGATACGACAAGGGAAGAAGTCAGAGTGATGCCATCGTGGAAAGGGGGCTGTAAGCCAAGGAGGCCAATGATCTTGAGAAGCTGGAAAGGTAAGGAGATGGATTCTCAGAAGGAATACAGGCTTGCTGACACTTTGATTTTAACCCATGAGATCAGTTTTCAGACTTTTTTTTTTTTTTTTTTAGTTTTCAGACTTCTTAACTCCAGAACTATAACAGGTGTATTGTGTTCCAAGCTACTAAGCTTATAGTATTTTGTTACGGCAGCAAAAGGAAGCTAATACATTGATACTGTGTTGTTTCTTTACCAGTTTAATTATCTATATTCTTAATTGCAATATCAGCCCCATGAGCTAAGGGGGTTTTCTTTTTCTTTTTCCCCGCAATATGCCCAGCAGTCAGAATGATGGATATTTACTGAATCAACAAATAATGTGCAAGATTGTAGAGAAATGAATGAAAATCACTTTTTTCCTGGCTGAGGTATGTCCTTCATGCTTCCTTTTTGTTATGGGTCACTGGATCTGGGACCAAAGACCACAATAGGCAGCCCAGGGTATTCTGTTGACTGCCGTGTGTCTGGATTTCCACATGGAGTCTAACAGTATCAAAAAACAAGTCTTAAACTCCTCCAAGCACCCAGATAATCTGCCTCATGGATCACCATTAGAATATTAAATTAGGAGTTCATTTCACTTTCTGGAAAATTGTCCATTTCTCCTATATACTTCATGATAAATGAGAAGACAAATTAATAAGAAAAGCATTAACTGGAAATTGAGTTTGAAACTCACTTAAACCCATTTGTTTTTCTTCCTTACTATATAAGCTCATGAGGGTCCCAAATGTCTTAGTCACTGCTTAAACCTCAGAGCCCAGAAGCATGCATGGTGCTTAGTAGGCTCTCAATCAGAATTTAATAAATGAACGAGTTTTAATTTCTCCTCACCTCAATCTCAAACCCAGACAATCTCCAACTCCTATAAATTGTCTTTCTTAGCATGTTTAAATCTGCCCTCTCCCCTTCATCTCCTCTGTTCTCACCTTATTCCAGGGTCCCTATCCTCTCCTGCTGGGATGAGTGGAGTGTTCTCTATCTTCTTAATCCTTCTGCACACTGCTGTTAGAAGGGCTTCCCCAGATCTGATCATATGATAGAGTCCATATGATAAGAGTCTTTCCTCCTTGATAGGGCATTAACAAGCCTCCAGGTGCTGCAGCTTTATGCCACACACTCCTTTTTTCCTCTTTCATCAGTCTCCGTGAGCCTGTGACACCCAAAGTCAGGCTGTTGTTTAGTGCTCCCTGTGCCCTTACTTGGCTTCCTCCATTGTCTGTGTTCTAGTTTTCTATTGCTACATAAGAAGTCATTACAAAATGTTAGGGCTTAAAACAACAGTAATTTACTGTAGAGGTGGATTGGGCCCAGGTAGGCGATTCTTATTTCTGTTCTCTCATGAGTTTGTGGTCAGATGGTGGCTAATGCTAGACTTATCCCAAAGGTGCCCTCCTTTACAGGTTTCGTAATTAATAGTGGCTGCAGTCTGGGAGCTCAGCCAGGGCTAAGCACCAGTGGCCCTGGGCTCCTCTTGACGTGGGTCCCTCTCTGCGGCCTAGGCTTTCTTACAACATGGTGGCTGGGTTTCAAGAGCAAGCGTCCCAAACAGACTAGGTCAAAGTGGCATGATCCTTTCTTCCCTGCTCTAGAAGTCACACAGTATAGTTGGGCCCCATTTTACTCCTTAAGAGGAGTCACTAAGGTCAGCCCATATTGAAAGGTAGGGTAACATCATGCATGTACTCATGTGATGAATGTATGTGACACATGTACCAGGAGGGAAGGAATTGATGGTGACGGTCTTTGGAGACAAGCTACCAGTCAGGAATGATTTCTTCTCTTCTACTCCACCACCAAAAGCAAACATATCATTTACTCTTCAAGGTCCCCTTCATCCCCGACTCCCATACCACGAGGCAGAACTGTACCTACCCTCCTTTGTAGGCCTACTCTCCCCTTTTGGGGCTTCTCCCACCGGAATCTGACATATTATTTAAAACACTGATTTACACTTCTGCCTCTCCTAAACACTTGAGGACCTGACTCTATTTTCTCATCTGTGCTTAGGAAAGAGTCAGATAGAAGGTGGGTGCTTAAACACATTTGTTGAAGGAAAAAAACAAAAACAAAAACATCTGGGTCTGAGGATTATGTTAAACCAGAAATATGCTTCACAATCAATAACTGAAAGAAGGAACTTCAGGTAGAGATTGCTGACAGGTGAGTCCCAGGAAGCACGTACCTGAGGCACACACACCTGGATCTCCATGAATATTGGTAGGATTTCATGGGATTGTGGGCATAGTCAAGACAAAAGAGAAAAAAATTATGTCTGTCAAAAGGTATTTTCAACTCATTTGAAGAGGTCGAGGGTCATAGCTGTAAATGGAACTTCAGCTGAAATAAAGGGGAATTTTGAATGTCGCTGAGCATTTCAAGTGCTCATGGGCTGGAAATGCCTTTGGAGGTAGAAAAAGCTTTAGTGCTTCCCCCAACCCCAGTGGACTCCTGCTGTTTGTGGTGAGTGCCCACGGGGCGCCAGGGCACCCACAGAGATAATGGGCAGGCTCTGGAGCTCCAGCTGACACCACCACTACAAATTATCCCCAAAGTTTACCGACTGATCAAGTGCATAATAAATTAAGAAAACGTTTAGCCAGGAGTGATAAGAAAATCTAAAATACTTCTCTGTTCAGATTTAATTTTCCAAGCAATAAAGTTTCTAACATTAACAAAGGTTGTGGAGCTCCTAAATTATTTTTTTAAATCTTTAAAAATTTCTTTGAATATCTTATTCCAATGACTAATCAGGAGATGACACCAACATAGCAGGTGACTTAAATTTCCCCATCAGCATGACAAAGCCAACATTTTATGGATTCAATCCTTTTGGATTTAATTTCCTAATTAGCTTTTAAAAGAGAAGTGCAAAGGTTAAAAGCTGCTGCATTTCTAGAATTCAAGTATTTAAAATTCCACTGCCAACCTGGAAACTTAATTTCAAAATTAAAGGAGTCTGTACAGAGCATCTAAATAAATATCTAATAAAATCTGTTTATAGATTAACCAGACTGAGACTTAGGGCAAAGCTTGCTATGATCTCCTCCTTTTTAAATTCAGTGCTTTGTGGGCATAAATAGGGTCTTCATAAACCCTATATTAAGGCTTATTCTACGCTGTTGGCAAGGTGTGAAACAGCAATTTTATGCATCTGTCTGATATTCTTTCAGCTGGTGCTCTAAATCAGACTAACAAAAGGTGCTGAATTTTTCTAGCAGTGGTTAGAGAAACAGGGAAGAGATGAATGGGGAACAGCAGGTTTGGAGACATAATGACTTGTATTCCTTGAGAAACATATCTAATTAGTACAATCTTATTATTGAGTTTGACTCGCTAAATTTTAAATATTTTCGTCCAAATGTATTTATCTTTTCCTCTGGTTTCTTTCATGAATTTGTATTTAGAAAACTCTTCCAAATTCAGATTTTTTTTTTCCAAATTCAGATTTTAGAGAATGTTACACCTTTATTTTTTTCTGTGATTCTATTCATTTACATTTTTACTGAGGTGAAATTCACATAATTAAATTACCATTTTTTAAGTTTATCCACAATGTTGTATAACCATCACACCTAGTTCCAAACATGTCATCACTGCCAAAGCAGACTCCAAAATGATTAAGCAATCACTCCCCACTTCTACTGTCTCAGTCCCTGGCAACCAAGAATCTGCTTTCAATGGCTGTGGATTTACTTATTCTGGATATGTCGCATAAATGGAACAACACAATATGTGACCTTTTTCTGTCTGGCTTCTTTGACTTAATGTTTTGAGATTCATCCACCTTGGAGCATGTAAAACTACTTCAATACTTTATATGATTGTATGATATACCATATTTTGTTTATCCATTCATCCGCTGATAGACACTTGGGTTGTTTTCACTTTTCACTATTGTGAATTGTGCTGTTATGAACATTTGTGCACCAGTATTTGTTTGAATATCTGCTTTTAATTATTTTGGGTGTATACCTAAGAGTGTGGTTTCTGAGTCAGGGTAATTCATTTTAGCATTTTGAGGAACTTATTTTTAGGTTTAACTTTCAAAATGTACTTGTAGTTTCTAAATGGATTATTTCTAAATTATTAATTTTGCCCAAATCACTTATTGACTAATCTCTTCCTTATCTTACAGATTTGTGTTTGTATTGTTTTGCCTGAATCTTTTTTCAGAATCAGACACTTTAAAAATTACTGCTGTGGCCCTGAAGATTTTAAATATCTGCTAAAGAAAGACTTCCTTCAACATTCATGTGTTTCAAGATTTTCCTGGCTAGTCTTGCCTTTTATTTTTTCAGATTAAATTTGGAATCACTTCTGTCAAGGTAAAAAAAATTCATTGCAATTTTAATTGAAATTGTACTCGAGCTCTATGTTATTTTGGAAGAAATTGAGATCGTATTCTGTTTAGTTGGTATGCCTCTCCACTTAGTTGTTTTTTCTTTGGGATCTTTCTGTAAACTTTATACTTTCCTGTTAGAGAAGGTAAAACAAAAACAAAAACAAAAACCAACCAAACAAAAAAAACCTCTTCCTCTACCCTCCTAGGTTCAGCGGCTGGGGCCTGAGAATCATGCTAATAAGACAGACTAACAAGAGAAAAAACCATCTTAGTTACTTACAATAACTGACGATTGGGATTTTATGAAGAAATGAGACTCAAAAAAGTGGTCAGATGATTGGAGCTTCTGTGCCATCTCCCATGAAACAAAGGCCAAGGGATTGGGGCTTTGGGGCCAAGGAGGCAAGTTATGGGAAGGGGAAGGGGGGAAATGTGGTGGGGGTGGGGTGGGGTAGCAGGTAAATAAGGCTCATCTTAGGCAAACAAAAGTCTCAGGTGGTGAGAATCATCTCAGGACTAGCTTTCTTCCAAAATGTGAAGAAACTTTGACAAATGGAAATTTTCTTTGTAAAAGGGCAACCTTATACTCTATTTTTAGGCAGTTAAGGGAGAGGTAAATAGTTTTTCCCACCTTTGGCAGCACTCACTGGTCTCTAGCTGAAAATAATCCACATGCCAAAGAGGCATATTTTGGGGTGGCTTATTGTGTCATCCCTTCACCTTCATCTGGTGTTGCATATTCCTTGGTAAGATGCCTAGCTTCTTTATCTTTTTATTAGTTTATGAAAAATGTTCCCCCGAGTATTACTTTGGAGACGTTTATGTTTTTAATCTCGCTTATTAATCCTAGTTCATTTTCGGTTTATTAGATATTTTCCATGTAAAGTACTATCTACATAAATGGTCTGCATAAAGAGGTAAACTGAGACCAGCTCAAAATTGTCAAAAAGATGAGCTTATTCGAGAATAGCAGCGGAATTGTGATTCCGGACATGCCAACCGCCTCTGTGGAGGGTTTGGCGTTGGAGGTATTCACCGGCTGGGCATGTAAAGAGGAGAGAGTTGAGTTAGAGTCTGTTAAAATAAAAAACAAGTGGAGACCAGCTTTGAAAATTCCCTGAGCAGGCAAAACCAATCCAGTCACACAAACAAAGCTCAGTTCAGTTTATTTGGTGACACTAGCCCGACCTGGGTTGTTTCTTGTTCAAGCCTCTGGAAACCATAAGTAAACCTTCCCAACGTTGATATAAGGCAACCCCTAACCAACTGTCTCATCATTTTTAAGAAAACTCCAATATTATCAGTTTTCTGTAAATCAAGTATTTAAAGGATATCTGTTTTTCAGTTCTTAAGTTTTGTTTTCATGAGGGCAACCAATGCAAGAGATTTTTAAATTTTATAACCGCTGGTTCCATCTGAGATTGAAATTCTATCACAGTAATGATTTCCTTTCTCTTTTCCAATAGCTGTGTCTTTTTATCTTTTTTGCTTGGTGAGAACTTTTAAGACAGCAGACTATTTTGTTCATCTTTATACCCTCAGTGCCTGGAAAAATGTATGGGTTTAATACATATTTTTGAATGGAGAAATGAGTTCTGTGTAATAATTTTGTAGTAGGTATTCTTGCTTCATTCAGATTTTACTAGAAATGCCTATGGTATTTAACCATTGAGTATATTGCCTTTCGGTTTGAGACAGGTATTTATTGTTACAGGAAGGAAAATAGTCTTCTATTCCAAATTTTTAAAGAGATTTTAAAATTAAGAATGGGAGTCAATTTTTATCAAATATCTTTTCAGAATGTGCTATTATCTTACAGTATTTCCTACTGATTTTGACTTTTTAAATGGTGTGCTAACAAATTTCCCGTTTAAAAAAAAAATATGCTTGATGGGATGCCTGGGTGGCTCAGCGGTTGAGCATCTTGGGCTCAGGGTGTGATCCTGGGATCCAGGATCGAGTCCTGCATTGAGCTCCCTGCCTGGAGCCTGCTTCTCCCTCTGCCTGTGTCTCTGCCTCTCTCTCTGTGTCTCTCATGAATAAATAAATAAAATCTTTAAAATATATATGCTTGAGGGTTGTACTGTTGAATTTAATACATCAGTACTTTATTTAGAATTTTCACATAAAGTCTCAAAATTAGTTTGGAGGGTGGAAAGTTCAAGCGCTTGCCTCAGCTCACTTTCTTCTCTAGGGAATGTGGTCTGTGTGTTCCTGGAAGGAATGGAACTGATATCAGAACACATAGGATTGACACAGCCCCTTTAGGAAATAGGGCCCTGGTATTGCACACTGGAAATCAATCCCCATTTTCCTCCAATTCTTGGAAACCACAGACAGGCATCACCTACAGTAAAGTTTGATGTCTGTTGTTAGCTCAAAGCACTTCCACCAATCCCTAATAGCCTGCAGAT
Source organism: Canis lupus baileyi (assembly GCF_048164855.1). Classification (NCBI taxonomy): domain Eukaryota; kingdom Metazoa; phylum Chordata; class Mammalia; order Carnivora; family Canidae; genus Canis; species Canis lupus. Next base: position 45,932,133 of record NC_132854.1, read on the forward strand.
TTTTCTTCTTTTTTCCATGCTCATTTCCTTGAAAGAGACTTGAGCTGTCTTAAAACTTTTTTCCCGTTTCATGGGGTAGTTTTATTATTGTTGCTTCTTTGAGATAGGTTCAGCACCATTATTTACAGACATTTTGTTGGGCATTAGGTATCGAAATTCATTCATCAGAAGCTAGAATAACTGGTAGAAAGGATTGGACCATTCATATGCAGAGCACAACCACACAGGGTAACCTGAGAAGAGTGTAATCTGGCCAGGTTAACCGTCCAGTGTCCCCAGACCCAAAGCATAGTGCCAAGAATGTATAGCACCAAGAACTCATAATGCAATTTCCCCTGCAAATTTTTGCAGCCTCAGAGTACAGAATAGTGTTCGGGGCTTGGGGAAAATAATATAGTAACCATAGGTAAAAGAAATTTCCTGCTATAAGCAGAACATTTTTGTTGTCTGCCCCATCTCTGCTTTCCTACTGCTAAATCCTTATGTTGAAATTTTAATGCCCAGCCCAGTGTATCAGTATTAGGATGTGGGGCCTCTGCAAGTTGCTTAAGTCATGATGGTGGAGCCCTCATAAATGGAATTCACGTTCTTACAAAACAGACCTCACAGAGCTCCCTCTCTCCTACCATTTGAGGACTAAGATAGTTTCAGACATAATTTTTTAATCAGTGCTATCCATGGCATCACTGAGCAGAATATATTTTTCAGAACACACCCCAAAGACAAACAGAAATGATTATTTTTAATAGTACACCAACTTGAACTATAGAAGATATTATTCCTTCCTTGTAGATAATGTAAAGTTGACTATAATCTAGGTCCATTTTTTTTAAAGATTTTATTTATTTAAGAGAGAGACACAGAGAGCAAGAACAGGGGGAGGGGGAGAAGGAGAGGTAGTAGCAAACTCCCCACTGAGTAGGGAGCATCATGGAAGACTCAATGTGGGGCTTGATCCTGGCACTCCAGGATCATGACCTGATCCCCAGGTGGACCTGATCCCCAGGTGGACACTTAACCGACTGAGCCACCTAGATGCCCCTAGTTTTATTTCTATATGAACAGTGGATTTGGAAGAGGCTAAACTAATTTGTGCATAATAAACCTTATCTTTCAGCCATACTGTAGATGAGGTTGTTAAAAACATTTCTCCTCAAGCTGTTAAGACCTGCCTAAGCAAGCTGTCCTGACCCAAAGTTAATGCCACATCCACTTGATATGGTATTCAGAGTGTCTGGCACGTTCTAAGTGTCCAAAAAATATTTGTAGACTAAATAAATTGGTAATTTTACCAAGTGCTGCAGCTGATTGTATTTGAAAAATATGAAGAAAGTGACCAATATTTTCTACCCATTTGACGAATGCTGTAACCTTTGAAATCAAAGGACCGAGGGAAAAAAAGACACCAATTTCTATGAAGCTTCTTAAATAAAATATCATGGCCAGAGACCCTGGTAGGAACAGCCCAAAACAATTATGCATTCAAGGTTTTTGTTAGCATATTCCCTTCCCCTTATAACATCTTATTAACTGAGATGGGGACTGGAGGGAGTGGGGGTGGGGTGGAGATTCAAAACAGGCTTCAGGAAAGAGTAATAAAAATGATGAGCTTGGTGGCTATATGATTATAAGGAAAAGTCGAGGGAATCAGGACTCAGGTGAAAAGAAGAATGAGGAAAACCTAATCTTTTTCTTCAAGGATATGAAAGGTTATAATGAAGAAGGTGCTGACCAGCTGTTCTTTACTGTCGCAGAGGACAGAACTAATAAAAAGAGGGATACTTTATAGAGAACAGAACTTCCTAGCAAGGCTCCATTATTGGGGTGGGGGGGAGGGGAGGGAGGGGATAGCATAGAACAGTAGATCTCAAGTGTTGTTAGTGGACCAACATCATTAGCATCACCTAAAAACTTGTAAGAAATGCAAATTCTCCAACCCTGCCCCAGACACACTGAATCAGAAACTCTGGGGCTGGGGCTCAGCCAGAGGTCTTTTAACAAACCTTTTGGGTGATTCTGATGGACATTAGGTTTAAGAATCATTAATAGATTCTAGTGGACATGTGGTTTCCAGGTATCTCTGAAAAGCAAGTGTCCTGAAGAAATGAGGACTTAAGCCTCTTCCAGATTAATATCATCTGTCTTTTGTCAAGAAGACACTCCCATCAAGATACTTTATATCCATTATGTAAATCCCAAGGGATGAACTGACTGCTTTGGAAGACAAAGTTAGTGGCTGTATTGGGGTATGCAGTTTGTAATTAGTAATAGTGAAAATTGCCCCAATGTAAAAGGAAATTCCTTTTGCTCTAGAGGTTATTGAAGCTACTCCACAGCGTGCCACCTTAAAAAAAGAAAGTACACCACCAACCCAATTTTCAACATTTTCAGGATTCAGCAAGAGAAATGGACAGAGTGATGGATATGGTGAAAGGTGCTCTTATGAAGGAGAGGTAATGAAGAAGTATAAAAATAATCTGTGGTAGGGAAGATGTTCTCAAGAAGGTCTTGCATACTCTTCTAGAAAGACTGAAAAGACTACACCACAAGCTTTCTAGAGAAAAAGTTGGCCATGGGCATTTAGAATCTTAAAAATGTTCCACTTCATTAAATTACCTATATAACTTTTAGGAATTTAACCTAACAGAACAATCAAAGGTATAATCTGGAATGTTTATTGCAGTGTTATTTATATCGCTGAAAAATTTTAGAAAAATCACCGATTGCCTACAGATTTTTCCTTTATAGTCAAAGAAATAAAAGTGCCAAAAAATAAATAAAAGTGCCAATATATAAAGGACCTATGTAAAAGGATAAGCATTCATGAATTGTTTGTAAGGCCAAAAACAAAACAAAAAACCTACCAAACAAACCTTGAAACAATGGAAATGTCCATCAGTAAAGGGATGGTTAAATTCTGGTGATTGATACCATGGAATATTATGCTACCCTTAAAGAGAATGAACAAAAGATTATGATTTTATTTCAGAGAGAGCATAAATGGGAGAAATCATAGCAGAAGAGAAGCAGACTTTCCCCTGAGCAGGGAGCTGGATGTGGGGCTCGATCCCAGGACCCTGAGTTCATGACCTGAGCTGAAGACTGACGATGCTTAACTGACTGAGACACCCAGGTGCCCTGAGAATGGAATTTAAACCACTGGCTAGGAGAAATTTCCATAATGCATTGTTAAGTGATAAAAGATGAAGGGAAGAATTTATAACGTTTTTGTTGAAAACGACAGCTCTCCCGTATATATATTTGTGTATGATTATATTAGAATGTGGAAGTGTGGAAGCAAGCCAAAATATGTTAACAAAAAGAAATATAGCTATGATAAAACTAACGTGTTTAATAAGGTCTTGTTTATGTAAAATTACACAAATTTGTGTATTTACATCTAGCGGGATAATTAAAAGTTTGCTAACAGTAGTTCTCTTTGGGTTGTAAGATTTAGGGTGATTATTGCTTTATGCTTTATCTTTTTATATACATTGCTGATTTCTTTGTATAATGAATCTGCAAAAAAATTACTTTATTGTACCAACAACAAAGAAGACACACCAGTAGAAGTATAAAGATGAACAGAACCCACTAGCTGTCATGGAAGGTGGGAACAGCCAGCTATTGCTTCTCCAGAGAAGCGATGGATGAGGCTGGAGAGAAAGGATGGGGCGGTGAGGAGAACCTGCGGGGGAAGAGGCAGGTGAGAGCTGGTTGGTGGGAGGAAGGAGGGCTCTCAGCGTGGAGACTGCATGCACTCTGGTGTCTAAGGACCACTGAGACTGCTCGACAAGTTCTGCTGGTCCTGGGGAAGGTATGAGCTGGGGTGTTTTCAGGAAGCTTCCCAGATGGTCCCTGGCACTAAGGTTATCTGTCCTCTATGACTTTCATGATTCCTATTCCCCCCACCTTCCTGAACATTCTGTGCTCTGCCCTACTGCTTATACTGCTGAACAACTGAGGCAGTAAGGCTAGGAGAAGGAATGGAGGAGAGATGATCCTCCACTCTCCAATCCCCTTCCCCTCATCCAGCCGTGCCCCACCCCCAACCAGAGGGAACTGATTTGCCTTCTAATTCTCTGTCAAAACACCCTGTAATGGGGCTGCTTTTCCAATACTTACCATGGTTTCTATTTTCCTATTTGTTGTTGTTAGTGTCTGGAATTATCTTTAACATTCTTTAACATTACAATGTGATATGATAAAAATGCAAAACTCGGGTTAAACCAATACCCAGGGATTGATCTAGAAAGCAAGGTCAAGAGGTGATCAGCTAGTGTGCTAATTAAGTACAGCTGAGGGGTCAGATAACATGCTATCAGAAAGGATTAGACTCCGGAGGTAGCTATCACGGGCCCTCCTGTTATCCACATCTCCATCAGCAACAGATTGTTTTAATTAACATATTTGATGTCAGAAACAGATTTCTATTTACGTAAAATGTAGCCTGTTGCTTAATGCGGGGGGAACAGTAGAAATGAGCTGTTAGTTGTGAAGTTAAGGCATTTAATATACATTGAATGTTTCATAAAGAGCACGGATAGGGTATAAGACTCCAACAAGCTTTTGACTGTACCCTTAGGGTTTGCACTTAAAAAAGGTCTGGTTTGTAGCCATGAACTCTAGATTGTCGGGATGTTGGGGTGACAGCATCCTGCCTCTGGAAACTTGCCATTAAACCAAGATGGGGTTTTCAAGGAAGGTTAATGGTTAAAGCATCTGACAGGAAGGAGAATAGAGGCCCTCTCTCATCTGCCATGTAAATTGTTTTTTGATACTTGCTTTGCTAATAAAATTTTAGGTAATAAACATCTATTGGTGGGGTGCCTGGCTGGCTCAGTGGGTTAAGCATCCAACTCTTGGTTTTAGTTCAGGTCATGCTCTCAGGGAGGTAAGATTGAGCTCCACGTCAGGCTCAGCGTGGAGTCTGCTTGAGATTCTCTCTTTCCCTCTGCCCCTCCCCTGCTCACTCTTTCTCTCAAGAAATAAGAATAAAATAGATATTTATTGGTCTGAGACTTGCTTTTAGCATAAACTCTTGTAAAGATGCAGCTTACTCTACCCCCTTCAAGCTTCTTTGGTGGCTACCGTAATCTATAAAAGACCCCAAGGATTGTGCATATGATCGCAAGTCAGTTTGCAATAGTTGGTATTCTTGTTGATTATCTCCCTCCCTCCTTAAACTCCTCCTCTGGTTTCTATGCTGGCACCTAACACAGAGGCTCCTATAGCGAACGTGTGGGAATAGTTTGGTGCATGCTGTAAATCAGTTGGCTGGCCTCTCCTCTCCAGCTTCTTTCCTACTCTTTTCCAATCCTCCTGCTGAAAGCAATCAAACTGAAGCTTCCTCGAGTACAACCCAAAGCTTTACTGGGTTCTGACAGGAAGAAGGACTCTTTCTTCTTCCTGTCAGAGAAGGCTGAGAATGTTATTCTTGGGTCCTTGGTATTGTGCCACATGTGTACTCGAGCTTCTTTTCAGGAGTGGTGGTGATAGACTGGACAGATGGAACGCGTGGAAATGGAATAATGCAGTGCTGAAGAGTGGCATTGAATCAAACAACTTGCTGATCCTCCACTTACTGGTATGACTATGAGCAAGCAGGTGCCTCAGTTTCCTCATAAAAACCATAATGACTTTTAGGTCTGGTGGGAGGATTAAAAGAGATAATATATGTAAACTACTTAGAAAAGAGCCTACCAGACCTGGGGTCAGCCCTAAGGGATAATTAGCATTTATGACTATCATTATTTACACCAGGTAACACAGATTTGGGAATAAAGCATTCAGTACCAGGTGTTCATTTCTCTAAATAAGTGTTTTCAAACTGGGAGGAATATTGAATAATCTGGAATGCCTGTTAAATATGTGGATTTTTAGGTCCTGCTCCTGGAGACTGATTCCCAAAATCTGTGATCTGTAGCCAGAGTCCCCTCAGGTGATCTTTCTGAGAAGCCAAGATGGGGAAACACTGCTTTAAATGAGTTAAAAGATGAATTTCTAAGCACCTGCAATCATCTAGTTTAAAGTTGGCTTCTGATTAAGAGACCTGCCTAAGGCAGTCCTTGGTGCCTCAGGGCAGCCTTTGGTGTGGAGAGCTAATTTTCTTTCTTAAAGCACTAAGACTATGGACTTTGGTCTCCAAAACACTTGAGTTTGAATCTGTTACTGGAGTATGACCTCCGCCTTTCTCAACTTCCCTTGCCTTACCTGTAAAATGTCAACAGTGGCACTTTCTTCTCTTCTGGGATTCTTATAGGATTAAATGAGATAGAGCATGGGTCCTGTACAGAGCAAAAGCTCAGTAATTATAAATCATAATTAGGATTAGTCAGGGGTGCCCTAGCTGGTTCCGTCGGAAGAGCATGAGACTCTTGATCTCAGGGTCATGAGTTTAAGCTCCACGTTGGGTGTGGAGATTACTACTACTACTAAAATAATAATAATAATTAGGATGAGTCATAATCAGACTTCTCCTTCCAGTATGGCTGAGTAGCTCTACTAAGCTTCATCCTCCTGCTGATAACTGTAAGTTCTGGACAAAACAGAAAAACCAATAATTTAAAGGCACTGGAGAGTGAACAAGGGCAGACAGATTCTTGAAAGGAGTTGACACTTTATATGAGGGCACTGAATGGATGAAATACCCAGTTTTCAATAGTATTTAGTTTGTGCGAGGGCCAAAGTTGGCATCAACATGTCACTAAAATTCTGAAAGAAAATTCTCAGTTCTTTTGTGCAAAGAACCAGGACAGCGTTGGGGACAACCCACAGCTATTGGCAAGTGAAGAGGAAATCCCAGAGATTTCAAGAGGGAGAGCAAGTTCTATCATAAACTGTACCTAAACCTCTGGCTGTCTAACCATGCATGCATGGGGCAGACTCTAGCTTAAATTTAAAGAACTGAACTAACCTATAAGGTGTTGCTCAGGAGGCAATGTTTTTAGTTGAGTGCAACCAAATAATTGCTTGCTAAAATAGAAAATCTACACTCTCCACAGGAATATGAAAGAATTCAGTGTCTAAAATATAATATTCATAACATTGAGGCTACAATCCCAAATAACTTGAAATTCAAAGCCTCAGGAAAATATGACTCGTTTTCAAGAAAAAAGACAAACTCTGAGGTGAGCAAGATGTTAGAATTAGCAAAGATTTTATTTATTTATTTTTAATAAATTTATTTTTTATTGGTGTTCAATTTACCAACATACAGAATAACACCCAGTGCTCATCCCCTCAAGTGCCCCCCTCAGTGCCCGTCACCCACTCACCACCCCCCTCCTCCCCTTCCACCACCCCTAGTTCATTTTCCAGAGTTAGGAGTCTTTATGTTCTGTCTCCCTTTCTGATATTTCCCACACATGTCTTCTCCCTTCCTTTATATTCCCTTTCACTATTATTTATATTCCCCAAATGAATGAGAACATACACTGTTTGTCCTTCTCTGATTGACTTACTTCACTCAGCATAATACCCTCCAGTCCCATCCACGTTGAAGCAAAGGGTGGGTATTTGTCATTTCTAATGGCTGAGTAATATTCCATTGTATACATAAACCACATCTTCTTTATCCACTCATCTTTGGATGGACACCGAGGCTCCTTCCACAGTTTGGCTATTGTGGACATTTTAGCAAAGATTTTAAAGCAACTATTTAACATGCGTAAGAACATTAAGAGTCACAAGTTTGCAATGAATGAAAATACAGGTAATCTCAGCTGCCATAGTGAAGAATTATTTGCGTATTCTAGAATTAAAAAATATATTACCTGAAAATTAAAAAAAATACTGGATGAACTTAATAGCAGAATATGGATAATAGAGAAAAAGGAGTTTGAAGAGAGATTGATAAAAATGATCCAATCTGAATAATAGAAAAGATGAAAAAACTGAGTGGAGCCTCAGGGACATATGGCATGATATAAAAAGGTCTAACTTATAGAAAATTGGAGTCTTGGAAGCAGAGGAGAGAATAGAATAACTCTTAATTCTAATCATCAGGTGAGTGAACAGAGATGGGTAAAGATAGAGGAGGAAGCGTGGAGAAATTTCCCAGAACTTTGCCCTGTGGGAAGAAACTCTTCAGGTGTCTTACTGTATTGTCTGTTAAAAGCCTTTAAACTTTCAAAGTACAAAAGCATTTCCTATTTGAAGTGTTGATTTTTTTTTTCAAGTTCTCTTTCTTCCCTCCCTCCATCCCTTCTCCTCTGTCCTCTCTCTCTTCCTGCTAGCAAATGTTTATTGAGTCCCTACTATATTTTCTGAAGAACAAAAGCTTTACTGAGTTCCCATTGCCAGCCCTCCACTGGAGAGTACCTATAAAGCTCTTTGGTTGCAGAGGCTCAATACTGCTGGAGTTGAACTGGGCAAGTGAGCTTTAGTAGTATTTTTCTCTTGAGAGACCTCGCTGAGATGTGAAAGGTTGAAGGCAAAGGACTGCCACTGGAGGTTGACTCCAGCACCAGATTCTCTCTACAACTTCCATCTATCCACTCAGAACTGCACTGGAGATTAGGCTCCCCGGCGTCATGGATGTGGTTGCTCTAGATGTTGGTCTGGTTTTGTATAGGACTGCTGGGAGGCTTGCACTTGTCTTAGCATCCATCTATCATCTTTGGTCTATTGCTGCTAGAAGCTTTCTTTCCTGTGTTCCTTACTCTCTAGCAATACACCACTTGAACTTCTCTACTGGGCAACTGGAGTCATCTCTTTTTTTTAACCTTGCAATATCATCTATTATAATGTCTGGGGCTTTTTTAAAAAAAAGAGATTTACTTATTCATGAAAGACACAGAGAGGCAGAGGGAGAAGCAGGCTCTATGCAGGAAGACTAATATGGGACTCGATCTCAGGACCCCAGGATCACGCCCTGAGCCGAAGGCAGATGCTCAACTGCTGAGCCACCCAGGCATCCCATGTCTGGATTTTTAAAAATTATTTCCTCAATCACTCCATACACAGGCAAAAGTAAGTATATCATGTTTAACATATTGGAACTTGCAAATATTGATCATTGTCTACAGGAGGGAAAATTATCCCTAAAACATGCTTATCCAGGAAGCCAACTCATCTGCTGACCTTCAAGAACATGGGGCTTAACAGATAGACAGACTGTCCTCCCATCTGAGCCTTCTTTCACTGCCATTCGATAACCCTTCTCCAGGCCAAGATCAGCAGCATATTTTGTGCCAAACAATCATTAAATGTCCAAGAAGACTTTCATCATCACCTTCTGTTACAGAAATCTGGGTATATGTTTCTTGGATATCACCAGAAAATGTGTTGGTGGTTTAGGGGAAATGTCATGGAAAGTAAAGCACTAGTCATCCTCAAAAATGTTTTTGGCTGGGATTTCCTTGCAAATGATCTTCCCAGAGATCGTGTAGCTACCAGGCTGGTGGCCTGAGCCTTGATGATCTCATCTGCTGCTTTGGCCTCCCCTTTGTGTGGCTGCCTGGGGACTGGGGTGTTTTTAATCAACCTAACTCTGCTTTAACATTTTAGTTACTTATAGAGCCTGCCCAACAAAGTCTAAGCCTCTTACATTTTTAATTAAAATATAATTAACATAGAATGTTATATTAGTTTCAGGTGTACAATATAATAATTCAACAATTCTCTATATGTATCAGTACTCCTCAAGATAAATGTACTTTTAGTCCCCTTCATCTAGTTCATCCATCCCCCCTACCCACTTTCCTTCTGGCAACTACCAGTTTGTTCTCTGTACTTCAGTGTTAGTTTTTTTTTTTTTCTTTGTTCATTTATTTTCTTTCTTAGCTTCCATATATGAGTGAAATTATACAGTATTTGTCTTTATCTTTCTGACTTAATTTCACTTAACATTATGTCCTCTAGGTCCATCCATGTTGTTGCAAATGGCATGATTTCATTCTTTTTTATGGCTGAGTAATATTCCACTACATGCATATATGGGTATATATATCCATATATATCCACAATACCATCTCTTCTTTATCCAATCATCTATTGATGGACACTAGGAATGCTTCTATATCTTGGCTATTATAAATAATTCTGCAATAAACATATGACTGCATATATCTTTCAAGTTAGTGCTTTTTCTTTGGGTAAATACCCAGTAGTTAAATTACTGGATCATATGGTATTTCTGTTCTTCGTTTCTTAAGGAATTTTTTTTTTAAAGATTTTATTTATTTATTCATGAAAGACACACACAGAGAGAGAGAGAGAGAGAGAGAGAGAGAGGCAGAGACACAGGCAGAGGGAGAAGCAGGAGGCTCCATGCAGGGAGCCTGATGTGGGACTCGATCCCAGGTCTCCAGGATCAGGCCCTTGGCTGAAGGCAGGCACCAAACCGCTGAGCCACCCAGGGATCCCCTTCTTAAGGAATTTCTAAACTGTTTTCCACAGAGGCTGTACCAGTTTACATTCCCTCCAATGGTGCACAAGGGTTCCCTTTTCTCCACATCTTCACCAACATTTGCTATTTCTTCCCTTTTTAATACTAGTCATTCTTACTTGTTTCAGGTGATATTTCATTGCGATTTTGATTTGCATTTCCCTGATTATTAGTGATGATGAGCATGTTTGTCATGCATCTGTTGGCCACCTGTATGTATTCTTTGGAAAAAATGTCTATTCAGGTCTTCTCATTTTTAAAAAAAGATTATTAGGTTTTTTTTTTGTGTGTGTGTGTGTGTCGAGTTGTATCAATTCTTCATATATTTTGGATATTAACTCCTTACTGGATATATCATTTGCAAATATCTTCTCCCATTCAATAGATTGCCTTTTTGTTTTGTTGATAGTTTCCTTTGCTGTGTGAAAGCTTTTTATTTTGATGTAGTTCTGATAGTTTAATTTTGCTTTTGTTTCCCTTGCCTAGGAGACATATCTGGAAAAATGTGTTTATGGCCCGTGTCAAATTACTGCCTGTATCTTCTTCTAGGAATTTTATGGTATCAGGTTTCACATTTAGGCCTTAATCCATTCTGACTTTACTTTTGTGTATGGTATAAGGAAGTAGTCCAGCTTCATTGCTTTGCATGCAGCGGTCTAGTTTCCCAACATCATTTGTTGAAGAGACTCTCTTTTCCTTATTGGATAGTCTTGCCTTATTTGTCATAGATTAATTGACCATAAAAGTGTGGGTTTATTTCTGTACTCTATTCTGTTCCATTGATCTATGTGTCCATTTGTGTAACGGTAAGTACCATACTGTTTTGATTACTATAACTTTGTAGTGTATCTTGTCGCTCTGTTCTTTTTTCTCAAGATTGCTTTAGATATTTGGGGTCTTTTGTGGTTCTATACAAATTTTAGGATGAATGTTCTGTTTCTATGGAAAATGTTGTTGGTATATTTTTAATAGGGATTGTATTAAATCTGTAAATTGCTTTAGGTAGTATGGACCTCTTAACAATATTAGCTCTTCCAATCCATGAGCATGGAATATCTTTCCATTTGTATCATCTTCAATTTCTTTCATCAGTATTTTATAGTTTTCAAAGTACAGATCTTTCACACCCTTGGTTAAGTTTGTCTCTAGGTGTTTGTAAATTGTAAATAAGATTGTTTTCTTAATTTCCCTCTTGATACTTTGTTATTAGTACATAGAAATGCAACATATTTATATTAATTTTGTATCCTGCAACTTTATTGAATTCTTTTCATTTATCAGTTCTACTAGTTTTTTTTTTTTTCTACTAGTTTTTTGGTGCAGTTTTTAGAGTTTTCCACATATAGTATCATCCCATGTGCAAATAGTAACAGTTTTACTTCTTATCAACTTTGGATGCCCTTTATTTCTTTTTTTATCGGCTCTGGCTAAGACTTTCAGCAGTATGTTAAAAGTGGCAAGAGTGGGCATTTTTGTGTTGTTCATGGTCTTAGAGGAAAAGCTCTCAAGTTTTTAAAAGTTATTTATTTATTTATTTATTTATTTATTTATTTATTTATTTATTTAGAGAGCTAGCAAAAGCAGGAGGACGGGGAGAGGGAGAAAGAGAATCTCAAGCAGACAATGTATTGAGTGTGGAAACTGACCTGGGACTTGATCTCATGACCCTAAGATCATGGCCGGAGTTGAAATCCTATGCTTAATCAACTGAGCGACATAGGTGTCCCTGGTCCAGGACTTTTGTTTTTTTGGGAGAGTTTTGATTACTGATTCAATGTAATTATTAGTAATCAGCCTGTTCAAGTTTTCTATTTCTTCCTCATTCAGTCTTGGAAGGCTATATATTTATAGGAATTTATCTATTATTTATTTATGTGGTTCAAATTGTTGGCATATAATTTTTCATAATATTCTCTTATAATTCTTTTTATTTCCTTGGTGTCAATTGTTTCTCCTCCTTCACTTCTGATTTTATTTCTTTGAGTCCTCTTGCTGTCTCTCCTTTTTTTATGAGTCTGACTAAAGATTCATTACTTTTGTTGATCTTTTCAAAGAACCAGCTCCTGGTTAGATTGATCTTTTCTACTGTTTAAGTCTCTATTTCATTTATTTCTGCTCTAATTTTTATTAATTCCTTTCTTCTACTAGCTTTGGGGCTTCATTTTCCTTTTTCTAGCTCCTTTAGGTGAAAGGTTAGATGGTTTATTTAAGATTTTTCTTGTTTCTTGAGGTAGGCCTATTGCCTTTCATCTTAGAACTGCTTTTGCTTCATCCTAAAGATTTTGGATTGTTGTGTTTTTATTTTCATTTGCCTCCATGTATTTTTTGATTTCCTCTTTGATTTCTTGGTTGACCCATTCAATGTTTAGTAGCATATTGTTTAGCCTCTATGTATTTGTGTTCTTTCCAGAATTTTTCTTGTGATTGATTTCTAGTTTCTTACAGTTATGGTCTTAAAAGATCCTTGATATGATTTCAATCATTTTGAATTTATTGCAACTTGTTTTGTGGCCTGACATATGATCTATTCTGGAGAATATTCCATGTGCGCTTAAAATTGTGAATTCATCTATTTTTAGATGAAATGTTTTGAATATATGTGTTAGGTCCTACTTGTCCAATGTGTCATTCAAAGCCACTGCTTCAGTGTTGATTTTCTGTCTGAATGATGTATTCATGGATATGAGTGGGGTGTTAAAGTCCTCTACTATTATTGTATTACTGTCAATTACTTTCTTTATCTGGTAATAGTTGCTTTACATATTTAGGTACTGCCATGTTAAGTGCATAAATATTTACAATTGTTATCTTCTCTTGTAGGATCGTTCCTTATCATTATGTAGTATCTTCTTTGTCTCATTACAGTCTATGTTTTATTTTTTTATTTTTTATTTTTTACAGTCTATGTTTTAAAGTCTATTTTGTTTGATATAAGTACTGCTAATTCAGCTTTTTTTCTGCTTCCATATGTGCTAATGGTTTTCCATCCCTTCATTTTCTTTCTTCTTTCTTTCTTTCTTTCTTTCTTTCTTTCTTTCTTTCTTCTTTCTTTCTTTCTTTCTTTCTCTTTTTTCTTTCTTTCTCTTTTTTCTTTCTCTTTCTTTCTTTCTTTCTTTCTTTCTTTCTTTCTTTCTTTCATTCTTTCTCTTTTTTCTTTCTTTCTTTCTTTCTTTCTCTTTCTTTCTTTCTTTCTTTCTTTCTTTCTTTCTTTCTTTCTTTCTTTTTCTATTTTCTTTCTTTCTCTTTCTTTCTTTCTTTCTTTCTTTCTTTCTTTCTTTCTTTCTTTCTTTCTTTCTTTCTTTCTTTCTTTCTTTTTCTTTCAAGATTTCATTTATTGATTCACGAGAGACACACAGAAAGAGAGGCAGAGACCTAGGCAGAGTGAGAGGCACAGGCTCCATGCAGGGAGCTTGATGTGGGACTCGATCCCAGAACTCCAGGATCATGCCCTGAGCCGAAGGCAGACACTCAACTGCTGAGCCACCCAGGCATCCTTCTACCAGGCATATTCCTTATCTCCATTTCATTTAGTTCTTTTGCTGTGATTTTGTCCCATTCTTTTATCTAGGCATATTCCTCTGTCTCCTTATTTTTGTCTATCTCTCTCTGTTATTTTCTATGTATTAGGAAATTTAGCTCCATCTCCTGATCTTGAAAGTAGTGGCCTTGTATACAAAGTCCTGTGGTGTTCTGTAGCATAATGTCTCCTGTTCACCAGAACCAGGTACCTGGGAGGTATCTCTATGTGGGTTGCATGAACCCTACTCTTGTGGCTGAGCTGTGCTTGCCTGTATTGCAACTATGCAATAGCCCTCTTCTAGTTGTTGGGAAGGTTTGGTTCCTGTGCTGTTAATGTGTCAGTCTGGAGCTGCCATGGGCTTATAGTTGGGTGCTGTCAGCAGTTAGACAGTAGATGCCTGCCTCAGCCCATCTGCTGAGCTGCAGTAGCACCAACCAGCAGGGTGCTTGCCCTGGCTTGCCTCCTGAGAGGAGTTTGTTGGTAGGCAGGGCCAGCAGTCAGACCAGATGCCAGTCCCTAATCCATCTGTTGGGGATCCAGTGACCCCAAGCTACACAGTTCTCTCCCTGTGCTTCCCACTGAGAGGTTTTTGTTTTTGGGTGTTCTGGCAGCCAGATCACATCTGCTTCATCTATGTGCTGGGGCTACAGCCAAACTGGTTTATATGGTTATCTTTCCTTCTTTCCAGGGCAGAGAGTTACTCTGGAGTGGCACTGGTCCCTGCTAGTGCTGATTGCAGGCTATGTCAGGGCAGGAGCAGCTTTGGAAAGATGCCTGTTGTGTGGGGTGGGTTAATGGGGCAGATCTGTAGAAGAATGTGGGGGCTGGGTATGCTATATTATCAAGATAGTTGGAAAGTGTTCTCGCAAGTATCTGCCTATATAGGATGGTGGTGGTGGTGGGGATATGGCATCTCTCAGCTCTTTTGCTCTTGAAGAAATCTCTGAAGGATCTCCATCCTACCAGCACATGTTCTGAGGTTAGTAAATGAATCTCCTTCACATATACCCCAGGCACCTTTCAAACTGCTGCTTCTCCATTGCATCTCAGCAGGGCTTTTTGTAGTGTAGATCTCCCAGAGCTAAGTGCACTAATTTTTAAAGTACCCATAGTTAAGCCCTGCTGAATGTAAAA
Source organism: Canis lupus baileyi (assembly GCF_048164855.1). Lineage (NCBI taxonomy): Eukaryota > Metazoa > Chordata > Mammalia > Carnivora > Canidae > Canis > Canis lupus. The sequence continues at coordinate 45,947,177 of NC_132854.1, forward strand.
ACTTGCATAGTTAAGCCCATCTGTTTTTCAAAGCCAAATGTTATGGGGACTCAGCTTCTCAATGCAGGTCCTGTGCCTGGGGTGGCTGGCAGGGGGTCTGGGGGTCTGTTCCTCTCTCTTCTCTGTGCTCTGGTGTCCCTCCCCTTTGTGGTTAGTCTCGCCAGGAGTTTGGTTCCTGTTCAGGTCTCAGCACCTCCCACCCTTTTCAATGTGGCTTCCTCTCTGTGATTAACTGCGGAGAGTCTGTGCTGCCAGTTGTTGGGTCATCTTCTAGGTTAGTTACTCTGATGTGGCTGCTGTCCAGGTGTGTCCACAGGATGAGGTGAGCTTAGGATTCTTCTATTCTGCCCTCTTTTCTAAGAACTTAAGCTTCTTATTTTGAGATCTAGGGTCCTTGTGATTTCCAGACTCAATTTAACCTCATCAACTAATTTATACCCCAGTGTGTCCTGTTGCTTCCAGTCTCCATGTTTTCTCCTTCCCTTCCCTTTACTTACTTGATGGAGACCTATCCAGCAATAAAACAAAAAACATATTCAGGTATGACCTTGTCTGAGAGTTTATCCCAGACCATCTTAAAGAAAATTAATCATTTCTTCATTCATATTATCATATTAAATCAAATCTAAAACACACTATTTGCCCCCCTGTGTTTTATCCTTTTTTTAAAGATTTTATTTATTTATGAGAGAGAGAAAGAGAGAGAGAGAGAGAAAGGCAGAGACACAGGCAGAGGGAGAAGCAGGTTCCATGCAGGGAGACCAACATGGGACTCGATCCGGGGACTCCAGGATCACGCCCGGGTTGAAGGCAGCGCTAAACTGCTGAGCCACACAGGCTGCCCTGTTTTATAATTTCTTAAATCAGGATGCCTCTATCATTGCTAGCATCTCATGATCTCTGGTGGCCAGGCAGCAGTCATAGCATGCTTGTTTCATGCATGTACTCAGAGTTAGTTACGGTTTATGGAATCATAATTGAACAACTGCAAACACTCATTGTCAACAGACTATTTAAGGAAGGCTTTCAAGGAAGGATCATGAGTATTAATTGTTTGAAATCTTTTGTTGACAACTTCTCTATAAGGTCTAGAAAGGGTCAGCATCAAAACCTGCAGATACTTGCAGAAAGAGTATCAGCAGCTTGAAAGAAAATCCAATACTCTGTTGAAGGACACAGACTTTAAAAAAAATCTGACTCAAAAAATGATATTAAAGAGATAAACTTTGAATGGGAGAAGAGTCAGGAACACTTCAAACATTTTATTTCACTTATATTTTCCTTTTAATATATACGCAACATGATAAAGCTCTACATCTAAACAAGTTTAAAAAGTTCTTTCAGTATGTATGCAATAAAGATTCTAAGTGATAAGAAAGTATTGTGTCACAATTTGGGTGGTAGTAGTTTTCCTTAATCGTACATAAAATAATGGTACATCTTATAACCCATGATATCTTAGATTTGATAAGATACAGTGTTTCTGTATATTCTGTTATGCACCTTTCCTTCAGTATTTCATGTACTTGAAATCTATTAGCTATAAGCTTCTTGAAAGCCAAGTGCCCTGTGTGTGTGTGTGTGTGTGTGTGTGTGTGTAAAATCTTCTTGCATGAAGTACCATGTCTGGTGTATAGAGATTTTTTATAACTAATTCTTAAACAAAATTTGTAATGGAGATCAAGAACTGAAAAAGCATTAAAAAGATCAAAGGGGTCAGAACTAGTCCTAGGTCAAATGTGCTCCAGATACAAAACCTCCTTTACAAATCCTTCCCATTTACTTTTTTTTTTTTTTTTAAGATTTTTCTGTTTTTTGAGAGAGATTGAGAGGGAAAGCACACAAGCAAGCACATGTACATGTGGGGAGGGGCAAAGGGAGAGGGAAAAGGAGAGAAGCAGACTCCCTCTGAGGTGGAGCCTGATGCCGGTGGATTGGGGGGCTCTATCTCATAACCCGAAGATTATGACCTGAGTCAAAATCAAGAGGGGGACACGGGGACACTCAACTGACTGAGCCATCCAAGACACCACCCTCACACATTTACTCTTTCTTTAGATGACAATGAAAGTCTTTTGTCTCCATGCCCAGAACACCTGACTCCAAGACGGGCCCTAGGAATGGTCTAGTAGTGACTATGACAGAAGTGAAAATAGGGGAGGAGTTGAATCCTAGAAGTCCAGTGTGAGTGGCTATGTAGTCATGTGGTGGTGATGGATGGTCAGCACGTAGAATGGTCCGGGGTCAGTGGGGAAGAAGGGCAATTCCTATAGAAACTGGGCTTATGTACATGGTCTTCAAGCATTTTTTGCTTAATTGACCTCCCACACATTTTCAAATTTATTGCAGAGACTTTTTTTTTTTAAGATTTTATTTTTTTTTAAAATTTTTATTTATTTATGATAGTCACAGAGAGAGAGAGAGAAGCAGGCTCCATGCACCGGGAGCCCGACGTGGGATTCGATCCCGGGTCTCCAGGATTGCGCCCTGGGCCAAAGGCAGGTGCCAAACCGCTGCACCACCCAGGGATCCCGCAGAGACTTTTTATTATAAGTTTAAATAGCTGCAAAGGATGCAATTTCTGTTACTTTGTAAATACTTGCATTTAGATATGAAACTACTACATCACTATTTTAAATGTACCCAATAGGATACATGTATCAAATCTTTAATGATTTAATACCAGTGATCATGTAATTTAAATATATATGATTAGCTCCTCTTTAAATTTGGAAACTTTTACAATCTTCCCTTGTCTTCCTGAACTTGAGTTTCTAATTTCAGGATATCACAGTAAACCAAAAAGACTCTATCAGACTTATCTAATGACAATTGTACCTATTATTTAAAAATTTATAGGCAATCTGTTTACTCAAATCCACTATACAGAAAGGATATGGAAAATATATTGTTAATTTTTATTACATTTTTCTAGTATTATGCATTTGATAAAACACTTTTATCATGTGGCTTAGTTTTTCTACTTTAAAGTTTAGAGAATTTAGCTCATTAATGATAAACATAGAGCTTATTTAGAAGGCAATAGCACATTGTCAAACCAATCAACCAAATCAGACTTACTTCATCTCAGAAGATGTCTAACTTCATTTTTTTAATCTAAAACTAATTCTGAGATAATTATAGATTCACAGAAAATTGCAAAAGCAGTAGAAAGGGATTTCATGTACTCTCTACCTAGTTTCCCCTAGTAGTTGCATCCTATACATCAAAACCAGGAACCTGATATTGGTATAATGTATGTTTATAGTTCCATGGCATTTTCCACTTGCATATATTTATGTAACCACTACTACAATCAAGATACAGAACCGTTCTATTGGGGCACCTGGGTGGCCCAGTGGTTGAGCGCTCTCATGAACAAATAAATAAAATCTTTAAAAAAATAATTTATTCATGAGAGAGAAAGAGAGAGAGAGAGAGAGGCAGAGACACAGGCAGAGGGAGAAGCAGGCTCCATGCAGGGAGCCTGATGTGGGACTCGATCCCTGGACTCCAGGATCACGCCCTGGGCCCAAGGCAGGTGCTCAACCACTGGGCCACCCAGGTGTCTCCTTCATGAATAAATTAAAACAAAACAAAACAAAACTGTTCTATCACCACAAAGATCTTCCACATGCTACCCTTTTATCCACTGCCATCTTTAATATTTCTGGCTAAAGTGCGTCATTTTTGTTTGTTTGGTTTTTGTTTGATCCCTCTGCAGTTTTGTTTTTCTTATTTTTCTCTTGTCTTTCTACAGGTTGCTTAATGTATTCTAGAATTCCATTTTGATTTATGTATGATGCTTAGGAGTTTGTAGCTTTGTGTAGAACTTTTTTGGTGGTTATTTTAGGTGTTATATACATATACAACTTATCACAATTTCCTGCCATTGACATTTGATCAAATTGAGGGAATTGTAGAAACCTTACTTCCCTTTAAACCCTTCTCCATTTGTAATATAATTGTCTGAAATATGTCTTCTATGTACACTGAGAACTATATCAGGGAACATTATAATTTTTGTTTTGACCATTACATAATTTAGAAAGCTCAGAGCAGGGATATCTCTTGTATTTACTCCTGTTTTTATTCTTTCCCTTGTTCCTTCTTCTATTAATAAATGTTCCAGAATTTCTTTTTTTAGCATCTCCATGCTGTTCAGGAAGTTCCTTTACTATTCTTCTAGGATAGGTTTACTGGTAACAAATCCTCTTATCCTTCCTGGTTCAGAGACCATCTTAGTTTTCGTTTCATTCCTGAAGGGTACTTTTGTTGCATAGAAGATTCTAGGTTGAAAATTCTTTTCTTTCAGCATTTGAAAAATATTTTACTATTTCTTTCTGGCCTCCATGTTTTCTGATGAGAGATTTTAGAATTCTACTCTTCTCCCATACATAAGATGTTTCTTTAAATTTTTTTTTTCTTTAGTGCTCAGAAGTTTGATTACATTGTATCTTGGAATGAGTGTCTTTGGGTTTAATCTATGTAGGGTTTGCTCAGCTTTTTTGGGTGTGTAGATTTATATCTTTTCCCAAATTTACACAATTTTAGCCATTAATTCTTTGAATAATTTTTCTCTTTCTTCTCTTGTTCCGAGACTTTGACAACATGAATGTAAGATCTTTTACTTTAGGCACAAATCCCCAAGGCTCAATTAATTTATTTTGCGGTCTGTTTTTCTGCTTGTTGTCCAGATTGGGTAGTGTCTATTGTTCTATTTTCCAGTTTACTGATTCTTTCCTCTGTCCTCTCTATTCTGCTGTTGACTCCATCCATTGAGACTTTTATTTCAGCTATTACATTTTTTAAATCTAAAATTTTCATTTGGTTCTCTTTCATATCTTTTAATTCTTTGCTGAGATTTTCTATTTCTTTGCCGAGACTTCCTTTTTTTCCCATTTGTTTAAATTATGTTCATAATTGCTCAAAGATTTTTATCATGGCTGCTTTGGAGTCTTTATCAAATAACTCTACCACCTGTGTTATCTTGGCGTTGGGGTATACTAATTATCTTAACTCATTTAAGATTTTTTTTTAATTATATCCTGAATAGTTTGAGTATTGTGTAATGAGACTCTTGAGTTTTATTGAAATGTTTTGTTTTAGCAGATGTCTTCTGACACCATGCTGGTAGGGAAATGTGGACATCACTCAGTTGTTCTCAGGTGGGGTATATGTTCAGGTTCCATTAAGACTCTGGGAGAGGGTGCCTCCTTGTTGGGCAGGAGTGGACATTTAAGCTCTCCATGCAGACTTTATTGACACCATGGAAGAGGGACCTCTCCTTACCACTAGGTGGTAGTGAAGTCCTGGTTCCATACTTGGCCTCCTCTGCTAGCACCCTTGTCATAGGGAAGCACCCCTTGCTATATCACTTGATGAGCTGAACTCTAAGCTCTCTCTATGGCCTTTGATGCTGAGGAGTGGAAGTATTGGCCTCATTTTTTTTCCATGATAGTTGAAGTAGGGCAGTTGTTCCCTATGTTTTTCCTCTTGATAACAGCCCTTTTTAAAAATTTTAATTTTAATTAATTTTTTGGCAGCCTTTTTTTGATCCTTGGCTAGAAAGAGCAGGTTTTTTCCCCTTGTTTAGTGTTTTTGGCTTCTTTAGTGCCCTGTCAAGGGTATACAGGGCAAACAGAAAAACCAGGGAACTCATTGTTCCATAGGTCCCAAGGTCCTTCGCTAGTCTGCCTTCTTCTTTGCACTTTTCATAGCCTTCTTGTGTTTTTTTATAATGTCCAGAGTTTTTAGCTATACTTAGTAGGAAGAATATGGAGAAGTGTGTCCTACTCTATCATTTTCTAGAATTGCAAATCTCTCGACTTCATTTTTTTTATAATTATTTTTTATTGGTGTTCAATTTGCCAACATACAGAATAACACCCAGTGCTCATCCCCTCAAGTGCCCCCCTCAGTGCCCATCACCCATTCACCCCCACCCTCCGCCCTCCTCCCCTTCCACCACCCCTAGTTCGTTTCCCAGAGTTAGGAGTCTCTATGTTCTGTCTCCCTTTCTGATATTTCCCATACATTTCTTCTCCCTTCCCTTATATTACCTTTCACTATTATTTATATTCCCCAAATGAATGAGAACATATAATGTTTGTCCTTCTCCGATTGACTTACTTCACTCAGCATAATACCCTCCAGTCTGACTTCATTTTTAAATGAAATAAATGTGCCAATAAGTAGCTTTTGAGTTATATAATATAAACTATGAAGAAATTAAGAAATTCATCATCTAAAACTGGTGAATAAAGCAGTTGACTCCATATTTAAATATTTTTAATCTAATATATCTAATTTATTCTGTTTGTATTAACATATATAAACAAAATATTCAATATATAGTTTTTTTTTACTTAATTTGTAACAAGGTAGTGTAATATATAGGTAAAATTAAAGAGTTACTGAAAAAGTAGATATTATTATTATTTTTTAAAATATTTTATTTATTCATGACAGACACAGAGAGAGAGAATGAGAGAGGCAGAGACACAGAGGGAGAAGAGGGCTCCATGCAGGGAGCCCGACGTGGGACTCAATCCCCGGTCTCCAGGATCACACCCTGGGCTGAAGGTGGCGTCAAACCGCTGGGCCACCAGGGCTACCCAAAAACAGAGATTATAATCAAAGTCATGCCATTTCTGGAGTGTGTGTACATGTGGATATGTGGTATATGTGTTATATTTTGGTGTCTGGATTTTAGGTATATTTCAATAATATTCAGGTATAAACATAAATAACACTATAATTTTAGTTTGACACTAAAAAAAGTTTGATAAAATCAAAGTTCTTACATATGAGACAAAAGAGAAAAATATATAAACTGCTGAAAATGGATCAGTCTGGTAGCTAGCATAATTTTATATTTTATTAATAAGGGGTGGAAATATTAAACCTTTCATAAGATAAAGATGAGACTATTTCAAGGTATGCCTAGATAAAATAGATTTAATTGCCTTGTTTAATATTAGCACAAACAAAATCCTAAAGGAAACCATACAGAAGTTTATCTGTCGGTTTTAGCTAATATACCTTAACATATTAGAAATCTCAGAAAACATTCCAGTAACATTTAAAAGATCTACAGTACTAACTCATACCATTTCAGCTGATGGAAGGTACCTTTTCTTTTGGCTGATGGAAGCTGCTTTTTACCCAGCTAATAACATATCTTAGGGACAAGCATTGAGAATAGCTGAAAAGAAGTGCTTACATTGAAATACATAAAAAAGGGACCATTTTTGGTCTTGCTCTCAACAAATTCTACTTCCAAAATAATGAATTCTTTGATAATAGGGCATAGAAAAAGTAAAGTCATTAAATAAAACTTATCATTACTCACACTTTATTTCATTTTATTTTTACTACCAGTACCTTTTTATTGTGTATTTGCATTTAAGACATCTAAACATGGACTCAATTTTTTTTTTTATTTTTAATGCTCACCTTCATTCTTATCAGGACTACATAAAAGAGAAAGAATGACTGGAGCCCTAATTTATAGTGTATTGAGTAGTCATTAAAGGAGGTACTTTCACTTTTCTTTGGTACCCTGACAATTTTGACACTGAAGATGGGGAGTCAGATCATGGCTCAGTTTTGGTAAAATGAGAAAGGGGCTATTGGTGAACACAGGTGCATGATTAGGCAAAGCTGTCTTAGGGATGGATATAAGTGGAGTTTGAGAAACTGGAAATTGGTTTTCCAGAATTATAGAGGAATTCTGGTTCAAGGTGACAGCATGGGATCCTGAACTCACCTACTCCCACAAACACACCAAATCCACAGCTACATTAGGAGTAACTTCCCTAGGGAAAAATCCAAAAACCAGCTGACTGCCTCCTATACATTGGGCAAGCAGAAGGCAGCCCCAAATGAAGCAGGTTGGATAGGCTGGGACACAATTTAGCCATGAATCTCAGCACAGCATGGTGACTACAGTTAATAATACTCTATTGCATATTTGTAAGTAGTTAGGAAGATGGATCTTGAAAGTTCTTATCACAAGAAATGCAACTATGTATGGTGATAGATGTTAACTGGACTTGGTGTGGTGATCATTTTACAATATACACAAATGTCAAAATATTCCATTGTATATCTGAACCAATATGTCAATCCTACCTCAATAAAAAAAAAAGAGCGATGCTTCAAAAAAAATTATAGGAATTCTTATATCCTTTGGAAAGGCTTTGCATATTCCCAGATCTGTGAGTACCCCAGTTTGACCATCCTTGCACAGATCACTGCACTGGTGCATGGGCCTTGGGATGTGAGAAATAACAAGAGAATCAAGCTGATGTTAAGGACCTAGGAAGAGTGACTCAATAACTAAGGACATAACTTGTTTTATTGCACTTTACTTTATCATACTTTGCAGCCTGCCTTTTTTTTTTTTTAAATTGAATATTTGTGGCAGCCCTGCATTAAGCATATCTATTAGCACCATTTTTCCAATGTCATTTGCTCACTTCATGTCTTCATGTCCCATTTTAGTAATTTTCACAATATTTCAAACCTTTTCATTACTATCATGTTGTGGTGATCTGTGATCAAGTGACTGCAAATCACTGAAAGCTCAGGTGATGGTTAGCATTTTTTTTTTTTTTTGCAATGAAGTAATTTTTAAGGTGTGTACATTTTTCAAGACAATTATTGCACACGTAACAGACTACAGTATAGTGCAAATTTAGCTTTTATATGCCCTGGGAAGCCAAAAAATTCATTTGACTTGCTTTATTGTGATATTCACTTTATTGTGGTGGTCTAGAACCAAACCTGCAATAACTCCACCTTATTAGATTATCAGTGTGTTCAGTGACAACACTAATAGAGAAGCTGTGGAAGATACAAGGACACCTGCTGAGTTTAAAAACAGAATTGGCTTTTTTCACATTGGTTAGAATAACTACATATTCCCTTTTTGAGAACTCTTGCTTATTTCTGAAATTTTGTCTCTCTTCATTAAAGTTATATGGGGTAATCATCCATTGATAGAGGTTTAAAATTAGCTGGAAAGGTACAAAGGTCACTAATTGGATTAATTAAATCACAGGATGAAGCTCTCTCAGGTCTAAAAATACTATATTATGCTTCCTTTCTCATAAAGGTGGTGAGTTCGACCTTTATTGATAACATTGGCATTTGTGAAGAAAAAGGACAAAAGAACTTGGCAGTTGCTTGTCCAGCAGTTAGAGAATTCTTTAGAATTTTTGCAGCTGGAATTAAAATCTATTGGTTCCAGATGATTAACACTGTAGAAATCAGAGACTGGAAGCTGATGGTGCATAACATCCTTGAGTAGGAAAGAGTGAACTGATATCATCACAGTTTCTGAAAAGCCAAAGTAAAAAACTTGCACGCCAGAACCTACAGACATTTATTTGATCAGCCTTCCAGTCCTCCAGACCCCCACTCATTAGCGTGGTCCAGGCTCAGGGTGGTTAGTTTGCAACTTGTCATTTCCCTCCTTTGCAAAATCTTAGGAGAAACTTATCAAAACCTTTGAAGAGGGCATAAGAAGGAAATTATGTGGAGTAACAACCAGGCAGCCAAGAGCAAGGGCTAGGGTGGTCATCACTAAATATGGACACTTTTGACAGAGTCAGAACTCCAACTTCCAAGGGAGGAGAAATTATTCATGGAGTATAGGATCTTCGGTTCTGGATGTCATCTATTCACCCACTTTGTTCTGTATCCAAAAAAGGAGGATTTGTTTAGGGAGCAATATATCTCTACCCAGCCTGGAAGAAGAAACTTTCTAAAGCTGGGAGTAGAATGGAGTACTTGGTGCTTTTATTTAAAACATAACCAGGACTACAGTTTTGTTAGGTCCTTCATTAAAAATTCCTTTGAATAAACTATAATTAATTTATGCCAGAAGAACAAGACAACAGAAATTGTGCTTCTTTTCACATGTTATGGCTGAGTGAATTGATTCTGATCAGTGAATCTGTATATTTGAATTGTACTTTTGTGCTTTTCTCAGTAAGCCCATAGTAGTGATGAGCTTGGGATGGAGGGTTTATAGAGATATCTTTTAATGGAATTGATGTAAAGCACCAAGAAAGTTTATAATAATTTTAATTGATAATAAGGAAGCAGAGGAGCAGAACAGAAGATAGTGTCTTAGTGTTTAGAGACCTTGAATTTATTGTTGCTTTTGCAAAATCTATTAGTCACCTCTGACAAGAAGCCTGCAATTTCAGGTGCTTGCAGTTGCTTGACCCTTCAAAGGTACTCTCTGTGGGCTCTTTATCTGGCCTGGCTGCTGGAGGCACTGGCTGTTTTATATCCATTATTTGATTAAAGAATTAACAACTTTATTAAGGAGATATTTTCCTCCGTTTGCATCTGAGAAGAGGGAGGTTTAGAAAGGGTTTGCCCATGGGTCACAGCTATAGTCGCTGTCAGAATTAGGATTAAACCCAGGTCTGCTCAACTCAACTTGACATTTTTGTCCTCCTGTGTTATTGTATCCACCATCCATTGAAGCAAGGGGCAGGGTGAACCCAGTCAAAGGGTTTTAGGAGCTACCTGGCACTCTCTGTCAGACATGGCTGAGAGCAAGCAAATCTCAAAAACATTCCCCACTGAGCAGTGAGTCCCAACTACTTCCCGTAGTCCTGGCTTGTAGAAGAGGGTTGAACTCTAAATTAGGATTCGCTGCCCCAGCACTATGCCTCCTGCTCATCCTAGACTTGATTCAAGAAAACCTCTCTGACACCCCTCTAAAATGGGTTTCCAGATCATAACGCTTATCGAGTCATGTCTACTCATCTGTGTCACCCATTAGATTTGTGAATGCTTTGTTTATTGTTATTTTCTTGGTAGCTAGCAAAATGTCTGGAGCTCAAATGTTTGCGGGATAAATGAAGAATGTCGCTAGCTTCCCAAGATACTTTGGAAAGATATGTGTGTCCAGGTCTCAGTTTCCCGTAGTGAAAAATGAAGAGCTTGCCCTATACGACCTCTAAGATCATTTCATTTTTTTTTAAAGATTTTATTTATTTATTCATGAGAAACACAGAGAGAGGGACAGAGACATAGGCAGAGAGAGAAGCAGGCTCCTCACAGGGAGCCTGACGTGGGACTCGATCCCAGACCCTGGGATCAGGCCCTGAGCCAAAGGCAGATGCTCAACCCTTGAGCCACCCGGGGCATCCCTCTAAGATCATTTCAGATGCAGAGTTTTGCAACACTAGCTGCAAGCTGTGCATTCTATTAGAGGATGTTTGAACTCCTTGATCTAAATTCCTAGAGCCTTTTCTTACTTATTCCCGCAGGGAGGGGAAGGTGCCCTGTCTTAGTCCCATTGCTTCCCAGGACCTATGGTACACACTCAATATATATCCCTTGAATGCATGGATCCTTAGTCTTTAGTTCCCAGTGTCCAGTGTGCAAAGGCAACAAACTACTTCATTGGCATGACCACGTGGCATCATACAGGCAGGATTTTACACCTGGCTCTGACACAAAGTCAAAATGCTCCACTGCTGCCTTCATTTAAAGAGATCTAGTGAAGAGGGGTGGGCAAAGGCTCGATTCCACATTAAGCCATAGAAACGTAGGCCTCTAATGACTTTGAATATTGATTGGATCCATATTCATAGCCGAGGAACTCTGAGATCCTTGGAACTGGAGTGATTTGTCTAGGGTCCCACAGGCAGGGGAGGCAGAGCTACAAATCAGTGCCAGGCCTTCTGACACTAAACCTAACACATTTTTAATTTTTCATGTTGCTTATAATAAGTCAATTATTTTGGCTCACCAAGCCTAGCTTTCTGAATACGCGTGTCACGGATCCCTTATGAGAGTGACTTGCTGCAAACCCATTACCATTCCTTGAATCAATGGCAGACATGTACCCTGCCTCTTAAAAGGATGCCTTCACAACAATGACATCGAGAGGAACACATGCTTACTGGGACGGCTGTCCATATAATGTCTTTTTCTGATACTACTGAAATTTCCACTGGGAACTGGGAATTTCTTGCTTCTCTTTATCTCCTTCCAGAGGAACACTAAACTAGTTTGTTCTAGTTTAGTATAGTATAGAGATACCCAAAACTAACATTACACTGTCTGTTAACTAACTGGAATTTAAATAAAAACTTGAGACTACAAAAAATAAATAAAATAAACTATGTGTTCTAACAATCAAAATATTGTGTGTTTTCTCTGGACTGTCAGATTCCTGAAGGCAGTGACCATGTGTATTCTCTTTGAAAATTCATGTCCATCACAATAACTATCACACTGAAACATTCAACCCATAGTTGCTGAAGGGCCTGAAGAACTGAAGTGACTTGTCTCTACTAAATTAGCAGTGAGGAAGTTAAATAGTGTGTTATTGAAACAAAGCAAAAACTGAAATAATTGCTTATTTAAAAAAAATGCCAATTTCCTTCAGCATTTGGGACCCCCTCTAGGCTTGCCGATCTGACTCCTGAGACTGCAGTTTCATCGGCTGTGATTTCTGTGGTTCTCTCCTGCTCCGTCAATTGTCATGCTGCTTCTCTTTTAATGCAGCATAACAAACTATTTTAATAATGCATTTGTTATACAATGAGATCCTCTTAAATCTAGTTCCAACGGCCATTTGGAGACACAATATGCTTATATTCTCAAATTTTACTGTTGGAGAAAACTGAAATCTGAATATTTCCCTATCATTCTGATAAATTTTCATCATGGACCCTCATGTGAATAGTACAATTTAGCCAATGGCCTCTTATAGATAATAGACCAATATATCAGAATTAAACAGAGCTGAGTCTATGCATCTTTTAAAATCATCAAATACAAAGTCCTCCTGGTCACATAAATATAAATGAAAGCTTGATTATATCATAGTCTGCAGGCATACAGCGTGTGTGATGATAGCTGGCATGCCAGCATAAGCTATTGATTATTAAAGTCAGATATGAATTTTTTCCAGCAGGGTCTCCAAGCTTGGACTCTTTAGTTTCCTCTTGTTGGCCACATTTTGCAAAATCTGTATTTTTTTCCCCTACTGTATGCAGGAAGGAGGGATCACTCTTAAGAGGCTAGGAGGATGCTTTGGATGTCAGCAACAGCCCTGGTGATGTGAAGGAAATGCGTTCTCCCCTCATACTGCCATGTGCTAGCACCGCATCCTCAGCCCAACAAGGCCACCATGGCTCTTATTGTGGGGCTTCTGGGAAACTAGAGAAGGATTGCATACCACTGCATTGGCCTGACACAGGCTAGACGGCAGATGGCTTTTCTTTGGCCTTTTCCAAGAAAATCTTGAAGTTCTTCAGAACTCCTTTTCATTTGTCCTACACCTTAACACAGACTTTATAGGAGGGAGAATATTCAAGTGGAGCAGGAGGTCCTAGGGATTCTGAGATGAGCAACAGGTGACACTGGCAGGAAACGTAGTTTAGAATGCCTTTCTTCCCTATGATCTTGAGAAGAGGCATATTCTGGATGGGAGTCCAGATTTCTGACATTCATTTGAACCATGTAGAATTATTTTCATTCAACCCTTCTTGACATATAAAAAAGGGTTATTTAATATGGTTCAACTTAACAGAAAGGGCTTAAGAAAAGTAAATTGGAGGTGGGGACTTGGGAGACTTGTAATTGTGTAAGTATGTAAGTAAATAAATATATGGAAAGGAAAGCACTAATGGAGATTATTGGGTCGGGAGTGGGGGAGCACCGACACCTTCTGTGTAGCCACCCCTTGACACCACCACCTATTCTGGGCTTGATGAAGAAAATGCAAGTGAGTGAAAGGGCCCTGATATAATCATTAGTAGTTTACACTAGTTCAGGGGACTTTCATACACACAGTACTGACCTTTCCTTTTCCTCTTTGGTTCTTATCTTTCATTGGCCAGTGACCCAAAGAAGAGAGAAAGAGGGGATTCACCAGGAATTAGAAAATATCCTCCAAGTATTTCAGCTATAAATAGAGTCAAAATTCAGTGAAGCAGAATCAGGCATCTGAGTCATAAGCTGTGATTTTACTAGTGTAAGCACTTACAGGATTAATTTTTCAGTATGAATGAAAGTATTTTGAAAATTAAAGAAAACATACTTTAGATGCTCAGTGGCAGAGTTCTGTGTAGTGCAAGAACCCTGGCCAAACAGACCATGTGTCCATGGCACTGATAGGGTCTTCTCTCCGCTCCTAGGGCTCGGCTTGGGTGTGTGCGCCCACACATGAGTATGTGTATGTTTGTGCGTGATTTAGGAGACTATGAGTAGAGTATATAAACCTCTTCATGAGTCCCCTTTCTTTACCCTGCCTCCGAAATATTTCTGCTTCAGCCTTGGAAGGCACTTTGTGGAAGGAAAAGTTCTGGTGTTGTGTCCTCGGCGCAAGACAACCTAAGGCCGTCAGTGGGATGGTCCTGGCATTAAAGCTATTCATTCTACAATTTAAATCCTCTGTAAAAACATAAGCCACAGGAAGAGTGGCATACACTGGCATTTTCACCTCCAATCTCCACTCCATTATCAAGTCCAGCTCTTTTTAATTTCCTACATGGGTTTCCTTTTTTTCCCCCCTTGCTGAGTCTATTATCTGCTTTAGTTCAGTCATCTATCATCTTGTCCTGGACTCCCGAAGCCACCTCCCAGGGGTGTCTCTGCCTCGCAGATTCTGGTCTTGTCTTCCTCAAATGCATTCTCACCCTTTGACCAGGGTGATCTCTCTAACATGCAAAGCTGACCAGTTACTCAACTGTTCAAAATCTTTTGTTCACAGGGTAAAATCCAAGTGCCAGTCACTACATACATCGGCTCACTCACCAGCCCTGTGGAATGATCCCCTCTTTTATACTGCCCCTTCATCTTGGTAATTTGCCACACCCAGCATGGTGCTTCACACCTCCTTCCTTTGCCCAGGCCCAGAATGACCTTCTCCAAAACTGGACCCACAGTATTTGCACATGGTTACACCAATGAGGAACTGTGCTTGCATTAATTCAATCCTTTCCTCATTCTTTCTTTCTTTGCTCGATTGTAATGGATAGAAGTTTAAACCATGGGTGGCATTGACCTTCTACCTTCTACCTCAACCTCAGTTTCAACAAGTGGGGCTTTGGGGGTAGAAGAGGAACAAGAAGGTACTTTGACTAGGATTGTCTAATATTCTGTAGACATAGGTTTTTAGAGTTCATGGACCTTGTGTGTGCCTTTCTTTCTGGGGAGAGTGTCCATAGCTTTATTTAGATTCTTAAAATGATTCGATATCTAACCAGATTAAGAATCATGACTCTAGAGAAAAGCGTGTGTGTTTATGTGTATGGGTATGTTTCCAACTACTCCTTTTTTTATTCTCAGAAAATTTCTTTCCATTTCAGACCATTTCCACTCACATGCTATTTGCAATAAATTGCTTTTTTTGTACCTTCCCATTTATGACTCAATTGAAAAATCCTTACTGAAATTTTAAGCCATTCTTTATCTTTTCCATAAAACCATATTATTAGTAAAAACAGATGTTTGAGAGTCAATAGAGAACATTTACGCCTGGGCTTCAAAGTTTGTGAAAGATGTCAGATTATAGAAATAATGATTACTTTTATCACAGATCTATTACTAAAATCAAAGTCACAAAATAAAATTTGTCAACACAAGTTAGAAAAGGGTAAAACAACAACAGTAGCGTCACAAATATAGGAAAATGCTCAAAGTGGTTAAAAGTACTGTTCTTGAAAATACACTTAAAACATGAATAAAACCAACAAAAGAAGTATGCAGACAGATTAAAAGCCTATCAAATGCTCAATTAAAACAATTATCTAATAAGACTAAGAGTATGAAGGAGGATTCTAATTTTGAAAAAAAAATTATCTTAGAGGTTAACACTGAGAAAATTTGTAGAGATTGTATGAAAGAATTTGTCAACATGTCCCGTATGATCTAAATGCATACATTTTACAGAGAAAAAAATGAAAGTTCGGAATTTTAAAGACAAATGAGAGAGGTTGATGTTTTTATGCTAGGTTATTTTATTGTTGTTGTTTTTCTATATATGCTGAGTTTCCTCTGACCTAGTATGCCAGGAGTGGGGGACAGAGGGGTCTAGTGGGATAAAGGTTGCTCTGGGAAATTTAGGGGGATTGGGCTTCTCCCAGGATGGATAGGCAGGATATGGTTGAAACTACAAAAATGACAAAGAAGTTTAAGGCGAAGAAAGAGAAGAAAGAATTAGAAGGGGAAGGAAGAGGAAAAGAGAGAGTAAAGGAAGGAGAAAGGGTCTAGAAGTAAAGGGAACAGGGGAAGAAGAGGGAGAGAGAGAGGTGGGTGGGGAGAGAAGAAATTAGAAACTGCTGGGAACTCAGCCTCTCTGAGCCCTGCTGGTGGGCTGCAATGCCTTACTGTGATTGCTGTGTGATTCTGAGAAGTCTTGAAAATCCTGTTTTCAGGCCCCCTAAACTGTCTGGAAAATTTAAGGAGAGAAGTACATAAAGGCAGGATCCCAAAAGGCTGCCCATTTGAGAAATGCAAGATAATTGCCCTTTCATAAGGTCTGAACTGGGGCCAGAATTTACAGAACAGAACATTTATTTCAGAGCCAAAGACAAGAGCCAGTGTGCTTGGGCCATGAGATTATTGTTCCTACTGTATACCCAACCATCCAGAAGCAGCTGACCTGATAGCTCAGTGGAATGGTCCACTGGAAACACAGTTACCGCTCTGGTTGGGTAGGTAACAGCTCCTTGTGCAGGTGTGTGCTATTCTACAGATGCGTTTGACTGCAACCAGGGACCAATATCCAGTGTTGCTTCCTCTGTAGCCTGAACACTGGGGCCTTGAAACCAAGGAGTGAAGTGCGTGTGGCAATCCACTATTATAACTAAATCACTCTGATGGCCTTTCTCTCCTTGCATCTTTGAAATCTGGCTTAAGGGTGTTAGTAACCCTGGGAGAAATGTTTCTTTACCAGGTGATGCAACAAAGTTGGAAGCTGAGATTGCTACTTGGCAGTCTAGCATTCCTCTTGCTTCTGAAAAACAGGTAGAAATAAAGGTTTCATGTTGACTGAAGAGGTTGATCCCTATTATCAATGGAAAATAGGGTTGTGCAATGGGGTGCCTGGGTGGCTCAGTTGGTTAAGTAGCTGCCTTTGACTCAGGTCATGATCTCCAGGTCCTGGGATTGAGCACTTTGTGACTCCCTGCTTCAGTGGGGAGCTGTTTCTCTCTCTCTCCCTCTGCCCCTCCCCCTGCTTGTGCACACGCATGCTCTCTCTCAAATAAATAAATTTTAAAAAAATTAATTAATTAAATGTTTTTAAAAAGAAGAGGTTAGCGGGTGCAATGGAGACAAGGAAGATTTTACAGGGAACTCAGTGGGTCTGATGTTTCCTAGTTTTTCTTTATCTGGTGCCAAAGATATGAAACTCCAGCAACTCTTTACAAGCAAGATTACTAAGGATTTATCTACTTTGGGAATAAAGTTTGGGCTATCTACTGGGCAAAGAATCCTGACCAGCTGAGGTACTGGTTGATGACAATGGGAATGTGAAACAGGTAGAAGAGAAAGGAAATTTAAAAATGGTACTATAACCTTGTGACAAGTTCAGAAATAAGGACTGTTGTAGCTACTCATTTTCTTCCTCACCGTTTCCTGCATATACCTGTATATTTTAACTAAGTGTTCCTTTCCATGTTTTATTTAGTGAGTGAGGTTTACAAAGTAGTGCATAGCTTAAAGACTCCAGACAAAATTGTGAAAGATGTAGAGGAGGAACAGGCTTGACTCAAAGAACTTGGATTTGGACCTAAAGGCAGATATCAGTCAAGACTTTCTCTCTTTGGGGATGCCTCATACAAGGGACTTATTAGGTAGCAGTATTTTGTGCTCCATAGTTGCCAAATCTGTTGCTGTTTGATTTTAAATACAGAAAAAGTGTGTGTACATTAGTGTTTCAGAGCCAAGTCCTTCAGTAGATGTTTGTCATGTTTGGAGGCTGCCCAGCATCTCTTGAGAGCTTGTTTGGACGTTCTAGCAGGGGAAAGGAGCTACTCTTGACTGAAGAATGATCTTCCTCTATCGGGGAAGGTTGTCCTCTTGACCAAGGAGTGCTCAGCTTGGGTAGGGATGCACATAGAGTGATGAGGGAGGAAGGGAATACTTGCTAGCTAGCCAGATCAGATGAATCAAGATGTCACAGCCAGATTGCCCTCATATCCTACCCAGCATCTCTTGAAACTCTTATGTCAGGAGAAATATTCAGCCTCGTGAGTCCTGCCTCCCCCAAGTAGAAGTCACAACACCTCTTTTCCCAGCTTCCCTTACAGTTAGAACACAGGCAGGTATCTAGGCCCTGTCAATCAGACATGGGAGACTTGGATTCAGAACTAACTGCACAAGGAAGCAGGCTGGAAGTGGAATCCGTTTGATAGGAGATGACTGCCCAGGTATTTGGCTGTTGCTATAAGCAATGCTACAAGGTCATTTTGGGGCATAAAAGTGGTGAAAGTGCTAATGGCAGCCATGGATGCTGTCAAGTTGAGTTTCTGGCAGGTGCATGAATGATAGCATCTCAAGATGGCAGGAGACTTTACTGTTGATGGAGATGATGATCATATCCATGATGGACTAGTGGTTTTTATGGTGAGATTTGAGCATCCAGAAGTTTAACCCTGAGCTCATTTTTCTGTGTTGACCCCAACTCTCCCCCAATTTTTACTGATATAAAATTAACATATAACATACAAGTTTAAACTGTACAACACGATTTAAAATATGTGATATACTGTGAAATAATTACCACATGAAGTTGAATTAACGTCACCCCACATATTTACAGTTTTTATGAGAACTTTTAAGATCTATTCTCTTAGAACTATTTGAATAGTGAATTTGAGTATTTGAAAAATATTCAATACAGTATTATAATCATCATCCTGCACATTACATCCCCAGAACTTATTTATAACTAGACATTTTTACCTTTTGACCACCTTTACCTATTTCCCTACCCCCTGCTCTGGTTACCACCAATCTACTCTGTTTCTATGAGTTTGACTTTATAAAATTCCATGTATAAGGATGCTAATATTTATTTTTTTCTGACTTAGTGTACTTACCATGATACCCTCAAATTCTGTCCATCCATGTTGTCACAAATAGCAGTATTTCCTTCTTTTTATGGGTAAATACTATTCCATTGTGTGTATGACTGTATCTTCTATATCTTATCTATTCATCTGTTGATGGACACTTAGGTTATTTCCATGTCTTAAGTATTGCAAGTAATGCTGCAGTAAACGTGGTAGTACAAGTGTCTCTTTGAGATTGTGATTTCGTTTCCTTCGGATATATACCCAGAAGTGGGATTGCTGGACAATATGGCAGCTCTGTTTTAAGTTTTTTGACCCTCCATACTGTTCTCCATTAGCGGCTGCACCAATTTATTTAAGACATTATTTAAGACTTTACCAACAGTACCCAAAGAATCCTTTTCCTTCATCTAGTCACCAACCCTTGTTATCTCTTGTCGTTTTTGATAACAGTCATTCTAACAGATGTAAGGTGATAGATCACCGTGGTTTTAATTTGAATTTCCTTGATACTTAGTGATGTTGAGTACCTCTTCATGTACCTGTTGGTCACTTTAATATCTTTTTTGGAAAAAGGTATGCTTGGGTCCTTTGCTTACTTTCTAATCAGATTTTGTTTTGTTATTGAGTTGTAGGAGTTCCTTATATATCTTGGATTTTAACCCTTTATCAGGTATGTGGTTTGCAAGTATTTTCTCCCATTCTGTAGATTGACTTTTCATTTTACTGGTCTTTTTTTTTTTTTTTTCTGTGCAGAAGCTTTTTAGTTTGATGGAATCATCCTTATTTTTGCTTTTGTTGCTTGTGATTGAGATGTTGTATCCAAAGAAATCATTGCCAAGACTTATGCCAAGGAATTTGCCACCTATGTTTTCTCTAGGAGTTTTATGGCTTTAGGTCTTACATTTAAGTCCGTGGTCTATTTTAAGTTAATTTTTGTGAGTGGTGTGTGAGAGAAGTATAGTTTAATTCTTTTGAATGAGAATATCCGATTCTCCCTCTTACCCGATTCTTTTTAAGTATCCCTTTTTAAAAATCCTTAATTTTTTTTTTTTTTTTTTTAATAACCAGAGCTGGCTTTTGTTGCATGTGATCAAGAATTTTGCATGATGTGCCATCCATTGTCCACCTCCTACCTTAGGAAATTAAATTATTTACAAAATTAGTAGTTTATGAAACTATTTAGGTGATTAGGGAGATTCCTAGCTCTTGGGAATTATAGACAAATGGTAGTTTTTAAATATTATTATGATGCCTGTTTTTATAGATGAGAAAACTGAGGCTCTCCAAGGTCAGGTAACTTAATCAAGATACCATATTCCGTGGCAGAGTGGAGGCCTGCCAACGGTATTGAGCTACTCTGTGGTCCAATACTTTTAACTATCCAGAAGAGATGGGAGGACGAATTGTCAGATCTCAGTCTGTCTCAACTGCACCATAAGTTCATTGTTGTCAGAATATATCAATATTCACTTGAGGGCAGCCCAGGTGGCTCAGCGGTTTAGCACTGCCTTCAGCCCAGGGCATGATCCTGGAGACCCGGAATCGAGTCCCAGGTGGGGTTCCCTGCATGGAGCCTGCTTCTCCCTCTGCCTGTGTCTCTGCCTCTCACTCTCATGCTCTGTGTCTCTCATGAATAAATAAATAAAATCTTTAAAAAAAATTTCACTTGAAAGATTTGTCTGTTCTCACTATACTTGCTGCTGTGATGAGAAAGTTACTTGCCATCACAGGAGAATTAATTCTTAGAGGGCCCCAGGAATATGAGTCAGAAATCTCTTCTAAGCATTTCACTTAATGAGTAGAGTTTTTTCAAGACTGGAAAGAAGGGTTCTGGAAATCATGAGTCTTCTTTTTCATAACGCATTCCAGGCACACAGCTCCTCATCTCAAGGCCCCCACAGACTTATGGTTCTCCTGAGTCTTTGCTTTCCCTGCTCTTTGCTCCCTGCTGAGTTAATGCTCTTCCTTAAATTACCGTACATACCTTTCCATTACTTCTCCTCTTCCCCAAAGGATGGAATGTTCTGGAAGAATGTACTTTGCACCTATTGCTTAGATCTTACAGTTTTTTGTGGCTGGGGAAAAAGTCTCTGGATATTTCTGAAATAATGCCATACTTAACTTAATTATTTCTAATTACAGGCCCTTTTTCCAGACTAAATAATCGCCCTCCTTCATAGTGTTGGTATCTTTCAAATAATTGCAGACTTTTTTGGTCTTGAAATTGTAAATATTTATTCCCATTAACCTTTTTTTAAAAAAGATTTTATTTATTCATGAGAGACAGAGAGAGAGAGAGAGAGAGAGAGAGAGAGAGAGAGAGGCAGAGACCAGGCAGAGGGAGAAGCAGGCTCCATGCAGGGAGCCTGATGTGGGATTCAATCCCGGGCCTCCAGGACCACACCCTTGGCTGAAGGCAGGTGCTAAACCTCTGAGCCACCCAGGGATCCCCCTCCCATTAACCTTTTAATTTGCATCACACTTGGTGATTCTCAGTTCAGCTTTATTCTCTTTCCTGACTTTTTCAGGTTGAGTACAAGGCTCCAAATTAGACCTGCTGTTCCAAGTTCAGTTATGTTGTAGAGGAAGGGACGTGGAATTTCCTTTCCATTAGGTACTGTCTTCATATTTACCCTAATACAAGTCTCCTTTGTGGGGGAGGGTAGCCTTCATATACCATCACAAGATGTGTCTATTCTGTATCTTTTCCCCTTTTTCTTCCCTGTATTTTTAACCACCATGAGTTTATTTATTATTGTGTTGTCTTTACTGGTATTAGCAACAGCACTTAATTTAGCATCATCTGCAAACTTCATTTAAGTACCATTTGCTGTCTCTGCAAGATCATTAATAAAGATGTCAACCATAGCAGCTTGGAAAGTTGCTACCACACTTCTTCATCTTCAGGAAAAAGTGAAGATATAGAGAAAGTTTTCCTTGACATAAAATATTGAGATCCTCCTTGTTTGCTTGACTTTTGAGGCCCTACCAAGTATCTGCTGAGAGGCAGCCTGTGCCTTTAGCAGAGCCTCTGCTGCACGCTGCTTCTTGTCATGTTTTCACTGTGTTAAAACGAGTTTTCTTAAATAAAAAAAAAAATCACCGGTTTGTGTTAAATCAACAGGAAAAATGTCAAATATTTCTAAAAATTTGAAATGTTGATGTTTGGGAAGTCAGGCAAACAATTGAGAAATAAGAGATTTGATTCCTGAAAAACTGATTTTGAGAGAGAGGGTTTTATTCTCTCAAGGGGTGGGTATGGGTAGAAAGCTGCCACAAGAAAGCAAGGAGCCCATTTACCTGCCTGGGTTGTGATTTGGGTGAAAATTATATTTTTTTTTTCACTCTCTTCTCACGCTCAGGTCTCCGTATGCTATTTCATATCCATCTGGTGATCTACGTTTTGGTAATAAATAAATGCTCTCCAAGCTTTATGACAGCCTCTAGATTCTTTATTTCAAACTACAGGCACACTTTGTAGTTACAGCAGTTAAATAAGTAACCTTTTCCTCTTTCACATTTTCCTCTTGCTGCTCTCCCGTTTTTATCCTCAAGAACCTCAGACACAGATATATCACTTAGGTGCAGGTTATCTGACCTTTTCAACTCTCAAATGACATGGAACCAAGTACAATGGAAAAATCTCTGTGAATTTAAAATAGTTCCTCCATAGACCTACGCATACTCACAAATGCATGCATGTAAAACCTGGTGAAGTTAAATAAGGTCTGTAGTTTAGGTAGCAGCTTTCTGCCATTGTCAATATACTGGTTTTGAAGTTATACCATAGTTTGTAAGATCTTAGCACTGGTGGAAACTGGGTGAAGGGTACATGGAATTCACTGTACTATTTTTGAGACTTTCTGTATAATTACTGCAAAATAAAAAAATAATCCATATACTGAAGTATACCTTTTTTTGTAGGTGATTATTTGTGGTGTGTTTGCTATATTTTACCCTCCTTTTTCATTTTAAGTCAGTAGAAACTTTGCAGGGTGCTTATGGGCTAAAGCATTTTCTGTCATTTGTAACGTTAGTCTGGACTTCAGGCTTTTACAATATTTCCCTGATTGTTACTGAGGGAGAAAAGAAACTTTTACATGAAATTAAAAAGGTCAAAGCAGATGCCTAGATTGGGAGGGTGGTAAGAAAGACGGTGGAGCAGGAGCATCTGAGTTCACCTCGTCCTCTGGATTCACTGAGATAACAGCTGCATTTGTACAACTCACTCTGAAAATGACCCAAAGATAAGAAGATCAGACTTTCCACAGTTAATGTAGAGAGTAGGCCACATTGGAAAGAATAAGATGGGCAGACATATGGTTGGGAACCAAACTCCTGGCAAGACTAACCACAAACAGGAGGGACACCACATGCATGGAGAAGCAAGAAGATCAGACTCCACACCAGGCACCCCAGGCACTGGGGATCCACACTGGGAGGAGTCATCTCTACAACATTTAGTTTTGAAAGCCCGGCTTAATTTCCACAAGCTTTAAATGTCAGCAGGCTTAGTTCTAGGAGAACCAGAGGGCAATGGAAACTGAGTCTCTACCCTTAAAGAGCCAGTATAATAAATAAGGGGAAGGGCAGTTTAGAAGACTTCTCCAATAACAAAGTACTGGCAGGTGCCATCATTTCTTTTCCCCTCTCCCTGCCTAGGTAGCTAGACATTTGTGGCAGCCAGAGCAAACACTCTCCACTTACCTTGTTAGTACTATGTGCCCCACCCTCACATTCCCCTGTGGACTAATCCCACCCAACCTGCCCACCTCTCTCCAAAGCAGCTGCTGCCCTACCACATCATGCAAGCAAACCCAGCAGGGACAGGCACCACTCCAAAGTGACTCCTGCCCTGGGGAGTGGGGGAGATAACTTCACACACCAGGGTGTCTGCAGTTCCAACAGCAAGCCTTTTAGCTGGCCACACAGGGAGAAAGCCCTGCTGTTTGGTGTACCTGCAGCCCCGGCAGCGAGACTAAGTGCAGACATCTAGTCTGACTGCCAACCTTGCCCATCAACAAGCCCACAGTGGCCTCAAACAGGCCCCTCAACAGTATAGGGACTTACCTTTGCCCAGTGCACTGGCAACATGCAAAACAGATGATTGCAGTGAACTGGACTGAAGGCAAATGCAAGTCATCAACAACAGTAGGACATACACAGCCCACAGAGGAGTTACCCTTGGAATGCCTGGTTCTGGCAACTAGGAGACCTTGTGCTACGGGGCATCACAGGGTCTCTTTTATTTTATTTTAATTAATTAATTAATTAATTTATTTATTTTACAGGGTCTCTTTTATACAAAATCACTATTTGCAAGACCAGGAGACATAGCTGACCCTCCTAATATCTGTAAACAAACACAGAGAGACAAAATGAGATGGAAGAATGTGTCCCAAATGAAAGAACAGGACAGAATAATAGCAAAAGAGCTAAATGAAATGAAGATCAATAATATGCCTGATAAAGAATTTAAAGTAATTGTCATAAAGATACTTACTGGATTTGAGAAAAGAATGGAGGATATCTCTGGGATCCCTGGGTGGCTCAGCGGTTTGGCACCTGCCTTTGGCCCAGGGTGTGATCCTGGAGTCCTGGGATCCAATCCCACATCAGGCTCTCTGCAGGGAGTCTGCTTCTCCCTCTGCCTGTGTCTCTGCCTCTCTGTCTCTCTCTCTTTCTGTCTCTCATGAATAAATAAATAAAATCTTAAAAAAAAAAAAAGCTAAAAAAAGAATGGAGGATCTCAGAACTTTAACAAAGAGTTAAAAAATATAAAAAAGAACCAGAGATGAAGAACTCAATAACTGAAAGAAAAAAAAAAAAAAAAAAAACACTAGAGGGAATCAACAGCATATTAAAGGAATCTTAAGAACAGATCAGTGACAAAAAAAAAAAAAAAAAAAAGAACAGATCAGTGACTTGAAGATAGGGTAAAGGGAAGTAACCAAGATGAATAGCAAAAAGAAAAAAATAAATAAATAAGAATAGGTTCACTGAACTCAGAGACCTCATCAAGTATAATAACAGTCACATTAAAGGGATCCCAGAAGGAGAAGAGAGAGAGAAGGGGGCATAAAATTTATCTGAAGAAATAATAGCTGAAAACCTCCCCGATCTGAGGAAGGAACAGGAGGCACAGAGGGCTCCCAACAAAATCAACCCAAGAGGCTCATACCACATAACAATTAAAATGGAAAAAATAAAAGTAGTGAAAAAGAGAATTTTAAGAGCAGCAAGAACAAAACTTTTACATATAAGAGAAACCCCCATAAAGCTATTAGTAGATTTTTCAGCAGAAACTTTTCAGGCCAGAAGAAAGTGGTAGGATATATTCAACGTGCTGAAAGCAAAAAACCTGCAACCAAGAATACTCGACCCAGCAAAGTTATCATTTGAAACAGGAGGAGAGATAAAGAATTTTCCAGACAAAGAAAAGTTAAAAAAATTTATCACTACTAATCCAGGTTTAAAAGAAATGTTTATGGCAATTCTTTGGGTAGAAGAAAAGGCTATAACTAGAAATTAGAAAATTATAAAAGGGAAAAATTTCACAGGTAATTACAAACATATTAAAGATAGCAGATAAATCCCTTTAACATAAAGTTAAAACATTAACTTTGACATTTAAAAAATCAACTTTAATATAAGGTTAAAACTAGTAAAACAGTTCTATTGAAAAAAATCGAAGGATATACAAAATAAAAAGATGTAAAATAGGACATGATGTCGGTAAAATGTGGAAGAGGGTAAAAATTTAGTGCATTCAGAATGAGTTCAAACTTAAGCAACCATCAACTTAATACAGACTGCAATATTTATAAGACATTACATATAAACCTGATGGTAACGACAAATAAAAAACCTGTGATAGATACGCAAAAATAATTTTAAAAAGGAATCTAAGCATAATACTAAGGAAATCATGAAGCCACATGAGAAAAGAGCAGCAGCAGAAGAAATAAATAGAGAAGAACTATAAAAACTGAAAAAGAAGCAACAAAACAGCATTAAGTACATACCTATCAATAACTACTTTAAATGTAAATGGACTAAATGCTTCAGTTAAAAGACATAGGATGACTGAATGGATGAAAAAAGCAAGACCCCTTTATATGCTGTTTACAAGACTCTAACATCAGACCCAAAAGATTGTAGTAGAAAGATGGAAAACATAACATGAAAATAAAAGTGAAAAAAAAAAGCCTGGCCTGGCAATATCTATGTCAGTAAAAGTAGATTTTAAAACAAAGACTGTAGCAAGAGACAAAGAAGGGCACTACTTAATGATAAAGGGAACAATCTAACAAGGGGATATAATAGCTGTAAATATCTACACTGAGCATAGGAGCACCTAAATATATAAAGCAATTATTAACAGATATAAGGAGAGAAATTGCAAGTGATACAATAATAGGAGGGGAATTTAACACCTACTTTTATCAATGAATAGTTCTGCTAGATAGATTATTAAGAAAGAAACAGTGGCTTTGAATGACATATTAAACCAGATGGATCTAATAGATATATATGGAACATTCTATCCAAGAACAGTAGAATATATGTTATTTTCAAGTACACATGGTATATACTGCAGAGTAGATCACATGTTAGGTCACCAAACAAGTTTCAATAAATTAAAAAAAAAAGATTGAAATCATATCAAGCATCTTTTAAGACCACAATAGTATGAACTAGAAATGAATCATGAGAAAAATTCTGGAAAGAACACAAATACATGGAGGCCAAACAACATGCTATTAAACATTGATGGGTCAACCAAGAAATCAGAGAGGAAATAAAAAAAATATCTGGGGATAATGAAAATGAAAACACAACAGTCCAGTATCTTTGTAATACAGCAAAAGCAGTTCTAAGAGGGAAGTTAATTGCAATACAGGACTATCTCAAGAAGCAAGAAAAATCTCAAATCTTACACTTTAAAGAGCTAGAAAAAGAAGAACAAAGCCAAAAGCTAGTAAATAAAGGAATTAATAAAGATTCGAGAAGAAATAAATGAAAGAGACAACAACAACAAAACAATAGAAAAGATTAATCTAACCAGTGGTTGATACTTTGAAAAAATAAACAAAATTGATAAACCTTTACCCAGATTTGTCAAGAAAAAAAGAGAGAAGACTAAAAAAAAAAAAATTCAGAAATGAAGGAGGAGAAATAATAACCAATACTATAGAAATAAAAAGGATTATAAGAGAATATTACAAAAAATTATATGCCAACAAATTGGGCAATGTAGGAAAATGGGTAAATTTCTAGAACCATATAATCTTCCAAAAATGAATTAGGAAGAAACAGAAAATTTGAACAGACTGATTACTAACAATGAATTTGAATCAGAAACACACACACACACACACACACACAGTTTCCCAACAAGGGTGCCTGGGTGTCTCAGTAGGTTAAGCATTTGCCTTTGGCTCAGGTCATGATCCTGGGCTCCTAGGATTGAGTCCTGCATTGGGCTCCCTGCTTGGTGGGGAGTCTACCTCTCCTTCTGCCTCTCCCCCTGCTAACTCCCACCGAACCTCAAATAAATAAAGAAATCTTTAGAAACAAACAAAATCCTCCCAACG
This sequence comes from Canis lupus baileyi, assembly GCF_048164855.1. Lineage (NCBI taxonomy): Eukaryota > Metazoa > Chordata > Mammalia > Carnivora > Canidae > Canis > Canis lupus. The sequence continues at coordinate 45,974,841 of NC_132854.1, forward strand.
AACTAAAGTCCAGCTTCTAAGATGAGTTCTACTAAACATTTAAGGAAGAATTAATGCTTAGTCTTCTCAAACTATTCCGAAAAATAGAAGAGGAAGGAAAACTTCTAAATTTATTTTATGAAGCCTACATTACCCTAATACCAAAACCAAAGATACTACAAAAAACAAAAACAAAAAACAGAGGCCAATATCTCTGATGAACATAGATACAAAAATCCTCAACAAAATATTAGCAAACAAATTCAACAGTACTTTAGAAAAAAATCATTCACCACTATCAAGTAGGATTTATTCCAAGGATGCAAGGGTAGTTCAGTATTCACAAATCAGTGTGATATATCACCTTAACAGGAGACAGGAGAAAAACCATATGATTATTTCATTAGATGCAGAAAAAGCATTTGACAAAGTGCAACATACATTCATGAAAAAAACTCAAAAAATAGGTTTGAAGAAACATACTTCAATATAGTAAAGGTCATACATGAAAATACAGCTACTGTCATACTCAGTGGTGAAAAACTAAGAGCTTTTCCTCTACATTCAGGAATAAGACAAGGATGTGTACTCTCACAACTTTTATTCAACATAGTACTAGAAGTATTGGCCATAACAATCAGCTAAGAAAAAGAAATTAAAGGCATCCAAATTGGTAAGGTAGAAGTAAAACTGTCATTATTTGCCCATGACATGATACTGTATATAGAAAACCCTAGAGACCACCCCAAAACTATTGAAACTGATAAATGAATTCATTAAAGTGGTAGGATATAAAGCTAATATACAGAAATGTATTGCATCTTTGTTCACTAATAATTAAGTAGCAAAAAAAAAAAAAAATCAAGGAAACAATTCTGTTTACAATTGCATCAAAAAGAATAAAATACCAAGAAACAAACTTAACCAAGGAAGTAAAAGGCCTGTACCCTGAAAACTATAAATCATTGATGAAAGAAATTGAAGATGACACAAACAAATGGAAAGATATTCCATGCTAATGGATGGAAGGATCAATATTGTTAAAATGTCCAAACTACCCAAAGCTATCTACAGATTCGACGTAATCCCTATCAAAATTTCAACAGTATTTCTCACAGAACTAGAAGAAATAATCTTTAAATATATATGGAACCACCAAAGACCCTGAATAGCCAAAGCAATCCTGAGAAAGAACAAAGCTGGAGGTATCACAATCACAGATTTCAAGATAGTAATCAAAACAGTATTTTACTGGCGCAAAAAGAGATCAATGGAATAGAATAGAAAGCCCAGAAATAAACCCATGCTTATGTGGTCAATTAATCTATGACAAAGCATGAAAGTTTATAAAATGAGGAAAAAAAGAGTCTCTTCAATAAGTGGTGCTGGGAAAACTGGACAGCTACATGCAGAAGAACAAAACTGGATCACTTTCTTACACCATACACAAAAGCTAAAAGTGGATTAAATATCTAAATGTGAGACATAGGTATTAAATTCCCAGAAGAAAAATAAGGCATTAATCACTGACTTCGGCCATAGAAACATTTTTCTAGATATGTCTCCCAGGCAAGGGAAACAAAAGCAAAAATAAACCATTGGGACTACACCAAAATAAAAAGCCTTTGTACAGTAAAGGAAACCAACTACAAAACAAAAAGGCCCTACTAAGTGAGAGAAGATATTTGCAAGTGATATATCCAGTAAGGTGTTAATATTCCAAAATATATAAAGAACTCCTACAAGTCAACATCAAAAACCAAATAATCAGATTTAAAAATGGGCTGAGGATCTTAATAGACTTTTTCCAGACGTCTTCTGGCCAACAGATGTAGTGATGTCGAGCATATTTTCCATAATCATCAGGAAATTGCAAATCAAAACCACAATGAGATATCACCTTACATCTGCCAGAAAGTCTAGAATCAAAAAGGCAAGAAGTAACCGATGTTGGCAAGGGTGTGGAGAAAAAGGAAATCTTTGCACTGTTGGTGAAAATGTAAATTGGTATAGCCACTGTGGAAAACAGTATGGAGGCTCCTCAAAAAATTAAAAATAGAAATACCATATGATTCAGTAATTCAACTAGTAGATATTTACCCAAATGAACTGAAAACACAAACTGAAAAAGATATATGTACTTTTTCATGTTTATTGAAGCATTATTTATTACACACTGCAATATTACTCAGCCTTAAAAAAGAATGAGATCTTGCCATTTGCAATACCATGGACGGACCTAGAGGGTATATGCTAAGTGAAATAAGTCAGACAGAGAAAGACCAACACCATTTGATTTCACTTATATGTGGAAACAAACAAGCAAACACCTACCCAAAAAACAGACTCTTAAACACAGGGAACAAACTGGTGGTTGTCAGAATGGAGGTGGCTGATGGGATGGGTGAAATAAATAAGAAATAAATAAAGGGCATTATAGGTACAAACTTCCAATTATAAAATAAAAAACTCACAGAAATGAAAATACTGCATAGGGAATATAGTCAATAATATTGCAAAATGTTGTTTGGTGACAAATGGTGACTCTACTGTGGTGGTGAGCATTGAGTAATGTATAGAATTGTTGAATCCTTATGTTGTTCAGATGAAACTAATATAACATTGTATGTTAATTATACTTCTAAAAAGAAAAAAGAAAAAAACAAAAACAGACCCAGAGGCCCTGCCTACAGGTTTCTGGGACTTGTTCCCTGACAGTGCTAGGATTAGGGTGGGAACTGATGGCAGAAAGATCCCAGAGGTACGACCTGTGTCATGCTCCCGTGGTCTTGGAAATAATATCCCTGTCCTCTGTGCAGAGTCCAGCACTTGGAGGAACACACACCTAATGCTCATTGACAGCTGATGACCCTGGGGGCTTGGAGGAAGACCTTCACACAACCCCAGGAGAAGAGTCCAGTAATATCTACGAGTGAATTTTTTGCCTGCCAGGCTGCCTGGGTGGAAGCTAGATTTAAATAGATTTGAAGAAAATAAAGGAATATGGTTACTTTTTCCCACCTAAGTTTTTGATCCTTGAGGATCAAAAGGTTTATCCTTGCTAATATGATTATCTACTTGCTCAATTAATAGTAAACCAAAGGTGGTGGCTGGTTTACTGACAGTTTCCATTACTGACATAAAGACAAAAATAAAAACACTAGATTTTTGAGGAAGAGTTACTAAAGGTTTCCTGAATAGCCATTATATTCTAGCAGATATGGAAGATATTATTCTTAATTATCCCCTCTCTTCTTCCATTAAGTCATGGAGCACATTCCTGTTGTTATATCTCTTCACCTCTTTTACAGCTAGGTGTGACCATGTGATTGAATTTTGGCTAATGGGATATGAACAGAAGTGATGCAAGCAAATTTTGCTACACATCCTTAAAAATAAAGTTGCTCAAACTTGTTCTTTTTTCCTCCTTCCTTTAGTCTATAACATGGCACCAACTCAGCTTTCCAGAGGAAAGAAAAATAACCCAGAGGAAAGCCGAGCACAAAATAAATGAAATCTGGTTCCCTGCAAATTCCTTGCAAAGTGGGGACTACCCATCAGGCCTACAGCCAGCCAGACACATGAGGTAGAAATATACCTCTTATTGAAGCCATACTTTTTTGGTGTTTTTTGTTGACAACAACAAAAATGTTCAGCATTTACCTTAACGTATATTACAGATACCAGTATTTGCTTGCTATATCTTTGTCAAAAACATAAATAAAAAAAGAATTAAACAATAATGTTAATATCCTCCGTTGAAGAAGTAGAGACTGAATTATCAAAACTTTGAAAGATTTAAGTTTTTGGCAGTACCATATAAACATTAGCTTTGTCCTTGAATTTTGAGTTTAATATATGATGAGTAGCTTCACCTCCCTTCCCTCCATATCATCAAATATTCTTTGGAAACATTCTTTTTAATGATACAACATCTGGATATACATAATTTATTAATGAATCTCCATGTTGTTGGGTATTTAAATCATTTCTAGATTTTTGTGTTATTTGTGCTGCCATAAATATTTTGGTACATAAATCATGGCTTTATCTTTTATAATTTCCTAAGGGTGGAGTCTTAGAAGTATAGTATGCTATATATTACTGTTCCTCTTTTTTCCAACCTTGGACCACCCAAGAGTCGTCTTCAAATAGACCCAATACCAAAACTTCTTCCCATGTACCCAAAATAGAAAATATTTTATAACCAAGTCTTTTCCAAATTTGCCTCCAGAATAAAATCTGTTCTCTATAATAGGGAGGACCCTCCGCAATTAGCCCACAATTTACCTTTTACAATCTTCTCTTTTATTACACCCGTATATTGACATTCTATTGCAGTACAAATACTCTGCTCTGTGTACCTTAATATTTCCTACCTTTATGGCTTTTTGTCTGAATGGAATATCCTTTATCTTCTTTCCAAATAATCATACACTATCCATTCTTCAAGATATCATTTCATATCCACCTCATCTATTCAGACTTCCTGAAGCTTCAGTGAACATGGGTATCTGCTACCATGAATTATCAAAGGACTTCTGTTTTTACTATGTATTTGGCATATGCCTCCACCTCCAAAATAGCCCTAAATGACTGACTGCCTTTGTAGGGTTCTTGAACATTTATACATGTATGTATACATATAAAAGATATGTTTTGGGGTACTTTCCCACAGCCCTATGAGGGTCAGCTGTAGATTTAAGTGTCCACAAACCTCCAGCCAAGCCAATTTGACTTCTGAGCCAACAGCAAACAATGCAGATGGACTATAAGAGTAAGGAGGAGCTGCCCACCAGAAAAGAGAGACAATGCTGGACATCACAAAGTGATGGACTCTAGAGTTAAAAGCCAGGCTGTATTGGCCATGTTCAGATATTCAGGCAGGGGCAACGAGGCAATACAGAAGGGAATTTGAAGCAAAGAATCCAGAAAGGTAGCCATTAGAGAACTTATCATCATCAGAAGAAGAGATGAAGTGTCCGCCTCAATTCCTTTTTTTTTTTTTAATTTAAATTTTTTCCCACCTCAATTCCTAATCCCTCAATTCCTAACGAAATTCCTAATTTCACTTTCCAATTCTAGTTGCCCTGAGATGTGTCCATATTCCTTTTCTTCTTTGAGATAGCTGTACAATAAATCACCATTTTACTTGAGTTCTCTTGAATGGGTTTCTATTTCATAGGATTTAGAGAAACTTGAATAGGACAAGTACAACCAGGGGTCCAAGTGCTTTAACAGTAGGAAGAATATTTTATATTTTGTTGCCTCTCCTGCAGCACTGCCCTATAAATTAGTTCGAGCAAATTTCTTAAAATTATGTTTGTCTCTTTATAATCTCTCATTTCTATCACAAATGATATTCTCTTAAAAAATGTATCATCTATACATTCTTACAACTTCAACATTTATATGGGTCTGATTGGATTGGAGTCCCAGTTCTATCATTTACTAGCTGTGAAATCTCACTCTAAAGTGAGAGGATTATGCCAGAAGACTGCCAGAAAGCCGTTTATACCGCCGGGATTAGAAACCATGATTAACCACCAGGGGAAGAATTTGAGTTAGTGGCCTAACAATTACATCCATAATTTTCCCACTGAGCAAGAGCCATGCATAGAATAAAGATATAGAGTATATGAAAATATTACTGTTTGGGGTGGGAAGATGTAGCACTCTACTCAAATACAGTGTGCACTTATATAAAGTATGATTTAAAGGAAAAAAAATAGAAGGTGATTGAGATAATGCTACCAGATGAAATAAAATAAATCTAAGACAGATAATGAGATCATTAAGGTAATGCATTACCCAGTTTGTTATAAATGTTCATATTTAACAGATATCTGCATTTGAGGAGTGGGATAATGAGAGCTCAAACCTACAGAATTCTTCCTACATTTTCATCTTTGTGCTTACCTATTACGTGTATTGCACAAATCGACCCTCAAGCAATCCTATGATGGGAGTTTTGTAATAGTTCCCATTTTACAGAAGAGAAAAATCGAAGGGTAGGCAGTTAAAATGATCTTTTCAAGGGTTTAATACAATCTCTGCCTTATATTCACGTCAAAAGATATCACTTCCTCCATAACTTCCCTTTTACATGTAAGAATGAAGAACAACAAAGTCTTAGATATATCATGGTGTTTCTTGCTCACATCCACTAGTGGGGGACCTCCAGAGCCTGGTGAAGCTCAACCTAGTCATTTCTCGCAGCGTCCTGGGGGTGTTTTGTGTGTGTTAATGACCAAATCTGATTGGCCACCCATGGGGTACAGCAATTACTTGGGGTCAGATAATTGAAAGGACTCACAGGATTCTAACAAGGTATACTCATGAAAGATTTATGACAAGCAAAGGCCACACAGCACCTGGAGCAAGAAAGCACAAAGCAATATTATAGAGCTCTGGAACACCTGGGCACAGCTTCCAGAGTCCTCTCTGAGCGGAGCAGAATATGCTGCATCTGGGAATCATGATCCACCAACATGAGAACAAGATATCTGTTTCAGGGAAGATGAGGCACAAGTTTGCTTGGAGGTTTTTATTCTGCACTGATCTCACAGTCAGAATCAGCCTGAGCGGCCAGGTAAACCAGGTGGGGATCGTCAATCTATGCATTTTCACTAAATAATGCAGACTAGCTGACACTGGGTGCCTCCAGGGGAATTTGGGGCTTTAAACAGCATATTATAATTCATTAGCTAGTTACCTTTTATTCCTATCTTGGTCAAAGGTTTATACCACGATTCTAGGCATTCCCTAGAGATGCTTGGAGATGAGCTGTAATGTAATCTTATTTCTCCATATGTGAATTTATCATTTAAGAACTTTCCTCGAAAAAAAAAAAAAAAAAAAAAAAAACTTCCCTTGCTCTAGCCCAGCACTGTCCAATAAATTTTGTAAAGATGGAAATGCTATCTGTGGTGTACAACATGGTAGCAACTAGTGGGGTTTATACACTTGAAATGTAGGTACTGTGACTGAAGAACTGAATTTTAAATTTTACTTAATTTTAAAGAGCCCCCCCCACCCCCATGTGGATATTGGTGATCATATTGAATGAACACTGTGGCCACAGTCTCCCCTGCTCTGGGCTTGGCTATGTCTGTTGGACTCATGGTGTCCTTGGCACCAAGGAGGCTTCCATTTGGTACTGACTTTGCTCCTGGGGAGGGTTGCTTCTGGTAGGCATTACCACCACTTCTGCTAGGTATAGCTTGTCTGCCGGGGACTGCTACGCCCTCTCCAGGGGATGGTGGCAGATGTTCTAAGGCCCTGAAGGTCAGTGGTAGGCACTGGGGATTACCTATCCAAAAGCTATGCCCTCCCCCCACTTGCTTGCTCCTAGAACCTGCCTCCCACTGTAGGGATTGAAAATCGTAGATTCTTTTTCCCACCTCCCCTTGACATGTGACTGAATCCTGGTGAATACAACCTGAAAGAATGTCTGCCTTTGTTGCCAAGAAAAGTTTCCTCTGTGAGGAAACGGAGATTCATAGGATGAAACAACTTTCGTCAAGTAGACGTTGGAACAGTGGCAATCCCCATAACACTGCAAGGGGCAGATCTGAGGACAGAGTCAATGCTCTGAGGATGGCCGTGTGGAAGGAGTCTGGCTCCTGATGGCAGCATTGCATGACTGAACCCATCCTAGCAGTAGCTCCTTCTGTTTTCTCATTATGCTTAATAATACAACTGGGTTTCAAATCCCACAGTGGTTTGAGCTAAAGCTCCTGCGCTCCAAAGACATGACTGCATGGAGGGCTGGGGTAGAAAGCAATTTTAATTGGAAGCACTGCATTTGACTCAGAATTACTCCTACTGAGGCCTTGTTACTTAAAACCCAGGCCACAGGCAACTTTAAAAGCAGATGCGAGTTAAGAAAATGGAGACCCTCTCAAGCAGTGTGATAGCATTGGAGGGAGGTCACTGGAGGGAGGTTTAGTCACTGCAACAGCTTGTTGGAAGGCTGATGGAAAACTCCAACACAACACACAAAATAACATGCAAAACAGAACAGGAAGAAAGAGAAGTGAAAGGAAAATAAAGGGACTAAATGGAGGGCCCAAGTGTCATCGGAAAGAGGTACCTATCTCTGATTTTAATGTTATTATTGACGCTCATGTTTACCCTTCTCTTTCTTGCATCTTTTACTGCTTCCTGCTTTGTCTAAATATATTACGTCCCTCCCTTGCTTAGGAGAAATAAAATATTCCAGAGTGGAAGCACTTCCGGGACCACTCTGCTATCGATTGTCCAAGAGCAATCACATTCCGAATTGTTTATCCCCCGCCCCCCCCCCCCACAAGTCCTTATTCTTTAGCACATATTTATGTGTATAAATAAAATGTAGTATTGCTTTCTAGGTTTTTAAACTTTTTATAAGTCTGTCATACTGTATACCTCTTTCTGCAATTTGCTGTTTTGTTTTTTTGTTCAGCATTGCTATTGACCTTTATTGAGCCTAAAACATAAAAGTTTCACCTGATTACCTTAAGAGTTTTACAAAATCCAGTGATTAAATATACCATTTGCTTATTTTCCTATTGATAAAAAACTTATTATTAAAAATTAAAAAGCTAAAGTGTTATACATATACAGAGTTTAAAAGAGTCAAATTATTCTACAACTCTAGTTAAATAACTTGCCGTCCCTAGTCCAGAAAACCCAGAGACAGTCACGTTCAACTTTATAGCTGATTTGTTTGGCATTTATCTCCAAAACTCTCTATATATTTTTTGGCAGTCTTCATTTTTATAATTTGGGCTATATCTGTTATCTTCTGATTTTCCATTAGTGAGAGGCAAAGTTTTAACTCCCCATTCTACAAACACCTGCCTCTACCACACACAGCCCTCCCTTCCCTCCACCTGTTCAATATAGTTCTATAATAATTATGATTAGATCAATATATAATACTATGACTCAGAGTTGAATTATATAGTGACCAATTATTTTTTTTTCTGTGCGACTTTTTGTTTCCTATGGAGTTAATACTAGTTTTATTTAGTTTTCCATGTGCTTATAATTAATGCACACCCAGAACCTCCCCTAGTTTTATAAATACTCCCTGAATCCATATAAACACAGTTGGCATTCTTTCAATTTCATCTTAAAGCAGTTTCTATCAAAACCCTGTGATCTGCTCCAATGGAGAGTGGTTGCCCTCTGTGCTGAATAACTTGCGGGCTTGGTATTTTGCTTTATCATAATCTGAGTTCCAAGAAATGAGACCTAATTCCTAATTTCAGAATCCCACATCTTTTTTTCTTTCCTGATTTTCTTTCTGATTTTGATGAAGTCCACTGTTTAGTTTCCTAAGTTTCACGGAAGATTACATTTTGAGAGCTCATTCATACCTCACATTTGATAATTTCTCTGAGAATAGAATTCTGGGTGAAAAATAATTTTCCTTCAGAATTTTACCAACATTGGGCAATTGCCACTTAGTCCTCAGTCTGTTTACCACGGTCTGATGTCATTCTGATTCTTGATTTTTCATGTAAGTCAGATGTTAACAAATCTAGCACACGGCCTGTTTTTGTTAATAAAGTTTTATTAGAACACAGCCACTCTCACTCATTTACATATTGTTTATGCTTGTTTTCACTCCATAACAGCAGAGTTGGATGGTTTTGACACTTACTTTATGGCCCTCAAATTCTAGAACATTTATCATCTGGCTCTTTACAGAAGAGTTTGCCAATCCCAGATATGAGTCCTGGGTTTGTTTTTTCTTTACAATTTTGTAAGAGGGACACCTGGGTGGCTAAATGTTTGAGTGTCTGCCTTTGGCTCAGGTCCTGATCACAAGGTCCTAGGATCGAGTTCTGCATCAGGGTCCCTGCAGGGAGCCTGCTTCACCCTCTGCCTGTCTCTGCCTCTCTCTGTCTCTCATGGATAAATAAAATCTTAAAAAAAATTTTTGTATGATTTTTGTGCCCATTATTTTAAGTATCTTGGTTTATGTTCATTGTGTTGAGTACAGTGTCCTTTATTTCTAAATATTATCTTGAATTATTCCCACTAAAATTTCTTCTTTTATAATTTCTTTAAAAAAAACTTTTTTTTTTGAGCTTCTATCATTTGAACCATTCTCTATCCTTTCTTTCCTCTGAGAAAAAAACCTGTCAGTTTTTTACTCTAATTTTTGGGATAGTAACTATTTTCTAAAGTTTCTATTAAGGCTTTTAGTTCTGCTATCATGCTTTAATTAAAAAGAAAAAAGTTTTCTGTTCTCAATTCAATATATCCTCCTTGCTCCCCAAAGATAGTTACTGTTAGTTTTCTTTTTGACATTTTTCTTTCCTTCATAGCCTCTGTCTTCTTCTTCTTTTTTTTTTTCTTTTTGTCTATTTTGGACTGTGATTTTAATGATGTTTGCTACCTTCCTCAAAAGTTGATGATCCTTGGCTCATATTTAATGTGGAAATAAATAGTTGTTTAAAGCTTATGCTTGTTCATGTGCTTGCCATTGTGCATTCTCTATAAATTGACCTGACAGGCACTTTTCCTGGAGAAACCCATGAGATTGGTATCTCTGAGGCCTTTTCACTTGGGCTGGTCAGGTTTTCTATGGAAGGCTTGTCTAGTGTCTGGCCCAGAGAGTTTAAACCCAGAGTTACAAAGGTCTAATATATTCATTTTTCTCTCACCCCGCTCCCCCATGAACTATCTCCCATTCATCAGTGATGTCTGATGTTCTACTCTAAAGACCATCTGTTCTACACCCCATTTTCAGCCTAGAGAGGGCAGGGCAATGGCCCAGTTACACAAAGCAGGAATGGGATCTGGGAGTGTGGCTCTATGCTGGATTGATGGATAACAACTCAGTTCCAACTTTCCTCCTGTTCTCCTTGCCATCTTGACTTTTCTAAGCTCCTGCTTGTATTGCAGGAGCTACAACCCAAGGAAATACATTTTCAGAATAATTTGCTAGCCAAATTCTGAATTCAAATCTGCCAGTGAGAGACACACAAGATTGGAAGGCATAACAAAGGCAGAAACCTTATTATTGCCTTCTAGCAGCTGAATGCAATTTGTGGACTTCAAACAAATATGAGATTTTTCAGCAGCCAAGGAGCATTTCTTTGCAAATCACTCACTATAATGGTTTAGATAGCCATGATATCATTGGCAGTTTTCTGAAGTTCCTGCAATGCCTGATTCTCTGGAAACTGCCAGTAAACCTAAGAAGTAGCCATGGCTTTCTCTGACCTGTGCCTCTCTAGTTTTTCCAACTATTTTATAAGCAGCTCGTACTTGGTATTGAATCCCCTTTTGATTGGTACGGAGTCTAAGTGCTCCTTGAATGGGCTTTCAACTACTCCTTCTGTGTTTAGCCTCACCTTTACCCCAATTCTAGAGGGAACTTGGTAAATTGAGTCAGTTAACTTTCCCCCACTGCAGACTTTCTTAGATTTGATAAATCAGTCACCACTTGCTCACATGCTTTGTGAAGCAAAAAAATGTTGATGCTAAGGACACCTTTGAATCTCTTTGTTCTTGGGGGCTTATGCCTTTTATAACAATTTTCTTTTCCGTCTGTCATTCTGTAGTGAGGTTTCAGGAGGAAGAAGAATTCAATCCTGCATTCAGCCTACTACTGCTCTATATTGACTCTTCCATTCGCTCTTCACCTCTTCCAAGTGGGACACGGGCTTTCTCTCCAGCCTTATTTCATACCATTTTTTTCCTTTGTTCCAGCTACAGTGAACTTGGTGACCTTGAACCTAGGTCTTCCCTGCTTCAAGATCTTTTGCATATATGCTTGCTTTAGCCTGGTTCCTCTTCCTGTCTTCTTAAAGCCTAAATATGCACCTGCTCTCTACATCTTTCAGTGAGGCCTTCCCTGAATACTTTCCCATATAAATTAGGTTATCTTCTTTATCTGTCATAGAACACAATTCTTTTCCTTTATTGCACTTCCATTTAAAGTCATATTTGTTTTTTGTTTAAAGTCTATCTCTCCTATAAGAGTATAAATTTTATACCTAATATACATAATAGGATCCCCATCAATAACCAAATAAAAATTATTTGTAAGAAAACTTAGAGAAAAAGAACATTATGTATTGCCTGGTCTGGCTGCTGGGATTGCAGCAATATTGTTCAAATAAAAGGGACACTCTAAAAGATCGATCTATTAAAAGACTCAACCTCAAAATATAGTTTTTCCCATCCTGTTTTAATTCCATAAACTATCATAAGGAAAAAAAGAGAACAGGACCAATTTATAGGCTATGAAGCTTAGTATTCCAATAAGCCTTTTCTTCCTGTTTTTTTTTTTTTTTTTAAACTAAAGAAATCCATTCATTTTCTCTTTCATCCCCTTAGGCTTAAGCCTGTTGAAAAAACTTCCTTAATAATGTTGAAATAAAAAAAAAGAAAAGTGATGAGAAAATTAATATAATGAAATAATCAATGCAAATGACATTCTATTGTCCAGGAAAAACCCTCAATCAACTCTCTTAGAATTACTGAATCTGATGGGTAATTGTGGCTTAATTTCTAATTGTAAGATCAAGGCACGCTGTCAGAAGTACTGCCAACATTAAATAGACATTTTATGGTGCTCATTTTAAGGTAGAACTTTAAAGAAATCGAAAACCATTAATCAAAAACATAAATCATCCACACCAAGTATTAACTGAAAATCCCTAAATCTGGTAAAACTAAAATTTATATTCAGCATCAAAGAACATGCATCAGTGCTTTATTTTTCTCAAGTCTTCAAAAGCAGGAAAAGTTTGGGAAAAACTTATAATTTCAAAGTATATCATTATAAGATGACTAGCTTGAAGGGCGTCTACACAGCTAAAGAATCAGTTTTTGTAAGGAGGAGGAAAAGAAATTTATAATATTTGTTCTATGAAAATATAGAATGATGTATCCATTGCTTAAATTCTCTTATGTTGTTTGGGGAAAAAAATCTAATAATATTTTCCATTCATACACACATAGCAGGTTATAGTTTATAAAATGTTTTCCCATGTATCATTCATTTGACAAGAAATTTTATTTTTATAATGATTTCTTAACCTCATTAGATCTTATAAAATGACATGAATGGGTTAAAGAATCATTAGGGTTCTTTCCAGCTTTCATTCTATTATGTTTTCACCGTGGCTCTGCCTAATGGCAAACACAGCTCAGTAAATTCCTCTCCTCTGTGTGTTTCTGTTTGTCTCCGTCACTTTGGTGTTCTCCCAGTAGACACATGGAGGGGCATGCTGATTAAATTAGTCAAATTAACTCTTTGCCTGACTCCATCCTCATTAGGCTAATGAGCAGACTCAGGAGTACATCTGTGTGTCTCAGTCGTCTTAGGTCAGAAGTACTGTCACTAGGAGCGCCAATGAAAAGTTGTGATTGTGACACTCTAGGAGTTGTGTGGTTTTTTTTTTTTTTTTTTTTTCCTGGCAGCTCATTTTCCATCCTATCTCAAGAGGGAGCATGTGGCTCTGCTGAATAGAAGCTGTAATGTGTTGGCAATCTCATTTTCTCTGCTGGATCATTGTCAAAGAAGGTGTAATTTTGTTTTCTCCCCCAGGAAAGAGTTTCGTGGGTAGGCAAGTGTGAGAGATGTTGAACAAGAATTAATCAAAGGGGGGAAATCCTATTATAACCATAAGGTGCTGTGAAGTGATAGATCTTAATGATGGAGTAGCCATGCGAGTAGCTGCTCTACAGATTTGTTTTGATTAAGTGTGTGTTTGTATGTAGGGGATGAGAGAAGGTGACTTGGAGATAGATTTGGGGGAAAGACAGATGAGGAAGGGAGAGGTAACAACCAGTTTCAAAGCTTGAGTGCCCTCTGATTCTAAAAGGCATACTTCTGTCTGAATTACACAACAGAGTATGGGTTTCCTCCGCTATCTGAAAACAGAGCCTTCCTATGAAAACTTTCATAAGCCGAAATGGTGTAAAGTGAAGAAAGGATTACCATTAATTCATATGGAAAACATTTTCAGCATTCCCAGACCCCAAAAATAACCTCTTAGCCTCTTCAGATACCTTAGGACACATCTTGCTAACAGATGCAGAGAATAAATCAAGATAAAGCACAGATGCTCACAGAGCTCAAAGCTATGGCAGCTTGAGGCTGAGATGCTGAGTGTAGCTCCAGGGAAGCAGCATGGTGGGGCCCCTTGCTGCTCTAGGGGCATGCTACCTCTATGACTGCTTGCTGCAAAACAAATGCTAAACACTATTTTTGTTTTTTGCCTTTCGTCATACTAGTGAAAATCTCTTTGGATTTCTTTCAGTTAGTGAAAACGGGTACGACTGTAGGTCTTTTGTAAAAGGAAAGTGGTATGAAGTAAACTTTTGAGAAGGGGATACCTGTATTCGCTTGACTGACATTTCACAGACATATTAAGCATGAATCTTAATTTTTTGCACTGACCAAAAGATTTTTTTGTACTTGGATAAATTTGTAAAACGTAAAACACTGAGGGTTGGTAGCAAAGTGGACTATACCTAGTAGGTGCCAAATACACGTTTTTGAATGGACAGAAGGATACCATGAGCAATAGTTAAGATAGTACAACTGGCTGAGTCCCAGTGGGAGCTGGTGGTAACCTATACAACAGCTTCTTCTGGATGAGCAAATACTGTGGCTGGAAATACAATTATATAACCAGGATTGTGGTCCATTTATGACAAAAGCCCTATTTTGGCTTTTAAGGAGGGAAAAACGTTTGCCATCTCTAACCCTATGAATACCGGGTGAAGTAGAAGGTTCTTTTCTCAGGGGTACAATTTTATCACCACATAGGCTTGGGAGTAGAGAATGTGCATATATACAACCAACAAATGTCTAATATCCTGGAAATTATGAGAAAACTGAAAAATATTAGACAATTTTTTTGAATTATGATGTTGTAGTGTACAAAAACCTCTTTTTTTCTTTCTTTTTTTTTTTTTTTAGTTCAAATCTTAATACTTCCTTATTGTGTGACATTCTCCTGGACAGCTCAGAGCACTGATCAGTAGATCCCAGAGCTGTGTTTATAGTTCTGTGGCAGCTGAAAAAGTTGTCTGTTGGGAGCTATAGCTGATCCAGGGAGTACCTGGCACTATTCCTATATCAACAGAGTCTAAGTTTCTACACCTCTTGACTTTTTATTTGCCCACATCTTGCCAAGATGCTTAGCTATTGTGGAAGACCTAAATCTTCCTCTACAGAAGGGATCAGCATAGGGACAACTCTCATGGGAAAAACAAGTGTTTTGGTAACAGAACATTTTTTTTTTTTTTTTTTTTGTCACCAGACTGTTTCAGATTTCACTAGATTTATGTCCTGGCTCTACCTCCTACCACTTGTCTGTTCTTCCTGTCAGTCTCCCTATCTATACGTTGGGGTAATTAAACCCCCTACATCATAAGGTTATTGTAAGGATTAAATGAAAGAATCCATACAGGATGCTTTACACTCTGCGTAGCATGTATAAGCACACAATAAATGTTAGCTGCAACTACAAGTGTAATCCACAGGGGCTGGGCATGTTCCTTGAATCTCAAAGTATTACAGTGATTAACGACAAAACTTTTTGATTTGATGAAATAAAATCCCCTTGACCAAGAGGAGGCCCCATAGCTACTGTGGGCCTATCAAACTTGAATGGTTCCTTGAAGATGGATTACTACATTGTCACCCTTGCAAAATGAGGAGGATGATTTTCTCTATTTTTCTCCCTTAGAGGAAGGACTATGCCAGCAAAGTGACTTAAGCCCTACAGTACAATTGAGTTTGGTAATGTAGCTCTTTTAGTGAATACTACTAGCAGATGCCTACCCCATGGGCATAGAGGAATGGACTTTTAAAGTGGTACTGAAAGTTCTGTAGGAGTTTATTGGATATGCTGAGCATTGCAGACCAAATCATGTTCATAGGCCCAGAAGTTTAAGAGCACAGAACAAGCTCAGGGACATATAAGAGTTCTTGGTGATATATTATGTGGGGCAATAGTGAGGTACAGCTGAGAACTTGGGAAGATTACCCTCCAAGTGTTTCTGTGAAGCAAACATTTAGTATAACAGAGCAAAGATACAGGGTAACTTTAAAGAGGTAGAACTCCCAGGTGAAACTGGAAGAGAAAATATTCATATGACAAAAGGAAAACAATGTCCTACTCTGAAAGCCACTTGGCCAACAATAGGGCAGGTCAAAGGGGGCAAAGATAACAAACACCTGAGCCAATCTAGCCACTCTGTTTTCCAACCCTAGCTCTTTTTTTTTTTTTTTTTTAAAGATTTTATTTATTTATTCATGAGAGACACAGAGAGAGAGAGAGAGAGAGAGAGAGAGAGAGGGGCAGAGTCACAGGCAGAGGGAGAAGCAGGCTCCCTGCAGGGAGCCTGATGTGGGACTTGATCCCGGGTCTCCAGGATTACACCTCCAGCTGAAGGTGGCACTAAACCGCTGGGCCACCGGGGCTGCCTGAACTCTAGCTCTTTTGACCAGAGTACATTACAATTAGCATTAACTGTATTGACTGGTCTCTAACCAAGCACCAACTTTCCAACTCTAGCTCTGTCTGAAAGACTGGGTTTTGTGAACTGTGAGCCCAAGGACCTGGCCTGTGTCACACAGATGTCCCAAAGAACTCTGGCAACTTGAGCACCATTCAGGTTAGGCAGTAAGCTTCTAATGAACATTGTGCTGTCCAGATCTACTCATGAAGAGTTATAGTGTTGATTATAAGTAAATAAATTGACATTTTGGATTGTTAATGTCAGACTTAGGAGTTGGTATAAGTCATGTGCCAGAGCCCAACCATCTCTGAATATATTGACCCTGAATTTCCAACCTCCATATCCATGACCCAGATCCTTGACAACCATACCAATGTTCTTCCTCTCTTTGGGAACCTATCTGAGGCCAGCTGGCTTTTCCCAGGAAGTATTGCTCAGTCTTTTTTGAACTGCAATAGACATAGGACATGAGCAACAGGGAAGTCAAGGCTTTTATCAATGCAGGTAGTATATTATTGTTACCATCACCACTGAAATACTTATGGAGATTTAAAACATGTCTCTGAAGTTGAACTTCTTTCCAAAGTCCTCCAAATACTAAAAATGAAAGTCTCTACAATAGAGCTTTTTCACTTATAGCAACACAAGGATAAAAGACATGTCATCTATGATTTTTGAAATCAGATTGTGTTAAGGTGAAGTTTGAAAAACAATTAAACTAATACCAATGCTGTCAATTGCAATGAAAGCAGAGCCTTGACCAGATGCAAGAACAATCTTTGGCACCAGTGATCAATAAAGACTATCAATCTCTTACATTTTAATCTTTTCTAAGGTTCTTTTACTTTAATTCATATCATTTGGTATTCACAATAACCCAGTAAGGTGGTAGATCAGTGACTATTATTATTCCTATATGAATGTTGAAGAAACTAAAAGAGAGTTTATAGGCCTCCCCATATAGGACATCAAAAGGCTAGTTAGTGGAAGAGTAGAGTAAGAGGGTAAAGCCTCACCTCGATTCCCTTTGTGTTTCTCCCCTGTGCACCATACTTTTTGCTCATGTTCACTTTGGTTGTTGACAGTACTCATGGCTGTGGAATTGACTGAAGAACAATCCTCACAGCAACAACGAGTAGATTTTGCCATAATTTGTTTACTTCATTGTCTGTAGACTGTCATATAGCCTAGAAAACCTTCAGCTCTAATAATCATTCAGATTAGTTCGTGAGAACAGTTCTCAGTTAACATGATCACTATGACCCTTAATTACGTGTTGTTTTCCCACAAATTGTCATGGATCAACTCTGTATAATCAGTTCCATATTTCCATATTTTTTAAAGAGGAAAGTCTAGTCTATTGTCATGGAAGAGTTTGATTGTCAGAGAGGCATCAAATCTGTAATTCTGGTCTTTTCATTACAGACTTAAATAAAAAAAATATCACCTTATCCTTTCCAACACAACTCTCAAAATGGCTATGTATTCTTTTATAAACCCTTTTTACTTTGTTGCAGTTTCCTTTGGAGACTTCTGTTTTTCCACTGATTCTACTCTGGTCGGTTGAAAACGCTAAAACATTTTCCTTTTTCATCAGATCTGTTCTCTTCAAATCCCTCTGCTGCCTTTCCAAACCACATTTAAACTTTGTGGGATTTTTTTCCCCTTTAAGATTACTATCAAACTGAATTTTTAAACTAAAAGAAATAATGACTATAATACAACTCCTCAATTTTTCAGCAATAAATAATTCTGGCAAGAGAAGGAAAAGAAAATTAAACTACTGAATGTATTTCCATACTACGTTGGGAAGAATAACTACAGGAAATTATTGGATTCTCTTCTGTAAATGTCTTAGTATAGAACCTGGCATTTTGCTAAGTTTTATTTTTCCCCAAAGTGTGTGAATTATCTAGCCAAGAATTTCTATAAAGGTAAATGTGAACTAAATGGGGAAGGGGAAGGGAGAGGTGGGGGGGGGAGAAGGAGGAAGTGGCTCTCGGCACAAGCAGGTGTTATGCAATCATCTGACACGGCACTGCCTAGTGGAGGATCGGGCAAGATTTTTTTTTTTTTTTTTTTAAAACATCCATAGAAGCAGGAAGCTCTGAAACTTTCCGGCTTCTTTAGAATAGCATGTGATGGATCTGGCTCCTGCAATTTCTGCATTTGTCTCAAGGCATAGGAACTGGTATATAAGGAACAACCACAGAACAGTTCACTGGAGACTTGTAATCAAATAAAAAAAATTGAATTTTCATTCTTCTTCCATTTTGTAAATGCACCGCTTACTGAACAAAATGATCAAGGCACTCCACACGCATTATAAATATTTCCATAGGCAGTCATAAAGGATATTGCCTCTGGAGACAAATGCTTATGGTGTTTTCTATAAATAGGCCTTAGGTTAAGATACGTCGATCACTGGTATTTTGAGCTATGTTACTGGAAGTCTGGGCAGGTGGGATATGATCTAGTAGACCTCAGTCCACCCTGAACTAACAGCGATATGTAACTGAATATTCAGGATAAAATGATATTCAAGTCGTATCAGTCTTCCTTTAGTAGGAACTGAATGCAATAAGCTTTAAGTTTTCAGAATTACTTTATGGAAAATGACATACATCAGAAGAAATTAAGATAAAGCACAATTTTGACCAGAGCACATTACAATTAGCATTAACTGTATTGACTGGTTTCTAACCAAGCACCATTTACCAATGCAATCTAGATGCATCTGCTTTTCTGAATCTGCTTATTTCGGTGGAAGTTTATGAGTTTTCTATGCTAAATGTCTTGCTTTAAATCTTTTTCATTCATGTTAGTAAATAGAAATAAGGCTTTCCCTTACAAATTCAGACCAGAAGATCAATGGAATGCCAGTAATGTTTTTCATCATTAATAGAGGTTAATAAAACGAAGGCAATAAAATCGCTAATTAAATTCAGAAGGTAGAATTGTGACAATAAGCTTTTCAGAGGTTTTTAAAAATTACTTTTTATTCAAGAGAGGGAGGTTGGAGGACAGTCCTAATGTTGGGATCTAGAATGGCCGAATTTTCTTTGGAAAGTCTCTACTTGTTGGTTTATTGAACCCTGTATTTGTAACTTGTTTGGAGGAGGGTGCCCAGTTTTCTTAGATTTTCTTCTCTGTTGCAAAATGACAGGGCTTGGAATTACTTGATTTCAATTGATACTATTTTCTCCATAAAGCTGCAAAAGGCAGCAGGCAGTAATTATTTATGCATTTACTATTTCACTGCCTGTGCCCCATACCTTCCAACTGGAACTCCCAAAAACAAACATTTCATATATGCCAACCTTCACAATGATGGTAATCGTAAAATTAACTACTGCTACCTTTGCAGATGTGCCTATATGCATACATATAGGTCTCTCTGAATATAGTTGGAAAAATGTAATTAAAAATGGTTAGAACTTTGATTTTAAGTTAGAATGCAAAGAAATACATTTTTAGATTAGACCTACCGTCGAGATACTTTGAGGCCTAAGCATGACAAGCCTTTCATTAATATACTTATAGAAAAATTCTTCCTGAATATTTAGCAGACTAGGAATTCAGGGACAGCAAATGAGTCATATACCTTTTCATTTGCCATAATATCGAGTAAATGTTCTGAGTATCTTACCTGGTAATCTGTTTGCTTCTTGCTTCAAAAAAGCATTTAAGGTAGATTACCACTGAAGACACATGCTTTCTCTATGGAGCAGAATTGCTAAAAATACAAGTAAAAAATTAAAATTTGATAGGTGAGCGAATTATACCCCAAGCCTGGGCTAATACTGAATCCTGTAACTTCAGCTCTAAGCTTCCTGAGACAAGAAATAAAACATGATGGATAAATATTTCTCATTATTGAATGCAAGTAAGTAAATCACTTGGACAAGAACAACAAAGTTTTACTAATAAAAAAAATCTGAAATTGATTCATTACATGGATTTGTATAGAGAGAGTATTAAGCTGCATAAAGTCTATCTTGAAGAGGATTTTCTTTTTCTTTTTAAGCAGGAGAGGTTCTTGGTATGATTGTTTCATGTATCAATACTTGAAAAAAATACATGTGCTTGTCTCCTATTAAAATGTAAGTCAGCAGTCATCATGAACAAAAAACGCTGCTTGGAAAGACTGTCACATCCTAGATGTGAGATGTCTGCCCAGAAAGTTACATAAACAAAGAAGAGTTGGAAAGACTTCAGTGTAATAGCAACAGCAACGAAAATAAACTCTACCAAAGGGCACCAAACAAAAGCCTCACCTGGGCAAGCAGCCAAGGGAAGTTACTCAGACCGGGTGGAGCCTTTCCTGAGAGACCTCTGCTTCCGATGGGGAAAGCTTTCCCCTCAACTCTGAAGCTTTTCTGGTCCTTTTATCTAAGAATTCCGCCCAGAGCAACAATTGTTAGGCTCCACGTTGCTCATCTCATCCCATACTGACACCGGTAAAACAACTCTCTTACCTCAATTCCTTGGCCCACACAGTAACCTCTGTTAAAAACCTCCATCTTCCTCCACCCTGCCCTCACCCCCACACTGGACGAAAACCTATTTACCACTTAGCAGTCCAGGGGTAGTCTCTGCTTAAATGCCTGTACTTCACGAAGTCTTCCTGGCAGCCCAAATCCAAATCAGGTGACCCCAGCTCAGTGATTCTCATCCCTGGTTATATATTAGAGTCACCTGGTATACACTGGGAACTCAGCAAGGCCTAGTCTCCACTTTCAGAGATTAAAACTAAAGGTTCCTTTTGAATGAGCTGGGTGAAGCATCCTGGCATGTAGAGTTTTTAAAGTTTCCCAGGTGATGACAATGAGCAGGAAATGGTATGAAGTGTTCCATGTGATCTATTAGCTCTCTGGACGTCCCTATCATGACACTTGCCAATTCAATTTACTCCAGTATTAATTCGTTGAGCATTTACTGTGTGTAAAGGATAACAGTAAATAGTAAAATGGGATCTCTATTTTCTTTTTAAGGATTTTAATTTATTTATTTGAGAGAGAGAAAGAGAGTACATATGGAAGTAGGGGGAAGGGGCAGAGGGAAAGGGAAAGACAAATCTCTAGCAGACTCCATGCTCGAGTAGAGTCTGAGATGGGGCTTGATCCTGTGAACCTGCAGAAATCAAGAGTCAGGTACTCAATGGACTGGGCCACCCAGGCACCCTCAGGATCTCTATCTTCACAGAGCTTACAAAAGAGTAGGGAGACAAGTACTGAACAAATTATTTATGATGAATAACTTAAAGGGGAGCACTACATGGTATGATGGTCAGCTGTCACAAAAACAGTGATCTGGTGTAGTAGATTGAATTACATTTTGTAATTTCCTATTGGAAATATAAATCTCACCTTTTACCATGTAACTTTGCAGTATCCTTGTACATGGGGCCCTTTCCTGCTCCATTGACATTGAGCTTGGTCATAAGGCTTGCTTTGGCTGATGGAAAATGAATGAACATCACAGAGCAGACGTTTTGTCTGCCCCTGAATCTGACATTTTGTGTTCCAGTGATCCGCCACGAGGAGAACATGCTCTGAGAAGCCTGTGCCCCAGGATAAACGCAAGTGCCTTAGACTTGAACCCAAATCACAGTGAGGAATCAGTGCCAGCCTGATGCAGAACCTTCCACAGGAGACCAGCCTGGATTGAAATTATGGAGAACCTGCAGAGTCATGTGCATGAGAATGCTTGCTTGTAAGCCATTGAGTTTTGGAGTGGTTTGTTACACAACATTACTGTGGCAATGGCTAAGTAATATAACAGCCTGGGGTTCAAGCCACACTGTCTTTGCCTAAATAAGCAAAATATTGTTCATCATTGTATTTCCTGTTCCTATCACACTGTATGATATGTAGCAGGTCCTCAAAAAAATACGTGTTGAAGGAATGAAAATACGGTTCCTGACCTTGGTGATCTCATAGACTAGCATGCAAGGCAGTTCTGTGAACAAATAGTTACAGTGAGAAGTGATAAATGCAGTAATCGAAGAGCTATAATAGCATGGAAGTAGAAAGCCTTCAAGAGTGTGTTACCTATACCAAGGAAAGTGTCAAAAACCAAGCACTCAGATTTGAACATAATAAGAACCACTTATTCTATCATCAGAAGCTTTTTATTAAACTTGCTGGTGCAAGCTGGGCTACTTTCAAAGTCACATAAATAGACTTATAGTTCTTACCATAATGCAATAAATTATGTGGTTAAAGATTTTCAACATATGTACTGAATAAAACGAGATATTTATAATCTATATTGCATGCAAATTAAAAGGGCAGGGGACTTGGAGGCAGGGTCTAGTGAAATGACATATCAGAGAGTAGTAGATTGGAACAGGTGTTTACCCAAAAAAGGCAAGTTTTTACTTTATGAATCAAAATGAGAACCCATGAGTAACTGGACAGAGGGATGGGGAGTAAGAGTTGGAAGGAGGAAGTGAAGACCACAGTACAGGACTACGTCCTACTTCTTATGAAAAATGAAGGGCCTTCTCAGATAACCAGCGACCAGCCTGTGTATTCTCTCTTCTGACTGAGAATTCTACTTGACCTACCCACCCCTCTTTGCAGGTGGCCCTGTGAGAGTTTATTGATTCTTAACTTGATCATCACAAATGTGATGTCATTTTTTTAAAGGTAAAAGGAAAGTAATTAATCAATCAATTATTAATTAAATCAGAATATATTTGACATGTGACACTGTAAATTCAAGGTGTGTTGTCATTCTTTTTTAAAATTTTTTTTAATTCTTAATTTTTAAAATTTTTTAAATTTATGTTAGTCACACACACACAGAGAGAGAGGCAGAGACATAGGCAGAGGGAGAAGCAGGCTCCATGCACCGGGAGCCCGACGTGGAATTTGATCCCGGGTCTCCAGGATTGTGCCCTGGGCCAAAGGCAGGCGCCAAACCACTGCGCCACTCAGGGATCCCTGTGTTGTCATTCTTGCATGGGGCAGGGAGAGATGCTTAAGAAAAGTTATCTCCAGGGAAGAAATAGCAAGATATTTTCATGGGCTGAGCACATCAGCATTTGCTGGGTTCAGTTGGTTAGCTTCTCACTGGGACCTGCCCTGCAGGCCTTTAGGCCAACTCTTTGTCTTCTTCTTCTTCTTCTTTTTTTTTTTTTTAAAGATTTTATTTATTTATTAATGATGAGAGAGAGAGAGAGAGAGAGAGAATGGCATAGAGGGAGAAGGAGGCTCCATGCAGGGAGCCCGACATGGGACTGGCCATGGGCTGAAGGCGGCGCTAAACCGCTGAGCCACCCGGGCTGCCCAACTCTTTGTCTTCTAAGAAAGTTACTCTCCTCTTTCTTCTTTCAATATTCCAAGGAATATATTAAAATCCCTAATTTACTGAGGTCTCCTCTCATAATCTATTTTTCCTTGTGGATTAGTGCCCTCTTCCTGAAATTTTATTGGGGTTTGGGGAAGCAGAAGGCTAAAGTGTGAGTAGTCAATCTGCCATTTTTTATACCAGAAATCCATAACATTGTTCATTATGACTAATAATTGCAAGCAACATGCATTTCCCTAAACCAGGAAGTTATTGAAAAAATCAGGTGTATGTGTATGCTGAAACAATATGCAGGCACTAAAAATCATTTCAAAGATTATTTAAGAACAAGGAGAAATGCTCAGAATAGAAAGTGATTACAAAAGTCAGGATGTAGAATTCTCTGTGTTGCCTGACTCCCATATCAAAATAATAGTTGTTAATATATTTGGATAGTGGATTGTAGTGAATTTACTTTATTTATTTCATTGGTTTTGCAATTCACGATATCAGATTTTTCTCATGTGTTACTTGTGTCATCTTTCAAAAAAATAAGTTTTCCAATCTTTTCTTCATATCTACTTTTTCAGAGAGACTTTTATCTTGATTATAGATATTATTATCTCTTGGTGAGTAAAACGATTACAATTTGATTATTTTACTGTCCAATTTCCAGATGAATTGATAACATTTTTCTCAAGGCCTCAACTTCCCACAATTTATATGTTTAGAAGTCTCCAGGATACCTTTTCCTCTGGGACATTTTGCTGCTTCACACCACTTTCTAAATAAATAAGAGGTGGTAGGGTCATGGAAAGGTCTTCAAAATTATGCATTGCTAACACAAATACACTTTTTCAGTCATCTGCTCTTACGCGTGTGACTTGGCACAACTATGTATGAAAAACATTCACATTTCACCTATATTAAATGTTATAAATTACATTCTCAAAAGTCCCTGAGGTACACTTAAGAGTCACACTAATACTTTAAAACAGCATGACCAAAGCAGGAAGATGCATCCCTAAATAAGACAAGAGGTTGTGCTTAAAGTCTCACCATGAGACATTTCATTTTTACTTTGAACCTGTGTGCAATGATTTGTTCATTTTTAGGTTTTCAGATTTCAAGCAAGTCTTCTAAATTATAGAGGTAAGAGTAGTAACGTTTTTGTCTAGGTTGTTACTTTTCACAGCTCGAGTGAGAAGTATATCTATAGTCAATTAACTTAAATGTCATGATGGTTCTTCTTGTTCTCCTCTTCCTCCTCCTCCTCCTTTTCAGAGTCTATTGCCCTTTAATGCAAATCCAAGCTTCCTTCCATGTTCTTCAAGGTTCTGTGTTTCAAACTGTAAAGGTAATGTGAAAGGAATGAGCAGAGTGAGTGAGGGTCTTGGTGGGATGGCCAGAGATGGCTTCTTCCATGTGAAAGGTAAGAATAGTGTGGTAGTGCTTGGCTGGCTCAGTCAGTAAAGCATGAGACTCTCAATCTCAGGGTCATGAGTTCAAGTCCCACTTTGAGTGTGGAGCCTACTGAAAAAAAAATAGTGTGGCAAAGAACAAGAGAGCTATGATGTGGTGGAGCTTGGCTTTTCAAGGAAAGGAGAGAAAACCACCGTGGCTGACGCACAAGTAGTAAGGGAATGAATGGAGAATCATTCAGCCTGTGACTAGAGAGGTTGTAGCTTTTCCACATAACCAAGATCTCTGACTTGGACGTTATTTACTCCTATGTAAAGTGTCAATCCATGCCCTGTGTTCCTAAGAGCCAATGCCACATGCCTCCTCCTGCCAGCTTCATTCCCAGTAAGTCTGCACTGAGGCAGGTGAGCAAGAGACACTGGGGTACACTCTGGTTCCAGGACAGAGCTCCCTGTAAAAACCTTATCTGCTGGCTGAAGACAACTTTTGACTCAGAGCTACTTCTAACAAGCCTACAGGATCACCTGCTCCAGACTCTGACAAGGAGAAATTTGGAGATAACTAGAAAAAAACCCTTAAGACTCATTTGGTAAGTATGCAATCCAATTTGTGAGAAATTCGTGTACCTCACCACACAGGGATAGGATGAATGAGTGTAAGACATGGGGAAAGAAAATTTTAATGTCCATATCATCCACTTAACTGTAAATTCCATTAAGGAAAGGATGATGGCAAGATTTGCTTATCACTATATCAGTGAAGCCTAGAAGAGTTCCTGGTACATGGCAGATACTAAAATAATGTTTGCAGGATGAATGAATAAATAGCTCATTGCAGGGCCGAAAAGGCGCAAGATGAGTCTGGATCATCCTGCTATGCTGGAAAGTAAGGAAGTGATCTGAAAATGCATGGGCATAGTAAAAGCATACAGAAGCCAGCTTGAAGAGGCTTTTGTTGGCCAAATCGCAGACAATTTTAAGCATCAAAATAAGTAAGGTCAGTAACCCAGTGAGTAAAATAGGAACCTATGATTCTATATTGATAATAATTAGATAGTAAAAAAAAATTGAGGAAAGGGAGGGTTCTTCCTTAAAGGATAATTCAGACAGATAAATGTGGGTGGAGCAGTAGAATTGGAAATTCACCATTTTTAAATTGTCGTAACAAAGATTGATTTGGGCAAGAATCATCAATGGATGCCAATTAGGGGAAGAGTGTGATGAAGACCAGGATACTTATATGTTCTTAACACTACTACCTTCAGAATGCTTATTAGTTGCAATGATAAGTGCCAACTAATGACATGACTTAGATTAAATGCAATCTAAATTCGATGTGTGATCTTAGACTGGATTCTGCACTGGAGGTAAAAAAAAAAAAAAAGTTTAATTTAAAGGACTTGATTAGCACAATTGACAAAATTGGAATATGAACTGCTTAGATAAAAAGTATAGTGTCAGTGT
Organism: Canis lupus baileyi; assembly: GCF_048164855.1. Taxonomy (NCBI): domain Eukaryota; kingdom Metazoa; phylum Chordata; class Mammalia; order Carnivora; family Canidae; genus Canis; species Canis lupus. The sequence continues at coordinate 46,001,486 of NC_132854.1, forward strand.
TAAATTTCCTGAAGTTGATTACTATTCCATGTTTCCATAAAATAATAGCTTTATTCTTAGGAAATACATGCTGAAATGTTAAAGGATAAAAGAACATGATAGATGTAACCTATCCTAGGGAAGTTCAGAAGGGAAATACTATACATAAACACATGCATACAGAGAAAGAGATAACAACAAATATGGCAAATGTTAAAATTTGTGTATCCAAGTGAGGGTATTATGCTCTGCATTATTTTTGCAACTTTTCTGTGAGTTTGAAATTATTTCCAAATGAAAGGTTAAATAATATAGCAAATGCATAATGCAAAACAAAATAATGTCAGAAAGGGTACAAGTCAAGTATTACTGCTGGTCAAATAATGGGAGAAATTTTGACCAGAGGAAATGAGAGTATGAGGAGGTCTTAAAGTCAGGAACAAACAAACCATCAAAAACTCCAAAAACTTCAGAGCAAAGGTAAGGAGAAGGGATAATAAAGGTATAAGGGAGAAAAGAGTCCTGTTTAGCTAAAGGGTATGAAATTATAGTGATAAATCAACAATAGTAATTTGGAGATATTTTGTGAGAGGATATTTTTATCCGAGTGCATATTATCAACTCAAATTCATGCAATGATATTATTAATAATGCATCCCATCTTAATGTATGACAAATTTCAATAAGAGCCATACAGTAATTTCTGCTAATAAGATTTCAGAGAAGAAAAGATTATTTCTAGCTCTTTCTAAATCTAAATAAACAATAAAATAAAGAAGTCCAAACTGCTGTTTGTATATTTAGCTACGAAACTAAAACCCAAATAAACCGCTCAGAAAATTAACCACAACAACAACACAGAGACAAATTATTACAGGGAGTTTGGAATTCAAATTCCCTCCAAAATTTCATTTTCTACAACAGTTTGTTAAATTACTGAAGAATTATTTGGAAGAAGGTCTGCATTTGCTGATCATCGACATCTCTTTTCTTTCCTCAAGTTACTTCAGCCTGCACAATCAATCCTTTATTCGGCTTTTAAATGAAAAATTAATTCTCATCTCAAGCCTCCCCTCTTTTCGCTGAAAGCTCCTTTGCAGCCTGCAAAATACTGTGGGTAGCCAGCTGCATGCTGACTCCTCCACATTCTAGGCAAGGAACACATTCAGCCTGGCCCTTGTGGGAGTTACCAATTGACCCAAGGAGAGAGTGTTTCGCAAGATCAAAGGCAGCTGTGAGGTCGAGGGGGCTGAGGCTAGCACAGAGGCCAGGAGGCTTAGCCCCTCAGGAGGACGTAATTGGTAGCTTTGTGTTTCAATGGAGTGAAGTGGGTAAAAGCCGGATTAGAGAAGGTCAAAGAGAGAATTGAAGGAAAGAAACTTGGGGGAACAGGTGTGAACTTTTGCCTAAGAAGAACCACTTAACCAAAAGAACAAGGTTAAGGGGAGAAGTAATCAAAGCCCGTGGAGTTGACAGGGGATATTGTGCTCTCCCAGGATGGAGCTCAGAGTCTGGGCAAGATGAATGTAAGGGAAATGTGGTCCAAGCAGATGAGGGGGTTGAAAATGAGGGCTACAGGAAAAGCTACTGATTATGAAACGGAATTGGGAGAATCAGACCTGGGGAACTTGGACCCAACAGAGTGTAATAAGAAGGGCATTTAAATCCATATGTCAGAGTGGTTAATGGATTAGAAGCTGTGAAAAGTACAAGTGGGACAAGGATAAAAGAGGAAAGAGTGTTACTAAAGAAAAAGGAACAGAGGCTTCCAAGAGGAAATATTTTATGTTAAAAACAGTGGCTAAGCCAAAAAAGGGAGCTCAGCACAGTGTTTAGGTGCCTAGAAGATTTGTTATTCAAAAAAGTGTTAATCATAGAATGTTGGCTTCGTAAAAAGACGTTTAACATACATATAAAAACGTAAGGTATGTGCCCATAAACCTACCCCCACCTAAGAACTAGAACATTATCAACACCAACGTGAAAGGAAAGCCTAAGCTCTTTCTCCTGACTCCTTGCATGAAGGTAATGCAAATTCATACATATGGGGCTTAACCATTCCTTTTTTTTTTTTTTAAGATTTTATTTATTTATTTGAGAGAGGGAGCATGAGCAGGGGCAGAGGGAGAGGGAGATGCAGATTCCCACTGAGCCGGGAGCCTGATGGCAGGGATTGATCCCAGGACTCTGAGGTTATGACCTGAGTTGAAGGCAGACGTTTAGCTGACAGAGCTACCCAGGCGTCCCTAACCATTCCTTTTAAAAATATTTTTTTTTCATATATATATATACATCTCTCAACATGATAGTGTTTAGTTTTCCTTCTTTTTAAGCTTTATAAGTATGATACTGAAGTACCACTGTTTGTAGTTTTATATACTTTATTGCTGATGTTTATGTTTTGTATTAGTCAAGGTTCTCCACGAGGCAGACCCAGTAGGAGATATTATACATATAGATACATAAAATTTAAGGTAAAAACACATTTTATACATATTTATATTATGTTATATTTATATCAATTGCTGTTAATATCGAAATAGATACGTTTTAAGGAATTAACTCCTATGACAGTGGGGCAAGTCGAAAATTTGTAGGCCAGGCTGGAAGGTTGGAAATGGAAACTCAGCAGGGTTCCTACGTTGCAGTCTTGAGGCAGAATTCTTTCTTTGAGAAACCTCAATCTTTGCTCTTAAGGCCTTCTACTGATTAGATAGGGCTCACCCACATTTTAGAGGGTAATCTGCTTACCTTAAAGTCTACTGATTATAAATTTTCATCACATCTAAAAGGAACTTCACAGCAACATCTAGACTAGTGTTTAGACCAAATAATTGGGCATAGCCCATAGCTTAGCCAAGTTGACATGGAAAATTTACCATCACATATTTCTAAAATTCACCCTTACTGTGTGTAGCATTAGTTCGTGTCCACTCAGTCACTACTTTATCATTTCCACATTCCCTTGTCAATATACCCTTGGGTATTTCCATTTCTCTGGTGTTATAAAGAAAGCTGCAATAGACATTTGCATGCACGTCTCTTTGGGCACATATGCAAGAGTTCCTCAAGACTCTAGGAATGCGATTGCTGGATTGTAGGCATAGTACGTAAATTCAGCCTCAAAAGACAGTGTTCAAATGTTTGATTATATCAACCTACATTTCTCTTAATACATCTAAGTAGGCGGAGTTGTGGTTTTCAATATTCAAATTCCAAGAATGGGTTTTGATACATGAAAATAGTCAAATTCACTTGACAATTTGATCTGTATCCACTTTCTCTGCCCCCCCCCCCAGCTTATACATCCATACTTACCCCTAGACTATTTAGAAGCTGGTGAGGCAAGCTTTATGAGAAGATTTAATGAAGACACTGTAAGCCACTCCTTCCTGCACCAAGTATTTAGTGAGTATATGCTATGTACCCAGCACTGCGCTAGGCATTGGGCAGAGCATATAATAGGTGTCCCATCTATGGCTTCAAAACTAAAAGTCTGGAAGGTAAATGAATGTATTAATAGGCAATTATAACAGTGCGAAGAAGGAGTAATACACAGTAGGGGTTTTTTCTTATGGTCTTGAGGATTGAAGGACATTTTGTAGGATAATTTAACCACTTATGGCAACTTTAATGTACAGGCACGGGTAGATGTGGGTGGTTGGCGGCATTATATCTAATAAATATTGGAATTGCTACATGTGTCCACTGGGGTTTGTACTAAGTCGACTTCCCTTGGATTGTACATTATATAATTTCATACACATACAGAGAAGTTCAGCAAAGCAGCATTTCAGTTATTCACAGTAAGAAATCACTACTGTCAGGGTGAGAGTGATTAGAAATAGAGACCTCAAATGCCCCAGGTTATGCCAGAGCCATGTCAAAACATGCTTTCTGGATGCTTCCCCTTAACTCTTTAAACAAAGTACCAACAAAGCTGTGGAAATGAGTTTTGCCTTGATCCTGACATAAGCCTAACTTGCACCAAGAGTCCAGAAAGAAGGCAGAAAGAACTTTCTTTGTTTCCTCCTAGTGAAGGCACAAGGTAAAGCCCTCATGGGCTAAACACCTTTCATCTGCTCCAGTTGTAGGATGTCATTCACATGCGTTTGCCAAATGATACAGTTTATTTCTAAATGAACCGCTCCTTAGAATAATAAGCATTGATTTCTAGCATAGTGGTTCTCAGCCTGTTGTTTCTTTGCTGCATATTTGTTAACAACTATATTTATTATGAATGCAAGATCTTTCCTTTGCATAATTTATTTTCTGCAGCTACTCTTCATAATCAGGTCTTTGCAGTCTGTAATAAGCATCTTTATAGGAATGCATGACTATAAAAATAGGCTAAAATTCAATACACAGAAACAGTGAGCTTTAGACCAGCTACCAGGAAGATTTATTTTAGCAATATAGCTCTATGTGAGGCTGCTGCCTGGTACTTTTTATCCAGCTTACAACATTTTATCTCCTTATGTTGGCCAGAGTTAGTCCTGAGAGTAGGATTCATCTTTAGAAAACCTTAAGTGTCAATAAACTACACCGGTCTTACAGAGACTCCAGGCCCACACATTTTGAGGAGTATGGCACACTGTCCCAGTAACATAACAGTTTCTTCAGGCTCTACACTTGACTGTCAATTTGTCTGTCTCCTTTTTGTAGTAACACGAGGTATCCTAGGACTTGCAATGGCACCACAGAAGGTAGGAGGAGTGAGTGGGTAGGCCACAGAGCTGAAAGCAGGGCCATTAAAATGCACTAATCTTTGAATCTTCAGAAGGCTTCCCCTGCCCTACTATTCCAGAATACTGATAGCCAGTTGTATGATGTCTTTTCACCAAATACCCTTGCACTCACCAGAGGATTAGACAATTTTTTGAGAAACATAATCCTTCCAGGGAAGAGATCTCATACTGATAGCATTTATTTCTCACCAAAAGCCTTGTTTACTTCACAGCTAAAAATCTTCCAGTTTAGATAATAGGTGGACAAGTCATGCACATGTGCATCATCCTTCCAACGGTGGGCAAGTCACACACATGAACGCTGAGCTTCTAATCAGCAGCTTTGGAACTGCCAGCCTTAAATGTAAACGTTCAGCTAAGGATCACTATATTTTTGAGGAACACATCCAACGTTAAAGAGAAAAACAAACAAACAAATAAAAAAAAGGACCCATAAAAAAACAGAGACAATGCAGAAGAAAACAAACAAAAATCTATATTTAATATCTTCAGAGCAATAAAAGATACTACCTCTATAAAACAAACACAAGGGGCTATAAAAAAAATCAAGGGATTAGAAAGAGCCCTTAAAATTAGAAATATGGTAGTAGAATAAACAATTCGATAAAAGGATTGGTGGAAGAAATTGAGGAATGCTCAGAAAACAGAACAAAAAGAGACCATAAATGGAAGAGACTGAAGGAAATTAGAAAATCAACGCAGAACATCTAACATCAAACTAATAAAAGAAAATTAAAAAGGTGAGGAAATTACCTTAAATTATTATGAGAAGTAAGAAATGATTTTCCAGATATACAGTTAAAAAAAATTCTTCCTTTTTTTCCGTTCTTGGGAGGCTGCTGGAAGATACACTCAAGCAAAATAGGGAATAAACAAAGAAAGAGGAAGATGAAGAAAAAGGAGTGCGTATCAAACATGAGAGAAGCAGGCAAGGGAAGCCCTAGGAAGTTCTTTGAGGAGGAGTTAAACATATGGAAACACAGGAGAGTTATATAAAAAAGAAGCAGCAATGATTAACTCTAGGAAATATACTGTACATGAAAGGGAATGTAATAATAGCTCAGTTTTTGACTCAATCTAGTACTTGCATAGTTATACAAATAGAGAATAAAGATTGTGATATGACAAGACTGGAGGAAGAGGGGACAGGAAGTAGGGATGAGTGGGGATGATGACGCAGGAGAGTTGAAGTTTTAGCCCCCATAGTAAGATCAACATACATCTAAAACTGATGAACCAAGAAGTAGCAGGATAAGCATAGTATGGGGGGCGCCTGGGTAGCTCAGTCGGTTAAGCATCTGCCTTCAGCTCAGGTCATGATCCCAGGCCCTCGTATCAAGGCCAGATTCAGGCTCCCTGGTTGGTGGGGAGTCTGCTTCTCCTTCTCCCTTTGCCCCCACCTTGTGCATGTGTGTACACGCACTCTCTCTCTCTAGTGCTCTCTTGCGTGCTTGTTCTCTCTCAAATAAAAAAATAAAATCTTTTTTAAAAAAGAGAAAAATATGGAGTAACGCATCAGAAGAAACAGATCTAGAGGTGGAATCTGAGGAATGGGCTTAGGGAGATGGGAAATGTTGGAGCAGGGCCTGCTGTATTCACCATAAGCCTTATAACCTACTTCATGTTTAAACTGTGTGCATGTATTCCATTGATAGAAATAAAAATGAATTTTGAAAATAATGTGATAGGAGTTCTTTTATATAAATTGCTTGGCACAGCTGTAATTTTTTTCCCTTAGAATTGATCACAGAAATGGAATTACTGGGTCAAAGGATTTGATCATTTTTGAGACTTTTTATATATATTCATCAGTTTTCTCCACTGCTCACTGGCAATGCAGACTACCTATTTCCTTACATCCCCCTCCATGTGGGGTACCCCCACTCAAAAAATGTATCCCCCCATTGAGTAAAACCATTTAAAAATTATTTTAGGATAAATATATATAGGGAGGTGGATGGGCAGAGGGAGAGGGAGAGAGAGAATTTCAAGCAGGCTCTACGCTTACCATGGAGCCCAGCTCAGGGATCAATCTCATCACCCTGAGATCATGACCTGAGCTGAAACCAAGAGTGGGACGCTCAACCGACTGAGCCACCCAGGCACCTCTAAACTTAATATTTCATTTTGTTTTATTTTAATTATTGGCAGTGCCTTAGACAAAAGTAATACATCTATGATAAATGATTCAAGTCTAACATAAGTATGCAGAGTGAAACAAGATGATGACCTTTTTCTATTCTCTATTCCCTTGCCCAGGAGTGAACAGAGTTAACATATTTCAGTTCTTTTCTTAGGTTTTATACACACACACACACACACACACACACACACACACACATATACAAATTGTGTTTATGTATATAAACATATGCAATACTTATTTTTATATAAATGGAATCATACAATTCATGCTGTTTTGCAAATTGCTTTGTAAGCTTGACTGTATCTTGGAAATCCCCTCAGGTCAAGTTTTTCAAACACTTGCTCTTATGCATTTTAAACAATGTGCTGTGGTCAAATCATGGAGGTACCATCATGGATACCTCATATTAGGTTGTGATAATTTCACACATGCACCAAGAGGGTGTGGAAGTTTACTGTACACACATTAAGGGTCTCTGGGAGAGAACAAGGCAGGCTCCCAAGCTGGTCTGACAATGGCTTGAGAAGGCAAAGAAGCGAGATTTTATGGTGGTCGTGGGGCGTGGCTGGACTAAGGTTTCCCACGCCCAGACTGTGGCTTGTATGGTTTGAATTTGCTGCTGGTGCCAAAAGATGGAGCACTGGGCTTTTGTATTAGCTTGCTCAGCCATGGGGCAGGGAGGAGGGGAGTGGTGGGCCTTGAAAACTGGCAGCAAACATCAAAAATGGAGTTAGACTCTTTATTACACAATGTTTGCTATTCCTCGAGAGCTTAGTTACACAGATCTTCTTTACTCTTGGAAAATGATCTTTACGATTTCAAAAAAGTAACTGGAGCTAAGTGACAGACTAAGGTAATGAATTTGTGTTTTTTGTTGGCTTAGTAACCTTCCATGCATGACGGCCGTGCTCCCGATGGCAAATGAATGGCAGTGATGAGCCACCGTCAAGCCGGCATGCTCAGCAGCATATAGCACCACCGAGAGTCTCCATCTGGAGAGGCCGATGCCCTTGTGCTCCTCTGGCTCTGGTCTCATTTTATTGCTTGTGCAAACCAACCCACCTCATCCCTGAGAGTCCATGTTGCCAGCCTGGTGTGCCCAGCTTCCTAATGTGGCCAGTGTTGCTTCAAACCTGTTCTCTGTCTCTTTCATGGAAGTGAGTTATACTCTGCTTTGGTCCCAGGGGGAGGACTCATCTTTGGTCTTCCCCCCTCCGAGTTCTGTAGGCAGAGATTAAAGGTGGAAGGAGGCCTTCTATTTTTCCAATCTCAGAACCACAGGACTGACTATTGTCTACTTAGCAAGTGTGAAGGGCTAAGTGAGAGTATCCAGAAGCCATGCCGACTGAGGCCTAATCACTGAATTTTGGGTAAAAGCTTGAAAATGGCCTGTTGATAGTACATAATAGCCAGAACAATTATTCTCTCCCTTGCAAAGAATTGTAATTAACATGGAAACGTAAAAGAAAAGGCTGAGTTATGAACAGAAGGGCTAAGGCATCAAGAGCTTGGCTTCCCTAGCCCCACTAAGAGCCCTAGGAAGTGTTTAGGCCCAATTTGACATTTCAGATCAAGCAGATTAAAGCCCATGGTTTTGTCCACCTGGCATAATCCTAGCCTGTGGAAGCCACAGTTAATAATTATTTCCCTGAGCCTAGAGAGAGTTCCACAATAGAATCTCTTTTATCTTGGCAAACCGAGGATGTATTGTGGCCAGCGCTTTCAAAGCTGGCAGACAAAGGTTGGGCCTGCTCCGGGTGAAAATGTCTTCGGCATGACAAGTGCTGTTGTTCTCTTGTCCTCTACCACTGGCTGACCACCTTTCCATCACTAATCTCTCAGTTCCATTGTGCTCTTTGCACTTTAGGGTGACTTTGTGCTTGGAGGAACCTGGGGGCTTGTGGAGAAGTAAGGAGTTTTATGGCTGAATATGTTTAGGATGTATTGGCCACAGGTCCACGTTTAGCCATGTTTAAACCAAGTGTTTTGGGGACTTGAAGTGCTCATAAACTGAAGGGCAAGCATTTGACCAATCACTAATGACAACAATGCAGGGTCACTCCCCAGTCAAGAAGCTATAATCCAAGCCGACTGACAAATGAACAGAGGGCACCTGCCCTGTCCAGGGTGCTGAGCCAGGTATGAAGGGACATTCAAAGCAAAACTGACAAGATGGCAGATGATGTTCTTAGAGTAAGAAGCTCTAAGACAGAGTTTCTGTGATTGACTCACTCTTATCACACCACAGGCACTGGCTTGGCTTTGTCATCCTTTAATGATAAATCTTTGCTCAGTTATTTTTCCTAGAAGAAAGTCTTTGAAGATAGATACTAATCCACTGATTATTGCAGTTTCTCCCTGGAGTTGCAAAAAAGGTCACAAATACCACCAAAAAAGATAGCGTGTATAAAGCACACACTGTGCTGGGAACACAGTGCTTAGTTAATTGTTGTTATCATTTACTTAAAGATATCTGTCCTATCCCTTCTATTTTATCCATTTACATCTTTCTTTCCCACTCAAGTCTCTTGTTCACTTCCTTCCTCTCCCCTTTCCTCTCATTGACAGATCTTAATATTAGTGTTGGCTATTACACAGATGCTCTCTCTCCTTTACTGAGTCATAAGCTCCTGAGAATAAGGCCTGTGTTCCTTCTCTCTACTTGAATCACCTAGGACACTAGCCTCACTGGTGATTTGATTTAGACACACCAGAAAGTGACCTATAAATATAATATCTTATCCCAAAAAAGGGTTGCCTCTCAGTGGGAAGTGCCTACCCCTTATATTTTTAACCAGTTTAAAGTGGGGCTGGATACTGAGCCCAGAGTCCCTAAGTGTCACCACCTTGCTCCACCCAGCATGTGTAAGATACGGAGATGGAGAAGGGAGGAGGCAGGCCGAGGTGTTCCTAGGCAATCGCTACCACTCTTTTCCTGTATTTTATGGACTTCGAAACTGATCACAGCCTTCTCAAAGAAGCTTGTAGCAAATGGATGGGAGGAAGATGGTTTATTTGGGAGCTTTCTCTCTGCTGCCTGAACTCAGAAAAAGATTTTCTAAAATCATGGACTTTCTGGCTAAAGGATTGACCACCTGCAGATAATACATGCCCAGAGAAAAATCTTGGGCAGGAGTGCTTAAGAAAGATGCAGAAATGTGCTTCCTTTTTCTGAATAAGAAAGAGATGAAAAAGAAAAATGCTGCATGGATATAGAATTTTCCTTTGGAAAAGAAAATACCAGTCTTGGTCACTATTCCTGGGTTCTGGTATGTGGGTTATCAGTCACCCACTCCACTGCTCTTTTATTAAAGCCTCTTTCCCTCCATTTCCCAACCTATTAGAAACTGCTGCCTCTCTGAAGCTTGTTTCCTATCTAGACCTTCAGATTCCAGGTACCCACCATGGTCCCCCACCGTATCCAATGTCTCCTCCCTCATGCTATCGCATCAGTTACCTCTGTCAAACATTATCTGTCTCTTGTGCCATTTGTTCAGGCCCTGATTGCTGACTTGGAATTCATGCAAAGGATTCCTTGGGCCATTTCAAGGGATAGCCTCTGTGGTATATAATGCATTATTTCTATTTTAACAAGTTTCTCCACAACTCAATGGTTTAAATACAAAAAAACAAACAAACAAACAAACAAAAAAAACAACATAAAGCCAGACTAGTGGGGATGGTCTATCTGGGTGGGGAAGGAGACAAGACTTGAGCCTTCAGTGTTCCATTTCTCAGGTTGGGGCAAAGCTTCAGGCTTTACTTTGTACCACTCAGCTACAGTTACTGAGATGTGCTGTAGTGTATGCTGAAAATGATTTCCTAGCTTGAGCATCAGGAAACCTGAGTTCCAGTTCCAGTCTGTCTCTGTAAAGCTGTGATATTAGGAAAGTCTGGGTTTGAGCTTCTCATCTCCAAAATGACTGTGAGAGATTAGGTAATCTGCAAAGTTCCTTTCAGCTATGATTCTATGACTTTCTGATATGGAGCTTCATAGGATTTGATTTAAACATGGCAGTAGGAGATAATCAAATGGTACTTAGAGAGGAAGGATGAGTGAATATGAAATGCCACTGTAAATCTGGTAGTTTTGTCGGCTCTGTGAAAGGCAACTGCGGAGGCAGTCCTTCCCTCAGCAGCTCTAATTTGTATGGAACTTCTGTTGCTGAAGTAGAAGAACTCAGTGCGAGCACTTTCAATTAAGTTAAATGACTTCATGTTCTGTTAAGTTCAGGCTGGCTAGGAATTTCATGACTTTTCCCTGACTTTATTACAATAATGCTTAGCACTAGGTCCACATGGGTGATGTCTACGCAACAGTATTCTCGTAATTGTACAGCCATCATCAAATTATGTTGATTCATGGCTGAATGAAAAATGACAGTGAATAGCATAATTGTGAAATTTCACAAGGCACTGACACTTGTGTTTAAAACACAGAAAATTTAGCAAGAATGACTACTACAATGGAAGTGCAATTGTGAAAACTTCATGGAAAAGTTCACGGATTCAAATGTAATTAAGCATGAATTAAACATGATGAGCTACAGGGCTAATTCCTGCACGGTGAAGCTACATTATGGAAATCTGCTTCAGAAATATGACCAGCTCTTTTTTTTAACATATGTCAGATGCCTAACATATGGTCTCCTAAGGCCTCCAGCATACCTTGGGTGATCCAGGGCAGCCAGCGTATGCTTGGCACTGTTGAAGGTCTAGCTTATTGAGCCAAGAAACTAGGGAACATAATGGGAAACCAACCCATGCTTGTCAGAATCTCTCTTCTCCTTTAGAACAAGTAATATAAATTCAAAGAGAAATTTGAGCCTTTGCAGGATATAGTGCTTTCTTCTGACTTTTCATGCTGGTGAAATAAACAACAAATCATGAATGTAGACTAATGCCTACTTATGATTAATTGTGAGATGATGACAAAGCAAAGAGGTAAATTTCCTAAGCCACACCCATAAACAATATAAAGTGTTTGACAGCAATACACTTTGCATAGGCTGAGGAATTCAGACAGCCAGAAAAACAGCTTCCTACACTATCTCTCATTCCCTGACTTCTATTCTGTCACTGTCCTGCAACCTCCTCTGCACCCTTCCTTCAATTCCAAAGAGAAAGGGTGAGGAGGTAAGAGTCTGAAAGGCAGAATGACAGGCTCAAGTCTTTCATTGACGGCTGTGATCTGCTTCTTTTGGTGTCAGTTTCCTTATATATAGCATTAGGATAATTCTATTACCTTTCCTGACAGACAGGGCTCCTTAGTGAATGTGATGTGATAAATGCAGAAGTCTTTCATCTATATCCATCTATCCTTCTATCTCTATCTCTACCCACATCTATTACCTGAATAGAAGATATACATGTGGTTGGCTCTGCTTTCTGGTCATATCCCCAGTGGACTAAGGGAGATGATGATCAGAATAATGAAAATAACAACATCAATGATGACCATTTATTACATTTACTCTGTGCCAGTCACTATACTAAACACTTCATATTTGCTTTGTATGTTTATGTAGAGAGTTTAATTATATGATACGATTCCTCCTGAATCCTAGAAGAGTCAAGAGTCAGAAGATTAAACATGTCTAAAATCTAATATCTCAATCTTCTTTTTATAATAATACTTTTCTGGCCATAATTACTAAAATAAAATATGTTTCCTGTTATCATCAGTGGTTTGTGGTCCTTGTGTTAAAAGTTGTGGCTGTATCTTGCCCCAGTGAAAGATCTGGGTAAATAATAAGTCTTTTGTTGTCAGATCTCATACTACAAAGGAAGTTTCCCCATTCAGCCCCTTTAGGTTTCTCCTCAAACCCAAGTACACCAGAATGACCCCTTTCAATTTGAAAGAGAGAAGTTTGGAGCTTGAGAAGCTCACTACTCACAAATGGTGAAGGAGACTAATAACATAAACAGCTTGTAGGCCTAGTTTAGATAAATAACAATGACAGATCATTAATGGAAGTTCAGGCATGTCTTGGAGGTTAATGTGAATGAGCACAGAGATGTCCTTTTGCAGCATAAATTTCAGTACCTTTGACAGAGATGGGATCTGCCACCTGTGACCCTGCACAACAACTGTATTTTTAAGTAAAATCTTCCTTAATGTTATAAGGATTATATGCTTCTTTTGGCAGCTTTATGAAATAGAGGTGGGTGGGAGAGGGGGATTCTGTTAATTAGTGTCTTCACAGTCATCATTTGAGTGTGTTATCATCATGTGTCCAGAGAACATCAGTTAGAACTTGAGTTTCCACTGTATGCAGTGTAGTTCTTAACATGTATGTGTCTAGGCCCAAAGATTTCAAATAGGTGAAAAAGAAAAAAAAATGGAGACAAATAATTTCCAATAGAAATAAAAATAAGAAATAAAGAAAATAAAGAAGAGATGTTATAATATGCTTTTTAATCTCAAATTGTCTTTTGATCCTTATATGGGTTGCAAAAACCAGAAATAAAGTTTTGAACCAGCGAGGGCCTTAACCTGGCATCATGTTAGCAGTTTTTCCCTATTAGCCTTGAATCTGAAGCCAATTGCGCCCATACTTAGCTTTCTGTGTGCCTGCATAGCACTAGGATACAAATCATGAAATCCTCTGCAGATCATCTCAGTTATCATTTATTTATTGAACATTATTAAGTTCTTGCTAGAATATTATCTAATTTTTCTGAGCATTCTCTTTGTATGAGACACTCTTCTAAGCATTTTATATCTATTAACTCATGTATGCCTCACAAAAATCTTATGAAGTAGGTATTATTAATATCCAAATAATATATTAGAAGACGCAACTGTGTTCTTGAGATTGTAAATCACTTGTATGGCATACTAGGAAGTTTTACTGTTTTCTTTACAGTATAAATTTTAAGGAATAAAAGCAGAGAAGAGCTCTGGAGGATATATTTAGGAAGGAGAGACAATGAGATAGGAGTCCAGTGCTACTTTTCAGGGGAGTAATGATGAGAACCTGACCGTAGCGATACAAGTGGAGACAGACAAGAGTAGAGCCGTTAAGTATTTAAGAGGCAGAATCAATAGTATTTGGGGACCAATTGGGTGCGAAGGGCAAAGGATAGCCAGTTAACTAGGTGGATTCTCAGGCTCCTGCCTTGGGTGACTAGGGGTGACCCAAGGAATGGTCAGGGACAGGTTTATCAAAGTAAGCATTTTTGTGAGGAAGCACATTCATTCAATTTGGGATGGGATGAGTTTGAGATAGTTCTGGGAAATCCAAATAGAAATGTTTACTAGATTCTTGTGCAGAGTGGCCTGGAACTAAAGGAGATCAAGGTTGCTATTCGAAAGTTCTATGTGTATAAATGGTCTGTGCTAGCTGGTGTGGGTGAGATTTTGTAAGTAATAGGTGTACCGTGAGAAGAGAAAGGGGGCAGAAGGACAGATGTCAGCAAAGGAGACCACAAGGGAATAAGACTAGGAGAGATTGGTTTCACGGAAGCCAAGAGAAGAGAAAGTGGCTAACTCTTTCAATTGCAGTGAGTTAAATAAAGAGAGAAAAGTGTCCATTGGGTTTGATCACAAGCAGGTTGTTGTTGATCTGGTGAGAGCTGGTTCAGTTGTGCCAAGTGAACAGGAGATGACAAAGTAGAAAGCTTTGAATACAGGCATACCTCAATTTATTTTTGCCATACTTTGCCAATACTGCATTTTTTAGAAATTGTAGGCTATGGTGACCCTGTACTAAGCAAGTATATGGGCACCATTTTTTCAACAGCATTTGTTCACTTTATGTCTCTGTGTCACACTTTTTTCACAATATTTCAAGGTTTTTCATTATTATTACATTTGCTATAGTGATCTGTGATCAGTGATCTTTGATATTACTATTGTAATTGTTTTGGGGCACCACAAACCGCACCCATATAAGATGGTAAACTTAATCGATAAATGTCATGTGTGCCCTGACTACTCCATCCACCAGTCACTCTGCCATCTTTCTCCTTCTCCTCAGACTTTTCTACTCCCTGAGACACAACAATATTGAAATTAGGCCAAATAATAACCCAAATAATAACCCTACAATAATCCAAATAATTGAAATGGCCTCTAAGTGTTCAAGTGAAAGGAAAATTCATGTCTCTCACTTTAAATCAAAGGCTAGATATTATTAAACTTAGTGAGGTAGGCATGTTGAAATCCAGAACAGGCCAAACCTAGGCCTTTTGCACCAAACAGGTAAGTTGTGACTGGAAAAAAAAAAAAAAGTTCATGAAGGAAATTGAAAGGACTACTCCAGTGAACACACAAATGGTAGGTGAAACAGCCTTTTTGCTGATATGGAGAATGTTTGAGTGATCTGGATAGAAGATCAAACCAACCACAATATCCCCTTGAGCCAAAGGCTAATCCAGAGCTGGGCCTCAAATCTCTTCAATTCTAGGAAGGCAGAAATAGGTGAGGAAGCTGTAAGAGAAAATTTGAAGATAGCAGGTGTTGGTTTATGAGGTTTAAGGAAAGAATCAATCTCCATAACATAAAAGTCCAAGGTGAAGCAGCAAATGTTAAAATAAAAGCTGCAGCAAGTTATCCAGAAGATCTGGCTAAGATAATTAATGAAGGTGGCTACACTAAACAACGGATTTTCAATGTAGACAAAACACCCTTCTATTGTAAGAAGATGCCATCTAGAACTTTCATAGCTAGAAAGGAGAAGTCAATGCCTGGCTTCAAAGGTTCAAGGGACAGGCTGACTCATGTTAGGGGACCAATGCAGCTGGTGATTTAAATTGAAGCTATTATTCATTGACCATTCCAAAAATCTTAGGGCCTTTAAGAATTATGCTAAATCCACTCTGTCTGTGCTCTATAAATGGAACAACAAAGCCTGGATGATAGCACATCTGTTTACAACTTGTTCTACTGAATATTTTAAACATGCTGTTGAGACCTACTTTCAGAAAAAAAAAAGATGGCTTTCAAAATATTACTGCCTCTTGACAATGCACAGATCACCCAAGAAATCTGATGGAGATGCACATAAAATTTATGTTGTTTTCATACCAGTTAATACAACATTCATTCTGCAGCCCATAAACCAAGAAGTAAGTTAGACTTTAGAATCTTTATTTAAGAAATATTTTTCATAAAGCTATAGCTGCCATAGATTCCTCTGATGGGTCTGGGCAAAGTAAATTGAAAACCTGGAAAGGATTCACCACCCTAGGTGCCATTAGGAACATTCATGATTCATGGGAGGAGGTCAAAATATTCACAGGAATGTGGAAGAAGTTGATTGCAACCCTCATGGATGACTTTGAGGGGGTTAAGACTTCAGTGGAAGAAGGAACGGCAGATGTGGTACAAATAGCAAGAAAACTAGAATTAGAAGGTGAGTCTGAAGATGTGACCGAATTGCTGCAATCTCATGATAAGACTTTAATAGATGAGAAGTTTCCTCTCGTGGAAGAGTAAAGATGGAATGTACTCCTGGTGAAGATGCTGTGAAGATTGTTGGAATACCAGCAGAGGGTTTAGAGTATTACACAAATTTGGTTGATAAATCAGTGGCAGGGTTTGAGAGGATTAACTCCAATTTTGAAGGGAGTTCTTTTGTGGATAAAATGCTATCAAACAGCATTGTGCACTACAGAGAAATCATTTGTGAAAGGAAGAGTCAACTGGTGTGCTAAACTCACTTGTCTCATTTGTAAAAATTGCTATAGTCACACTACCCTTCAGCAACCACCCCTCTGACCATTCAGCAGTTATCAACATCAAGGCAAGACCCTTCCCCAGCAAAAGCATTGCAATTGCTGAAAGCTCAGATGATGGTTAGCACTTTTTAGCAATAAAGTATTTTTAAATTAAGGTATGTATGTTATTTTAAGACATACTGCTATTGCACACCTATAGTGTAAGCATAACTTTTGTATGCCTACGAAACCAAAAAATCATTTGATTCACTTTATTGCGATATTTGCTTTATTGCGGCTGTCTAGGACTGAACCTGCAATATCTTCAAGGTGTGCCTGCATAAAAGAGCCTTTTAAGTCACCTGGGAAAGTGGGGAATAAAAAGTTAAAGGGATAACTTAATTCTTTTAAATAGGGAGAGACTTATTTGCTAAGAGTATGTAGTAAGAAAGAAGTTGAAGATAGAGAAAAGGAAGGGAAAACCTTTGATGGAGCAAATTCTCTGAGGACTTGGAAAGAGTGTGATCCTGCCTGCATGTGGGGGGCTTAGCTTTAAGCAGTAGAAGAGCTGCCTCTTCTAAAGTAGAAAAAAGAAAGTAAAGATCTAGGCACCTTTTCAGGTCAAGTTGTAGGGGCAAGAGTTTGAGGTATTTCTTGCTCTATGGCTTTTATTTTCTCCATAAAATAGAAGGTGCAGTTAGCTGAGAGTCGGGGTGAGAATGGGGCCTGATGGGAGCAGAGATGGTTTAAAAGAGTCTACTTAGATATGAACATTTTTGAGTGGGATCTTGAGAAAGATGACTGTGTATACTGGGAGCTCAGATGAGAGGGAGGTCATTAACTAGTAATTGTACCATCTTGCATAGTTAGGAGAATTCTCTCTTGAGGTACATGATCACCAGGCTAGCTATATAAATGGAAAGGTAGGTGGCTGCAATGATCTAATGTTGGGGGTTTTCCCAGTAGTTTCACTGGAGGATCAAAGAACAGAAAATGGCCCATTAAGAGCCTGAAATCTTACAGAACCTCAGTAAGATTCAAGGACAAGTGACAAGGAGGGGGAGAGTCTGCCTTGCTGACATTCTAAACTCTGTTTCTCATTCTCCCCTTCCCGCCATTCACAAACCATTTGCTTGGCTATGGACCTTGATCCCATTTGCTTAGTTCCTATTATGCTTTGTTTCAACCTTGAATTCTGCTTCTGGCATCTTTCATAGTCCACGCCTCAGGAACCACCTGATACACAGAACTTCTACCACCGGGAAATCTCTTGTGATGCTCAGTCAGCTCCCTGGGAACAAATCCCTGCATATTGACTCCATTCCAAACTGGGCAAGCATTTACTACACACCCTGTGTGCGGTGTTTGGCCTATTGGATCCTTCCTGGAGGTGGTGTGTCTCCTCTCCAAGGGGGTCATTCTCCTGCCATCCATAGTCCACATGGTCAGGATATGATATTTTCATAGGAACTAGAAAAGAGAGGATCAGAAAGCATTATCCTCATTTTTATCTCACTAAATATGTCATGTGGAAATGGCAGAAAGAAGAAAAATCACTGTTGAAACGTGTAGTCTCCTGCTTTTTGAGATTGAAAAGATTACAGCAAATTATCTGGTAATACTGAGTGGCTGACAAATGGTCATGTATTCAAATATTGGTCATATATTCAAATTTTCTGGAATAATTCCAGGAGATTAGCCCATTCCTTCTCTGCATCTTTACCATGTTTTACTGGACCTGAGAGGGTCAAAGCCAGAGCTAGCCTTGTATTTTATGGATGTCAACAGGCTGCTGGCTCTCTGCCTGGAGTGTTCTGCTCTCTGCTTTGTATGCAGGTCATATCTGAGAGCCATTCTGTGAGGATGCTGCAGGGTTTCCATCTGTCTTGAGCTCAGCAGAACTTCGGGGATCGCAATAGGAGATTCACGTGCACTGACAGGATTTTTATTCCACCTGCTGTTGATGGTTGATAAAGAAGACAAAAGTGAAAATTCCATATAATTAGGCTATTCTTTTTCTACTCAGTATTTGGTCAATAAATATTTATTGATCACCTACTAAGTGCCAGGTACTTACTCTCCTTGGTGCTAAGAATGCTATAGAGAACCCAAATAGAAATAATTCTTTAGAGTCGCTAGAAGGACAAACATTAAACAATTTTTCCAAATAAATGCAGAATTTCATCTATAATGAATGCTATGAAGAAAAAGTCCATTGTGCTTTGAGAATATGCGAGAGATAACCTGCCTTACTATGTGGAAGTTAGGGATGATTTCTTAGAGGAGGTGACAGTAGAGTTGAGATATAAATGATCAGTAGGAGCTAACCAGATGCAGCAAAGTGGGAGGGATGGGCAAAGCACCTGAGCAGAAGGAAGCCTTCCAGAAACTGAAGGATGGTTGTGGGTTTGAGTTCAGAGAGTGAGGTGAAGTGTGTCTGGTGACTCATCTTACATAGTCTCTCATCCACAAGGAAAGAGGAGGCATTTAACATTCTTAAAAAAAAAAAAGGAATAATATGATCAGCTTATATTTGTGAAATATCAGTCACTTGGCCTCAGTACAAAGGATGGATGGATTCAAGGTAGGAAAAATGAATATTGGGGAAAAGAGCAAGGGGCAACTGCAGTGGTCCAGCTAATTAATGATAGTAGGCTGGATAAGGGTTGTGTCAGTAAAGACGAACTCATGCTACATTTTGGAGATAGAACAAATAGGATTTATTGATTGATTAAGGTGCCCCAGGGCAGAGGGAAAGTGAGAAGTAATGGGTGATTTCTAGGCTCTGGCTTGGGTGACTATGTAGATGTTAGTGGCGGTTTGCTAGTTAGTGTTCAATCAGAAGACTAGGGGAGAAGCAATTTTGGTTAGTTAGATCCTAAAATTAATAAAATATAGGGTCACCTGGGTGGCTCAGTGGTTGAATGTTTGCCTTTGGCTCAGGTCGTGATCCCGGGGTCCTGGCATCGCATCCCACATCAGGCTCCCTATGGGAAGCCTGCTTCTCCCTCTGCCTATGTTTTTGCCTCTTTCTCTGTGTCTCTCATGGATAAATAAATAATTAAAATCTTTAAAAAATAATAAAATAAAATACAATAATGTGGACCCCCCATTTTGTGTAAAATTCAGAATTCATAAATTATTACTATTAATTTTTAGAATTGGAAACAAGTTATTTGTGAAAAGTGCACTTGTGGGTCATTTGACATCATCTTTGGAAATACTTGTAGTCAGAGACAAAACAACTCCATTTACTGCAAGAGACTATATTTATATGGAAATGGTTAAAAAAGAAAAAAGGAAGTGGGAATTTAAGGCTCGCATAAAGGAAGGGGGTGTGTGTGGTTTTTTTTTTCCTGTGTGTAGGGGTCTATGTGGGCAGATTATAGTCAATAGATGAGCTTATTTCTTTAGCTACTACATCCATAAATTTACTATAGTCTTCCCCCACCTTAGTGTGTCATAAATATAGTAGACCTTATCCTCCTGTGTAATGATAAATTGAGACAGATTTTCTCCTTATTGGTTTTATGGATATTTCTTCTCCCTAAAATCTGGAATAATGTTTTTTCTTTAAGTTACTGTAAATAACCATTCAACTTCAATGCTGAGTATTTTGGCTCTTCTTTTTTTCCCTCTAGTTCATTGCTATTGCTATTTCATGTTAGATGGGGCACTGGGTCCAATTATAGCTTTGCATTTAATTACAAACTTTGCATATGTATGCATTAATTAGAAGATTTTATTGCTTTGTATTTTATGGCTGGAGGTTGTGAACTATAGCAATCCAATATACCACTTAAGGGGATAATACAAATTTAGAATAATAAAAAGAAATTTATAATGATCATCTCAGACATCCAAACTATTGTATAGAAAAATAATAAAGCATAAATACAATATACACAGAAGTCAAGCCCATTCTCCTTCTCTAATTAAGAGGTTTTATCTTGTAAAGAAGACATTTAAAAATTTGGCACAATATATATTTGACACTTACTTAGGCTAAGGATCTTAGCCTAAAAGTGGGACCTTAAAAGTGTGTTTAAATGTGTCTGCCTTTTAGAAAAAAGGTATCATGATGTTAAAACCCAAAGCTCTACATACATTTGCATAGGATAAAATGGGTCACAGGACTATGAGGAGGACTGCTGGTTGCTTGAAAAAGACTTCAGAGTCAAGAATCCTACTGGTAGCAAAGAATAAAGCTAAGTAACTTTGGAAGACGATGTTTTGACCAAATACTATAAAACTAAATACAAAAAATAACTGTATACAAATGCTGTAATCTAGTTAATAAATGTGTTTCTCACAGGGGAATGGGTTAGAAATTCTAAAGTACTTTACATCTCCTACAGTTGAACAAATGAGATCATAAACTTACTTATATAATAAATAATAAGGCAGATAATAACCCAAGTTGTTCGCTATTGGGGAAAGACGTTACAGATAAGAAAAGGGGGAAGGCTAAAATAAAACCTGTAATGTTGGGCTGGAATTAGAGCTATTATATATATATATATAATTATTATTTGATATATATTATCATATGTATAATATATATATATCAAACTGTCATGTCAGTTACATTGTGTTAGGGGTTTGGAAATTTTATTTACCTAAAACATTGCCTGGCACATACTAAGTTTCTCTCTCTATTTTTAACTAAATGAATAAGTGATATCCCTTGGGATATCAAAAATACAAATATGTATGTATGGATTAATATGCACACAGGTACTTCATAGCTCTGTCTGTTATGAGGGCCCAGGAGCAATGATACTGCAGTAGCAGTAAGTATGCCTGATGTCCAGGTCTTCGTTCAAAAATACCATTCTCTGAGAAAAGCAATCAGGGCTTCATAAAGAAATGATTAATTCCTGAGATGGGGCAGGAAAATACAAGATTAATCTGGATTATCTTGTGTTATAGAAAAGTTATAGAAAAGCTGAAAATAGGAAGGGCACCTATTGTAAGGACACCGGAGTTGACCTGAAGGAACCCTTATTGACCAAAGCTGAAATAATTTGAGCAAAAAAAAAAAAAAAAAGTAATGAAAACATTGGATTATAAGTAGGTGTCCTCAGAGAATGCCTAAAAAATGTCAGGCTTCATTGAGAGAAGCTGATTCTAGAGACCATAGGGAATTCCAAAAGAGAGCTTGGGATTCAGGGAAGGAGCTTGGGCAGAAGTTTTCTGTGGTTGCCTGGGAAAAAGGGGACAGAAGCAGTCCCTGAAAAGCAGAATCTGAAAGGGACAATGATGACAATGGCTAAATGGGGAAGAGACTCTTGAAATCTGAGGAAAGCCAGCATTATATAGGCAGAATGGGTTCAAATGGAAGACTCTGGGTTATGTTGGGTCATAGTGGTTGTGACAAGACTGTCCCCCTCTCAGGATTTGGAATGGATAGGCCAAATGGTCTCCTTGCATCTTCCCAAGGATAAAGAAGACAGGTTCTTTGGAAGGAGAGCGGGAAGAGGTTTTGGGGACTGGTATAAACTGGGTGCCTGATCTGTACCTCTCTATGATGAACCTATTGACTCCTCTCTGAAGGCAGGGCCTCCAGAAAGAGGCCTGAGAGATCTGATGGTCCCCCACCTTGAAGCTCCCAAGAACTCTGAGGGCAGAACATGAGGAGGAATATTATGAATTATGCTAGAGAAGTCTGATGTTAATCAGAGGAATATGGCCACCTGCTGTCTTTCTTCAAGCTCTACTCAGGTTTCCCCAGGTGGGGTAGTTTGAATAGCCAAACATCAGACTAATGGCTTTCCTTAGTTCCTTTTATTGCTTCAACTAATTGCTTTAGATTATCCTGATTATTTCCAGGAAAAAAAAAAAAAAAGAAACACCTCTTCTTATTACTATGTCAACTTTAGGTAAATTACCTCTTCAGAATTATAAGAGTAACTTATATAAAAATAGTACAAATCTCAGAAGAACAAAGGATTAAATAAAGCCATTGGACTTGATAGCATTGGTAACCTCCCTTAGATGCCAAATGATGATAGGATGTTTGGATGAATGGATCTGTGATGACAAATTTCTAGAAGCCTGGTTCTTGGATCAAGATTCTTAGCAAGAAGACCTGAGACCAGTAATCCCCTCTAAGACTCCATATGACCTAGTCTCTGTCTTTTCAAAGTTACCCCAGGCCAATATTAGCGACAGTGGTGGTGGGTAAGGAGGGTTGAGTAAGGATGTTGGTTGCCTATTTAGCATTCACTTCCAAGCCCCCCATTTACTTTTAACATAAACTCAGTTTTGTTCATTAACTGCAGCCATACGGGCAAGTAGATCTTACCTGTAGCTCCAAGGGCTTCATTGGTTCAAGGAGTGTCACTTAGTCACTTACTCAAAAATATTGAGAGAAACTTATTATGTGCCAGGCATTGTTTTAGTTAAACAAAAAAGTTCCAAATCCCTAATACAATGCAGTTGACATTATAGTGTGTGTGTAAAGAAAATGTACAAATAAAGCAAAGCATATGGCAATAAAAGCTAAGGAGGAAAACAAGGCCTTGGTGAATTCAGAAGACAATGCTGTGCTGGAAGACAAGCATTGGGGAGTGCTTGTGATTTTAAAAGAGTGATCAAGGAAGGGCTTGATGAAGTGACATGTTTTCTTTCCTTGCCTTGCTTTAAAATTAGGTCAATTCTGCTGATGAAACAAGGAGGGAAGTCTACCAGGGAACCTATAGGAAAATGTTTCCTCAAAGATAGAGGCACAGGAAGAGACAATCTCTCTTGTTCCTCCAGATGTAGTTATAATTGGATAACGACGCCAGGAAGAACTGCAGACACCTTGCTACCAGCTTGATGACAACAAGAAAGGCAGGGTAGAGAGAGAGAGAGAGAGAATGAAATTGGGACCTTGATTATTTTTCTGAGCCACAGAATTAATTAATCTTGAAGTCTGATCTCTGTGCTCCTTGTGATGTGAAATAGTAATTTTTCATACTGCGTATGCCTGTTTAAATCAGGATTTCTTTTACTTGCAGCTGAAGGCATTCTAACTGATATAGTTAGGATGAGTGTTGGTAGCTTTAATCAACTACACTACACTAGTTTGAGAAATTCTAAGTTGATAGGGGTAGGAACTTGTGACATTGATTGTAACACAATTTTTCCTATATGAAGCTTAGCCACCTCAAGCTTAAAGCAGTTGGGCTGAAAAAATGATGACTCGTTAGAGCTCATTTGCCCAAGATACTGACAAAAATCTCATATTGAGGGAATCATGGCCCACGAACCCTAATTTACAACTAAGTATGGAGAAGAGCTGTGAGATAAAGGGGTACACAGATGTAGGCGGAGACCACTCTGCCAGAAGTAAGACTGGTGATTCCAAATGATTCAGAAGCACCAGGGTGGGTCATGGTGGTTGTGGTGGGAAGTAGCCACATTGAGAGTCGGCATTTAGCTTTTTTAAAAAAATTATCAGTGTAACTGAGAGACACTAGGAGCTAATTTTATTGCCAAGTATAGTAGACAGAATAACTGGCCTCCTCCTCACAAGATGTCCATACCCTAAGCCCTGAAACCCATGAATAGACAATGGTATGTGGCAAAATGGACTTTGCAGACATTGCAAAGGTTATGGACCTTGGATGGGGAGGTTATCCTAGGTTATCAGAGTGAGCCCAATCTAATCACATGAACCCTTAAAGGCAAGAAACTTTTCCTGACTGGAGTCAGAGAAATGTGATAAATGAAGATAAATGAGAGATTCTAAGTGTGGAAGGGACTTGGCCCACCTTTGCTGGCCTTGAACATGGAGATAGGGAACCATGAGGCAAGACACATGGTGCCTCTAAAAGTCGGCAATAGCCCTTTGCTGACAGCCAGCAAGGAAACAGGGAT